>NC_087284.1:302145-604290 GCF_015220805.1 Pogoniulus pusillus | reverse complement strand
GGCCCTGCCTTCCCTCCTTAGGAGAAGATGCCAGCAAGCAAGCCAACAACATACATCCACAGCATCCACCAGGAGATGATCTGCAGCTCAGCTGCAGGCGCCCAGACAGCTCTGTCAGGGCTGCCCAGCTCTCTTCAGAAAGGCCTTGGTAGTCAGCTCACCTACCCATTACTGCAGGGTCACCCAGGATACACATCAGAGACTCTAACCTACGACTTGACGTTTTCTTGCATCTGTCCTGATGGGTACCAGGTATCCTAGAAGGTTTCTACCTAAAATGTCTGAAGTTGACCTAAACTTCTGACTTGAGTACAGACAGCAAGGAGAGCCAAGACTCAGCGTAGCTACTCCCACTGTGCTGAGCAACGCCTTAAAGGCGATCAGTATGAAGCTAAGACATCTCTGATTCATCTCAACTACTGAGTCTCAGTAAAATTACATGCACTCAGTATAGTATTGTTGTTGTTTTTTTCAATTCCCTACTCCAATGATGTTTATACCCAAACCCACTCCTGCCTACCTCCCTAGGCAGAGAGGATGAGAATTTCTCTCACAAGGTGTTTTCCTATTTTTCTCTGTACTCTCAGCCTGATAGAGCCTTAGTTCTGTCAATCCCTGTTCAAACCATAGAACAGCAGTAACAGAAGTACAGCAGCAGTAATGTTGCACCACAAAAATGCACAAGGGCACATGTGATTAAGATGCACACACAAAAATCTAGTGTGAATGTGCTAACACACAGCTACCGCAGCACGCACTAGACACGGCTCAGTACTTACACAAGTCCCAAAGGTTATCTGCAATGACATAACTATGGTAAAACAGATATTAAAAGCAACTGCAAGCATTACCGTGTGGCTGAACACCTGGTGTGGCTACCAGCACATGTGCAGCAGGGCAGCTCTGACCAGACCACCCTTAGCTGGGTAATGAATCCCCTGACACCTTGCTGCCGGTCCTGATGTGCAACCCTCCTCCCAGCACGCTCCTGCTGCCAGAGCATTGCTTAGAAGTAAAGAGCCAAAATGCTCCTGGGAGCAGGGCCAGGTTTGTGTCATTAAAACCAAAAAATCCCAACAAATCACATACTTCAGGGATTCAGTGCAAGATGCCCTTAATATCTCCAGTAATTCATGTTGAGAATGTAACTACTGTTCTGGCACTTGAAGAAGAGACTCATTTTCAAGGAAGGAGAAACACAGCTCTGGCTCCATGCCGATCAGGTTTCTGGCAGATCGTGCACAGCTCCAGCTGAAGAGCCTGCAGACCCATAGCCTGACCAACACTAATGGTACTGAGTACTACCTGCCTTTAGCTCAGTCCAGCAGACTTGTCAGTACTCAAGTTATTCATTGCTCTCTTCTTCAGGAACAAGTAAATGAGCAAAACCACATGAGCTCAACCACCCAATTCCTTCAAGGCTGAAGGGAAGACAAGTTTGTGTAACATGGGAGACAAATTCATGCAAACTTTCTTTCCTTGTGCTAATAAATATAGGTTGGTAAAGCATTATTGCTTCAAGAGAGGGCCACACAGGGAAAAGCAAGGTCTGTTTCCATACAGATAGATCATAGAATGGTTTAGGTTAGAAGGGACCTCAAAGCTCATCCGGTTCCAACCACCTGCCATAGGCAGGGACACCTCCCACTAGAACAGGTTGCTCAGGGCCTCATCCAACCTGGCCTTGAACACCTCCAGGGAAGTTGTGAAGCACAGAATCACCCAGTGTGATTTTTGATCACATTCAGTGCTTCTGTGCTCCGCAACCTCCCTGGGCAACCTGTGCCAGTGTCTCACCACCCTCACTGCAAAGAACCCTTTCCTAACATTCAGTCTAAATCTCCCCTCTGCCGCTTTAAACCCATTCCTCCTTGTCCAGTCATTACAAGACCTTGTCAATAGTCCCTCCTCAGCCTTTCTGTAGGTCCCTTCAGATCCTATGGGGACACTTCAAGGTCTCCTAGAAGCCTTCTCCTTTCCAGGCAGCAGAGCCCAAACTCTCAGCCTGTCCTCAGAGCAGAGCTGCTGCACCTTGGTGGCTTCCTCTGGACTGGCTCCAACAGTTCCACATCCTGCTTGTGCTGGGGGCTCCAGAACCGCACACAGGTCTCCAGGTGGGGAGAGTAGAATTAAGGGGGAGAATCCCCTCCCCTGCTCTGCTGGCCACACTGCTCTTGCTGCAGCCCAGCACAGGGTTGCTGTCTGGGCTGCACTCACACTGCAGGCTCCTGTTGAGCCCCAGACCCCCAGGTCCTGTTCCTCACGGCTGCTCTCAGCCATTCCCCGTACAGCCTGCAGTTGTGCTTGGGATGGTGCCTACCCAGGTGCAGGACCTTACAATTGGCCTTGTTGAATCTCATGAGGTTGGCCTGGGTACACCTCTGCAGCCTGTCCCTTTGGATGGATCCCTGCCCCCTAGCAAGTCGACTATGCCACACAGCTTGGTGCCATCTGCACACTTGCTGAGGCTGCACTCGATCACAGCCCTGCACAGCACAGGCCTGATCTTTCCCAAACACAATTCCAACTCACTCAAAATGAAGCATTAAACATGCCACAGAGCAACCTATGTAGGGTTTATGTAATTTAAGGGCCTGGCTTCAAAGGAAGATGTAAGAGAAATAAGATGACACACCCTGGCAGAAAACCACAGAAGCCTGTATCTGGAAGCTGGACCAAAGGGAGCGCCTGGACTTTAACCCACAGGAAATACCCAGGGCAATCCAGCTACAGGATTTGGCTGATAGGGGAAAAGTGAGTCCTGTTGACCCCACCTGACGTCACAGGATGACAGAAAGTCAGGGGCTGGAGGGGATGTCTGCACTCATTTTCAGGACACTCCGTTGCCAAAGCTAGTTCCACCGCAGGACTGAGCACGACGTTTGCTGTCGTGCATGCGGAATCTGCCTTTGCACAGGAAGTTCTCATTGCGCCAGAGGCAGTGCTTTTGTGCTGCTTCTCCTCCGTAGAGCAACACCCTTGTCTTCAAAAGAGACAATAGGCAAGTCTTATGGGAAGACAAATGAAGAAGATGTGCATCTTAATATGTAATAAAAGTAACTAACACTCAGAAGTCTGTTTACAGGAGTTCCCTTGACAGGCAGCTAAATCCAGAGGGGGGAAATGGCATCAATTCATACCCATTTGTGAATGCAATTTGCTTGAAAAGAGTAAATAAGGTTGATACATCACATTGCTATTTGGAAGTTTGCCTGGGCTGTATAGAGGGGGATGTGAGAAACTTGCCCTATTTTTACAGCTGAAAGCTTCATTGACTCACACAAGATACTTTAGCCTAATATCCTGTGGCATTGCAGTGACCTACATGTAATCATTGCGTGCTTTTTGCCAAAATGTTTGTACACAACCAGAAATTATAACTTAAGTTTCCAACCGGTTGTTAGTTTATACCAGCAACACAAAGAGGGATTTCGAGTAGCAGTAACTTAGCTGTCTGATGTTTTCAGCAACATTCTAGACAAGTGTTTGGTCTTGGGTTTGTGCAATTGTTTTGTTTCCTTTTTCTTAGAAAAGGTATTTATCCTGTTAAGTGGAAGGGATGCTTTGAAAGCTTTTGGCTGCCCCTTCTTCCAGCCTGCAATCACTGTCCCCATCAGGCATGGGGGGACCCCGTGCTTGTAGACGTGCATGCATTTGACAAACAAGGATGTGGGGAAAACGCAGAGGAGGGAAAAAGGAAAAATAAAGAGGTCTTACAATGCACCCCATGGTGTCACCCAGAGAACATCCTTCCTGCTCCTGCCTTTACCTACCCTTTCCAGCACAGAAAGTGAGAGCACTTAAGTGCTGACAGAGATCTACTGAAATGTCTCCTGGCTGGCAGTTGGGCTGCACAACGAGAGGCAGATAGGTTCCGTGAGCAAACACCTGTGCATGCACTCATCTGGTAGCTCCTCTCCCACCAGCCTCCCCTGCTCAAGCTCACTGACAACACAGCTCTTGACTTTAGAACATAAGAGCTTTTGGCAGCTACTGCTGGAAAGGTCATACTATCTGCAAACACAAGACACCTGCAGTGTCTTGCTCACTGCAGTAGTAGCTGAAACAGCTATCTGAAACTACTACTGCAACTAGATGAAATAACTACTATCCCAATAGCACAGCTAGTTGGTACTTCTCACTCAGGTACTCCCCTTTTGGATAACTACATTACTAAACCTTCAGTGGTGCCAGTTCCTACAGAACCATCTGCCACTCACTATCACTGACCTCTGACATTTCTTACCACAACATTTAGCTCCAAGTTTTCATCTGCTAAAGGATCTTGAGTACTGCCTTCAGTTTTGGGCTCCCCAGTTGAAGAGGGACAGGGATCTGCTGGAGAGGGTCCAGCAGAGGGCTACCAGGATGATGAGGGGTCTGGAGCACTGCCTGATGAGGAGAGGCTGAGGGACCTGGGGCTGTTTAGTCTGGAGAAGACTGAGAGGGGATTTAATCAATGTTTATCAATATCTGAGAGCTGGGGGTCAGGAAGGGGGGGCAGGCTCTGCTCACTGCTCCCTGGGATAGGACAAGCAGCAATGGATGGAAGCTGCAGCACAGGAGGTTCCAGCTCAACACAAGGGGGAACTTCTTTCCTGTAAGAGTCTCGGAGCACTGGCACAGGCTGCCCAGAGAGGCTGTGGAATCTTCTTCTCTGGAGCCTTTCAAGGCCTGTCTGGATGTGTTCCTGTGTGACTTGAGCTATGTTGTATGGTCCTGCTGTGGCAGGAGGATTGGACTGGATGATCTCTTTGGGTCCCTTCCAACCCCTGACCCTGTGAGCCTGTGACCCATCTACTATAGCAAGCTGCACAGGAATATGTCCAGGTGGGTTTTGAGTATTCCAGGGAAGGGGAATCCATAAGCCTCTGTGGGAAGCCTGTTCCAGTGTTCTGTCAGCTGTAAAGTAAAGAAGTTCTTCTCCAGGAAAATGAGAAGCATCATAATACACATCTCAAGGTCCAGCTACATGAATAAAATTTTGCATGAGAAAAGACAAAGTCCATTTTTTAAGCTTTAAGATTTATGACTTGAAAGTTCTTCCACTTTCATCCACACATGCATCCTTTTAGGGGGCAAAATACTTGTAAGAAGCTTTAATTTAGTGAAACCTGAAGAGAGCTGGCACTTCCTTATGCCCTGGACGTTGCAAGATGGCATGAGACTCTTCTGTGTTTAACACAGCTGGATTTCAAAATTGCTCTTGTATAACTGTGAGGAGGCTTTACCATTGCAGAGCTCTACTTTATACCTATTGAAGAGTAAGACTGAGTTGATCCATGAGGAATACATACTAACGATAGTTTGTTTCTTAGGAAGGTGCATCAGATAGTCCAGCTTCTCAGTGACCCCACACACACTATTTTACATGGCCAGCAAACAAAATATCCCCTCTGCTTAGACTACATCAACTTGAGCTCCTCTCAGCTCTACTAGATACCCACTGATCAAAGGCAACACTTCCTCTGCACCACGCATGTGCTGTGATCCCCTCTGTGATCAGAGCTGGAACTGCTATTTGCAGATTTACCTGCAGATGCTCAAGAAGCACCAAGGGAACTACTTTTCACTAACACCTCCTATATCCCATGTCATCAGAAAGGCTTGTTCTGATCTCCAGTGTTAATCTTTGTTTATCATCTAACAGCAGACAACCTGAAATGAAACATCATTATGTTTAATCTTGGCTTGCATTTAATGCTGCACTGGTATTTTTCTCCAAGCGCAGTGCAGACATTAAAACATGCTGATGCAGACCCTCAATTCAGCACTTACTTTCTTACCCAGTAGTCTGTACTGCATCCACAGACATTTAGCTAGGCGAGAGCACGTCTTAAAAGAACTCACTCCAACTCCCAAACTGTAAATTCTTTTCCTAAGTTACTCTTTCTTTTTCACTCATGGTGTTTAAGTAGACTCCATTGAAGGGAACTAGAACTGGATTAAACATAACTAACATCCAATAAGGAGGTTGGGCAGACAATTTTGCCTAACAATACTTCACATTTCAAGCTTTTCTTCCTTCATGAAGAAACAGGACCTCCTCTCTCATGTTTTTCTTTCTTTTGTCCATAAATAATTTAAAAAAAACCTCAGAGGATTTTTTCAGTTCTTTTCCCTTATTCCTTCATTAAAGACAGGAAGCTAATTCATTAGAGAAGAACACTTCCCTCACCCTGAGGCAGTGTTTCTCATCTGTCTCCAGTCAGTCAATACACTGAAAAGTGTATCTGCATTTACAGAAGAAACCACTTTTTTCCATTATGCTTTACCTTCACATCTCGCACCCTAACAGGCTTTACCACTGTAATGGATTGTCTTTGGTTGAAACTTCAGCTGCATCCTATTTATTTCACTTCAGGCTTTAAAAAAAAGCCTGTCACATTTTTCCATCTTAAAAGTAGGTAGATTAATTTAATTTAAAAAATATATAGTAAAATCTGGGGGAGGGAATCTACTTTTATTCTATCCCTACAGCTGTCACATAGATTAAAAGATAGCTTATATTTATGTGCTGTTAAACCACTAGTTTCTAAATTCCACCAAAAATTGGTGCATAAATCATTTAGGGTTCTTAAGGCCCTACAGAGCAATCTTTAGATGGCCTGGTTAACGTCAGTAAAACACAAAGCTGAAGGACAAATAATCCCTGAAAGCAGGGAACATTTGGAATGGTAAGCACAGGTTGCTCAAGACCCTCAGCTTGCCTCAGATAGGTAGCTATACTTCTGTCCTCCTGGCAAGTGCCCCGAGGCAGAATTGTCCCCCTTGGTTTTGCTCTCCAAAGCCAGATTAGCTCTGCACCAGCAAAACAGGCTCTTTGATTAGCACTGGACCCCCAGCCTCTGTTGAGCTCCTGATATGTCTCCAATGAGGTGACTCAGCTTGGTCCTGGGCCGTTTTTTGGTTGCTTGTCTGTCTTGTGCATTTAGGAAATACAGCAAAACCAACGACAGCACATTCTGTATGCCAGGAAAGCAGGCAGCTCTTGATGGTGATGTAAAGCAACATCAGAGATGTGAGAGCATACACTGGGGCTGACTGCTTGTAGCTGGACTGTCTACCCAAACACTTTTATCAACCCCAGAGGACGCAGGAGTTACTTACAAACTCACTGAGCAGTGATAGAGAACATCATCATGGCTTTGGGTACTCAAGCACAGAATTGTTCCAAACCGTTAGTCACTAGGAGTAATAAATCTTTTCACCCCAACACAAGCTGGCAGGTGCACAGAGACTGATACTGAAGATGTGTGGAGTAGGATAGAGAGGAGACATTGCAGTGTCACTGAGGTTATCGCTCCGGACCACACGGCAGCTCAGCCCATACTCTCTTCACTGCCAAGAACCCAAGAAGGCTGCTGAACTGGCTTGCCATAGGACAGTGCTCCCCTCAAGTCTTGTCACACAGAGCTGTGCCTAATTATATTCTCCAAGACCATGACTTTGCTTTTTGAGCAGCTTAGTGAAGAACAGCCAAATAAAGCAGCACCATGTCCTTAAAGCAAATGGCTGTTTGTCTTTGTGGCACTGAGAGTAGGTAGCATAACGCGCACAGATTCCCCTCTGACTCTAAGCTAATTAACTTGATGACTGAATTAGAACCCATTGCCTTGGATAACAAAATCAGAAAGGTATTAGGCATTACTCCTTCATCCACAGCACGCATGTATCCGAAAGAGACTTGCTTCAATTTTACACTTCATTCTTACAAGCCTTTCAAAACCGGTCTGAAGCCTGCCTGAAGAGCCTCTCTTGGCCAGTGCTGCCCTACTCAGAGACAAAGCCTACAAGTATTTCTACTTAGCCCCAGACTTTCCCTCTGCCTTCAGAATTAAATGTTCCACTGCTTGCTCAAACACGAATGCATGGCCCAAAACTTCACTGTATACTCACATGCTTGCTAGCCTGTTGGCTCTGAGGTAAAGATCCAGGGGCCAGTACTGGAGAGCTTGTGGGGCTACAAAGTTCTGGGAAGGGATTCGGGATGGCTGGCAAAGATGATGTTCTGAATTGCTGTTCTTCTTCTTGAAGACGCCTAGAAACACAGAAGCACTAAGGATTAAGAAAGCAAACTGGCATCACTAGACCTGACTCTCCTGCCCCACTATTTATGATAATGATGCTGAAGCAAAGGAATCAAAACCATTCTCTCTCCAAGCAACTTCCATAGTTACAGCAACTGCAAGCACAAAGTAGGCAACAGTATGTGAAAAAGGATCAGTCAGGCATCGGTGCTGTTTTGTTGCTTACAATTTGATTACCCATTTGAGTACCTGAGGGAACTGTGCACACAAAATAAACAAGACATAGCTGTCTGTACTTGCTGTTGTGAGCACCAGTTTACAACCTTGAGCCCTCCGTGCCACAAAGTCAGTTAAGCTCTTCCAAATCAATGTGAAAGAGGACAACACAAGCACAGTCACTTGGAGCTCAACCACTTGTGGACCTGCAAATGAAGGTGAACTCTTGTAAAGTCTCTAAGCTGAGACTGAAACCAGTATTAATCACCTTACTAAAATCCCAGATTTCATCCCCAAGCAACTCTGCATTGCCTGGAGAAATGGAAATGCAGACTTAGAGTCAGTAATAAACTGCACTTACAATTTCCCATCTTATGATCTTATGTATGGTTAATGTTCAGAGAAGTCTGCACCTCCCAAGATAAGCCTCATGAGCCTATATAGGACCAACAAGAGCTTTAACTTCAAGTTTCTGTAATGCCCACACCAACTGAAGGCGAACTAAAGCTTATAAATTGGCACCGAAAAGTCTGAAAAGATGTAAGACCTGTTCGCGACCAGACATCGTTTGAGCTTCCCCTACCCGCAGAGCATCACCACCGAAGACAGATGCGCCACATGGCCCCTCAGCGGCTGGCCCGAAACGCCTTTGCAGAAGGCGCCATCTAGTGGCCATCCTCGAAGGCAATCATTACAAACTCTAATTGCTCTCATTTTCCCCCATGCTTTTCATCAAGCATAGAATCAACCAGGTTGAAAGAGACCTCCTAGGTCACCCAGTCCAATCTATCACCCAGAACCTTTTTAACAGACCTGCATGGGAGACAGCTGATAGGTTTGTCTTTGGCAGCATGTCTCTGGTCTGAGTACACTCCCTGGCTTTGCCTGTACCTGTCAGTACCTGGAGCGGGGGAGGGTTGGGCCGACAAACTAACTGCTGAGAAATCTCCTCTGGAGGCAACTCTATGCTGCAATTCAGTTGCCTTGGTGCTCCCTGAATGAGCCTTACAGATTTGGGGGTTGGTGTAAATAGCAGAGTCCAACCATAACCACGCAAAAGACTACCTGACCTGCTTGGTATTTTCTGTGTGGCTCGTGTGTGTGTGCTTCACTAGAGCACAGAGCAAAGGCCACTATAAGACAGACTTCCATTGACAGCTGTGGGGTGCTGCTCTGTATTTTAAGGTGTCACTGATCTCCATTATAGGAAGTGGGACTACAGACTCAACTTCACTAGAAAGGTGTGGTTTTCTCAAAAGGAGAATTCATTGCCCTGCACTTTGCTCTGTACTTCTGTAGTGCATAATCTGCTTCATGACATACACACACAAAACTGTATTACCACATCAACCATTCTATCGTGGCTGCAAAGAAAGGTGCATCCAGCCCCCTCTATGGGAAAGGAGTCCAGATGACGCCAAGCAGAAATGCTGCCATTGTTTAATTTAATGTCCAACACATGATGTTCCTGTATAGGACTCAGAAAAGCAGAGTTTTCTCAAAAAAAGATTTGCTAAGTTTTGGAGTACCAAAAAAGAGTTTACAAGAAGTGTTTTGATGGGGATATTTACAAAGCATCAACGCAGATGCAGTACCCTAGAGAGAGAATTTTGCAGCGCAGCCCTTTTCAAGATTAAATATGAAATACTTGCAGAAATTACTGCATCAGCAACAGACTTTGTTGTATGGCAGCTGAGCATACTATCCACTCAGAAAAGCTGCCTCTCTTACTACTATTCTTGTAGCACATACCTTGGCATAAAGAATTAGGAGCAACCCCTTCCATACCTGGGATGTTTTTACTGTTACTGCTTCTCGCTTCTTTTGGATAGAACACTTAACTAGAAATAAAACTCAACATCTCCCTGATTCAGGTAATTTACCTACTCATTCTGGCAGGAGCTCTTTCCCTCCTTCTGCCTAAGAAGATTTTAAGGATCTCAGCAACACTTGTAGACTCTCCCACCACCAGCAGGAGCGTTCCACCCCAAGCTTGAATTCAAGCCCCCATCCCGACGACAGAAAGGCAACTACTTCTCTTTGTTTTGCAGCAACGCACACAGCATGATCAAGTGAAAGAGTTGGAAGTGCTCTAAAAGGAGCAGTTAAGTAAGGATGAAAACCAACTTTTTTTTTTGTCTTACTACTGTTCAGAAAACCTCCACAAAGAGAGGGGTTTCTCTGTGTGTGTCAAAGCTAGATGAATACACCCTCACTTACCTACACAGAATCACAGAATGGTTTAGGCTGGAAGGGACCTCAAAGCTCATCCAGTGCCAACCCCCCCACCATATGCAGGGACACTTCCCACTAAAACAGGTCACTCCAGGCCTCATCCAACCTGGCCTTGAACAACTCCAGGGAGGGAGCAGCCACAACCTCCCTGGGCAACCTGTGCCAGTGTCTCACCACCCTCACCATAAAGAATCCTTTCCTAACATCCAGTTTCAACCTCCCCTCTGCCAGTTTAAACCTCTTCCTCCTCATCCTGTCATTACAAGACCTTGTCAATAGTCCCTCCTCAGCCTTCCTATAGGTCCCTTCAGATCCTATGAGGACACTCCAAGGTTTTCTTGAAGCCTTCTCCTCTCCAGGCTGCAGAGTCCAAACTCCCTCAGCCTGTGCTCGTAGTAGAGCTACTGCAGCACTCTGGTCATCTTAGTGGCTTCCTCTGGACTGGCTCAAACAGTTCCATGTCTTTTTTGTGCTGGGGACTCCAGAACTGCACACAGGACTCCAGGTGGGGTCTGAGGAGAGCAGAGCCAAGGGGCAGAATCCCCTCCCTTGCCCTGCTGCCCACACTGCTCTTGCTGCAGCCCAGCACAGGGTTGCTGTCTGGGCTGCACCCCCACTGCAGGCTCCTGTTGTGCCCCAGACCCCCAGGTCCTGTTCCTCAGGGCTGCTCTCAGCCATTCCCCATCCAGCCTGCAGTTGTGCTTGGGACGGTGCCCACCCAGGTGCAGGACCTTACACTTGGCCTTGTTGAATCTCATGAGGTTGGCCTGGGCACAGCTCTGCAGCCTGTCCAGGTCCCTCTGGATGGATCCCTGCCCCCTAGCAAGTCGACTGTGCCACACAGCTCGGTGCCATCTGCACACTTGCTGAGGCTGCACTGATTCCTCTTTCCATATCACTGACAAAGATGTTACACAGCACTGGTGCTAGCACTGACCCCTGAGGGAGCAACTTGGCACTGGTCTCCAGGTGGACATTGTACCCTTGATCACCACTCTCTTCGTGCCACCAGCCAGCCAGCTACTTATCCAGCAGTGCTCCACCCACCCAGTCTGTGTTGCTCCAGTTTGGTGACCAGGATCTCCTGTGGGACAGAGTCAAATGCCTTACTCAGGCCCAGGTAGATGATGTCAGTTGCCATTCCCTTGCCCACTGTTGCTGTGATTTCAGCATAAAAAGTCACTAGATTTGTCAGGCAGGACCTGCCCTTGGTGCAGCCATTGCTGGGTACCACCAATCCCCTCTGCTTTGTTTTCAATTTGCCTTAGCAGAGCCTCCAGGAGGATCTGCTCCATGATCTTGCCAGGCACAGAGGAGAGACTGACTGCTCTGTAGTTCCCAGGGTCATCCTTTCTTCCCTTCTTGAAGCTGGGCATTGTGTTTGCCCTTTTCCAGCCAGCAGAACTTCCCCAGTCTGCCAGGACCTTTCAAATATGATGGGCAGCGGTTTAGCAACTTCACCTGCCAGTGCCCTCAGGACCTGTGGGTGGATCTTGCGCTCACCAACATGATCTTCAATTACAGTGGGCAGCTCTTCCTTCTCCCAGTCCTTACTTCTGCCCTCTGGGACTTGGACATTGTGGTTGGAGCCCTCACTGTTGAAGACTGAGGCAAAGAAGTCATTGAGCACCTCAGCCTTATCCACATCCTTTGTCACCACCTCTCCATGTCCCTTCTGGAAGAGTCCTACATTCTCCCTGGTCCTCCTTTTCTCACTGATATACCTGAAGTTCTTCTTGTTCCCCTTTCTGTCCCCAGCCAGATTCAATCCCAGCTGTGCTTTAGCTTCCTAACCTGAGCTCTGGTTGCATGAACAATTTCTTTGTACTCATCCCAGGTTCCCTGTCCTTGCTGCAACTCTCTGTAGGCTTTCTTCTTGCATCCAAGTGTGTCCAGGAGTTCTCTGTTCATCCATGCAGGCCTCCTGGCATTCTTACCTGCCTTCCTCTTTTTTGGGATTCATTGTTCCTGGGCCTAGAGGAGATGACCCTTGAACACTGACCAGCTTTGCTGGGCCCCCTTCCTTACAGAGATTTTTCCCATGGAACCCTGCAAAGGAGGTCCCTGAAGAGGTTGAAGGGGGGAAATGTCTTCTGAAATCCAGAATGAGGACTTTGATATGTACCTTCCTTGATGCCTTGAGGATCTTAAACTCTACCATTTCATGGTCACTGCAGCCAAGGCAACCCTCCAGTTTCACTTCCCTCACCAGCCCCTCCTTGCTGGTGAGGACTAGGTCCAGCATAGCACCTTTTCTTGTGGGTTCCTCTACCACTTGGAGGAGGAGGTTATCATCAATGCATTCCAGGAACCTCTTAGATTGCTGGTGCTCTGCTGTGTTGTCCTTCCAACAGATGTCAGGGTGGTTGGAGTCTTACATGATGTCTCACATCTTATAAACCCAAGAAACTGTCAGTATATCTAAGAGGATAGTTTTTAACAGTTTTAAATTCAAATATGGGCACCAGTTCTGCATATGGGTAAAAAAGCTCTGTCTGCTTCTACATGTCTGCTGCAACAAATACATCAAGGTGAAAATGCGACATCTTTGCATCTTACAAAGTACATGGAAAATTTGTGTCCTTCACCTAGAATCACAGAACCACAGAGTGTCAGGGGCTGGAAGGGATCTCCAAAGCTCATCCATCCAAACCACCTGTTGTGGTAGGCCTGATAGGCCCAAAATAGGCTTATCCAGGTCCTGCCTTGCCTAGGCATGTTTTTCTGCTCCACCAGAAAGGCAAGCGCAGGAAACAGACACAAAAGAACCTGGAGCCACCGAGTCTGGCCTGCCCAGGGTCCTGTGGTGTAAGGCACACACACTTAGCTTGTGCCTGCCTTTCCCCAGATTAGGCAAAAGAGAGCCTGTGGCTTTGCCTAATATGGTATGGTTTGGCTGACTGCCATCCTGATTGGCTATTCTGGGTCAAAGGGCAATTAATCTTGGCCCACATTGATTAAAAGAGATATGCATGTGAACAACCTGCTTTTGGTTTCCTGCTTTGCTCCCCTGCTCTCTCTGCTGTGCCCAGCTGTGCTACTATTGCACACTGCCTTATTGCTGCCTGCTAAACTCCACTGCCACCAGTGACCAGCAGCAGACCCTGGATGCCTGCATGCAATCAGCCTGTGTGGCCAGCTGACATCGTGCTGAGACTGCACCACATCTGCCTTTGCACCTGAAGGTCCTGCCTAGAATCCCTGGGCATATATACACAGATCATCCAGAGGAAGCCAGGAGACAAGGGCAGAGATTGTCTGTGTCCTTTCCCCAGAAGCCAGGAAGATTCAAGATTCAATGTCCAACAAGACAGAGTCCCCTGAAAGCATCTGGGCACTGTCTGGACAGTGTGAGGGTAATGATAATGATTTGTGAGTAAATGCTTAAATGCCTCTTTGTAATTCTCCCCTGCCTTCTGCCACAGCAGAAAGAGCTCCTTGGGCCCATCCAGCAGGCAAGCGGCACTGACCGCGGGAAGCTTCTCTTCCAGTTCAGTTAATGTTTCTATGTTTTGCTGGTTATTACTAGAGCCAGACATTATCCAGAGAGTGTTTCCATGACCGTGTAAGAAACAAAACATGAGTAAAATCAGTGTTTGGGGGATGGCAGAGTTCTGAACAGCAAAATTAATACACAACATTAACTTTGGAAAATATCACCTTGCATCAATTAATTTCCCCTCCCCAACACCACCCTTCCAGAGCAGGATCTCCTAGACCAGATCACACAAGAATGCATCCAGGTGGCTCTTGAATATCTCCAGAGAGGGAGATTCCACAACTCCCTTGGGCAGCCTGTGCCAGGGCTCTGTCACTCTCACAGCAAAATAATCCCTCCTCATGTTTACATGAAACTTCCTATGCCTCAGCTTCCACCCATTGCCCCTTGTCCTGGCACTGGGCATCACCCAGCAGAGCCTGGCTGCAGCCTCCTGCCACTCACCTGCACATATTGATAACCATTGCTGAGGTCACCTTTCAGTCTCCTTCTCTCCAAGCAGCACAGCCCCAGCTGCCTCAGGCTCTCCTCTCATAACAGAGATGTTCCATTCCCTTCAGCATCTTTGTGGCTCTGCCCTGGATTCTCTCAAGCATTTCTACGTCCCTCCTGAACTAGGGGGCCCAGAACTGGACAAAGTACTCCAGATGTGGCCTCACCAGGGCAGAGCAGAGGGACAGGAGAACCTCTCTCAATCTACTAACCAATGCCATTGCCCCTCCTGGCCACCAGAGCACATTGCTGGCTCATCGTCAACTGCCCATCCACCAGGACCCTCAGGTCCTTTTCCCCTTCTCACACATCAGTCTCCAACCTATACTGATCCCTGGGGTTGTTCTTTCCCACCTACCTGCTATATCTTTCTGCCCATGCAAAGCCCAGTTTCAGGCTCCTACTGAAGCTGATCTCCTGATTTCAAATATGTCTCTTTCGAAGCTAGGTGAAGACAAGCGTAAGAAAAAGGAGGCAAGTCTCTTATCCTACCTGACTGCCATGATGCGCACCGGCTGGGAGCGCTGCACCTTCTGCCTCGGCGACATGGGCTGCAGCACAGCAGAGCCGGAGGCTGGCAGCTGGCTGCGGCTGAGCTGACCATTGTGAAGGAGTGGAGTGGTTTCCGACTGCACACTGCATGCAGAGTATAAGCTTTCAAATGAGGAATTCATGTCATTTACCAAAGCTTCTAGGTCCACATCATCATCTGGAAGACAAAATGAAGGCAGCATAACCAGAGAGAAGAAGTCTAAAAAGACCAAGGACTAAGTTTCAGTACAATTATCATCTAATGCAATAATTACATTTTTCCAGTGCAAAATCTTTTTGCAGAAATATTGAGGGTGTTTTTAGGACAGAAAAACACAGCTAATGATGACCAGCAACAGGCAGTTACTTTGTTTTCCTTGGTGAAAGACTACCAACAGGAATGGTTTTACTGTAGTATTTGGTGAGACTTTTCACAATGCCAATGCTGCCGTGAAGCACCACTTCACTTACTGATCAGCAGACACACACTTCAAGAACATAGCACTTAGGCATAGCTCAGTTCAGCTTGTCTATGTCCATCAAGTGCAGACTGTCAAACCCTGCAATAGAGACTGCAAGATTCAGTAATTCAGAAAGAAAAAAAAACAAGACACTGTTGCAGAAGTCAACTGCCTTCGGTTTTGGGCTCCCCAGTTGAAGAGGGACAGGGATCTGCTGGAGAGGGTCCAGCAGAGGGCTACCAGGATGATGAGGGGACTGGAGCACTGTCTGATGAGGAGAGGCTGAGGGACCTGGGGCTGCTTAGTCTGGAGAAGAGAAGACTGAGAGTAGATTTAATCAATGTCTACAAATATCTGAGGGCTGGGGGTCAGGGGAAGGACAAGCTCTGCTCACTGCTCCCTGGGATAGGACAAGGAGCAATGGATGAGCACAGGAGGCTCCAGCTCAACACAAGGGGGAATTTCTTGACTGGAAGGGTCCCAGAGCACTGGCACAGGCTCCCCAGAGAGGTTGTGGAGTCTCCTCTGGAGCCTTTCAAGGCCTGTCTGGACGTGTTCCTGTGTGACCTAAGCTAGATTGTATGGTCCTGCTCTGGCAGGGGGGTTGGACTGGATGATCTCTTTGGGTCCCTTCCAAGCCCTGACATCTGTGATCCTGTAACAGGAGGAAGACACACTGCTTTGCTACACGCATTGGAAAGCAATCATCACAGTTTGTCAAACATCCTGTCCATATTTCTGCCTATTTCCCTGATACACTATTCTGAAAGGCAATACAAGCTTTTAACTGTCACTCCAAGGAGTTTCTAAGCTCTGTACCCTTCCTCTTTTAATGTGATAGAGAGATCCCTTACCTTAAAGAGCTCAAACCACATCAACCAGGGACATGGCGTGGATGTTTGGAGGCAGAGAGTTATTCAGAAGGGCATAACTTTTTCTACACACCCCAGCTTACTTCACAGTAAATAACTTGTGCTTATTCGCTCCTCCTTAACAACCTCTGGGAGACAGGAACACTCTAAGTCCTTTGCAGTAACCACTCTCTGACCTCCTATTGCAGAGCACTGTAATTACTCCCTAGCCACAAGTTACGTCATTCCCTATCAAGAATTCAGCAGGCTGATGAACACACACATTGATATCTGCTCTTGCTTACTGCATAGCTACTGCCTAGAGCTACATCGGACCAAAGATAACATTGTGCATCCAAAAACGTGCCCTTATTTCCCAGCTGTATCAACTGGCCTGGTAAAATATACCATTGCTGCCTGCAAACCTTGTATCTCAGAGAACCTGATGACAGGGAGAGAAACTAAATCCAAGCAGCGGGGTTAGCAAGCAGCTAAAATAGGCTTCTCACCCCAAATATTTTCTGATACCCATTCTTTTTCTAGGTAAGCAAACCACCAGGAGCAGCTCTTCAGCTTGTGACTAATTACATCACTTTCTCTGAGATACTCTAAGTGACTTTGTACATCACTTTCCTTGAGGACATAATCTCAAACAGCATCACTCAACTTCTGTCCACCAACATCCTGCCTCAAAAACCATCACAGGATCTGGACACAGCAATTACATAGCTATTATTTTGGATGCTGATGATCCCAGTTCTCAGGGCTGGATGAGCCATGGACCTGCTCAGAATGAAATGGGTGCTGGTCAGGCGTCTGTGTCCCAGTTTCATTTGCTGACCCGAAATACTGCACTCTTCACCGAAATTCAATAGGGCCTTTACCAACGCAAAAGCCACTTAGCCTTCGTTGAAAAGGTACAGGATCTGTAGGCCTGAGTAGGTGTTAAGCAAAACAAACAAAAACACCTACACACAAAGAGGTTTCTTCCTTTCCTTTCTTCATGGTTATTTCCCTATGTCTCTGCACTTAGCAGCTACTACCCTACTATTAAGACTCACCTTCACTAGGCTACATCATCCTCTCTGTCAGCTAGTTCGGGCTTAGATAAAGCCTACAGTAATTTTACAGCTATTTTGGGGGATCTTGAGATAGAGTTGCAGTTTAAGTTTCATTCTGTCATCCTGATGCTTATCCTGTTTGGAGAGGAGTAGTGAAAACACGTCTGGAGCAATCACAAGGGAACCACAGGAGTAGGACTATAGAGAGAGGGAGGCTGAATTACAAGGCTTTTGAATTTCATCATTCATCTAAAGCAGCAGAAGCCTGAGCTGCAGGGTGTCAGGTGGCCGTCAGGTAAAGCTATGGGTTGGATGACGAAAACAGACAAGACAGACGCTGGCCACTGAGCCAGGGAGTTAATTGCAGTGACTAACAGCAAACGTTTAGCAGTGTGAGAAGCAGAAAGGGAGGGAAGTCAAGGTGGACATTTCACGGGAGCCCATGTGGCTTGGCCCTCCAGGGTGTTAATTTGCAAACAGCCTAAACAAAACTACCAGTGTGCAAGAGCATTCAGTTTTCAGATGATTGTTAACATGGGAGGAATGACTAAGAGTCGGCTCAAGCTCCCCCTGACTAATCAAACAGACACAAAGGCATAACAGCAAGTCTAATATGCGTAACATGAGGCGCCTGGTGCAAAATACTGAGCAAACCAAGTGCATCCTTTCAAGCATGGAGTTACCATTAAGAATACCAATTACACACATTCAATTTCTACAGCACAGCCACCACCAAGATGCATATGGAGTTTTCCTCATTGCTGAGCGACCTGTTCTAGCGGGAGGTGTCCCTGCCTATGGCGGGGGGTTGGAACCAGATGAGCTTTGAGGTCCCTTCCAACCTAAACCATTCTGTGAGTCTATGTTGCACTGAACTCCAGAATCTGGGGTTCACCTCTCTGTCAGCTCCTTCTCTCCATGGGTGCAACTGAAGGGACCTATAGGAAGGCTGAGGAGGGACTATTGACAAGGTCTTGTAACAACAGGATGAGGAGGAATGGGTTTAAACTGGCAGAGGGGAGATTGAAACTGGATGTTAGGAAAGGATTCTTTATGGTGAGGGTGGTGAGACACTGGCACAGGTTGCCCAGGGAGGTTGTGGCTGCTCCCTCCCTGGAGTTGTTCAAGGCCAGGTTGGATGAGGCCTGGAGTGACCTGTTTTAGTGGGAAGTGTCCCTGCCTATGGTGGGGGGGTTGGCATTGGATGAGCTTTGAGGTCCCTTCCAACCTGAACCATTCTGTGATTCCTCAAAAACACCTTGAGAAGAATGGATCAATTTTCTCAGTGAGGGATGTGATACAGCACAGTGTGAGCTGGCCAGACTGACTTTCCTGAGCCAAAAGAAGATATGAACAGAGGGAAATCTAAAGCTGAAGTCACCATAGTGTGAGGAACAGTCACACACCTATAGCCTTACTGTGGCCCTTTCTCTATCTGGGGGAGAAGAGTGAGCAAACAAAAAGGGTGAGCATGACTGGATGCATGGAATGGACACAGTGACCACTGCAGGGACTCTGTTCAAACCTCTTCCTCTTTGACTGGCTGCCTCAATCTCGGTGAATCACCTCCACTGAAAAACCAGGCAGGAAAGCTCTGCCTGGCAAGACACCCCAAAATCTTAAAACTGCTTCTGTTGGAAATGACTTCTAAGATCAAAGTCCAACAGTCGGCCTCACACCACTATGGCCATTAAACCATGCCCCACGGTACCAGGTCCACATGTACTTGGGACATCTCCGGGGATGGTGACTCCCTGGGCACCCCTTCCCAATGCCTGGCCACTCTTTGTGTAAAGAAAACTTACCTAAAATCCAATCTAAACCTCCCCAGGACAATTCTGGGGCATTTGCTCTCCTTCTATCACTTGATGCTTGGGAGACCGACACCCACCTCACTCCAGCCTCCTCTTCGGCAGCTGTAGAGAGCAATGATGTCTCCCCTCAGCCTCTTCTTTTCCAAACCAAACCCCAGTTTCCTCAGCTGCTCCTCCTAAGACTTGATCTGCAGGCTCGTTACCAGCTTCATTGCCCTTCTCTGGACACATTCCATCACCTCAATGTCTTCTTGTGGTGAGGAGCCCCAAACTGAACACAGTACTTGAGGTGTGGCCTCACCACTGGCGAGTACATGGACACAATCACTTCCCTGCTCCTGCTGGTCACAGGATGCTGTTGGCCTTTTTGGCCACCTGGACACACTGCCGACTCATAGTCAGATGTTTGTCAGCCAGCACTCCAAGGTCCTTTTCTGTCAGACAGCTTCCCAGCCAAGGCTGCATGGAGTTGTTGCGACCCAAAGGCCAGACTCGGCTCTTGCCCTTGTTAAGCCCCACACAGTTGATTTTATCAGTGATGATTATAAAAAGACCATCCTTAAGCCCTCAGGGCAGCATGGTCAGCATAACAACCAGGCAGCACAACAGCTTCCAGACCGTGCAGCCCAAACTAAGCCAAACAGAAGTCTGCTTACCTTTCCAGATAATAGGGAGAACCTTGTTAACCTACTGAGCCATGAAGGTACTTGTAGGTCAGAAGTCAGGAAGCAGAGTGTTGGATAGAAATGGATAAACTGGAACACTGTCTGCTGACCTCAGCAATGGTTATCAATATGTGCAGGGTGAGTGCCAGGAGGCTGCAGCCAGGCTCTGCTGGGTGATGCCCAGTGCCAGGGCAAGGGGCAATGGGTGGAAGCTGAGGCACAGGAAGTTTCATGTAAACATGAGGAGGAATTTTTTCCCTGTGAGGGTGACAGAGCCCTGGCACAGGCTGCCCAGGGGGGTTGTGGAACCTCCCTCTCTGGAGATACTGAAAACCTGCCTGGATGTGTTCCTGTGTGACCTGGTCTAGGAGATCCTGCTCTGGCAGGGGGTGGGACTGGTTAGCTTCTGAGGTCCCTTCCAACCCCTGACATTCTGTGATTCTGGCCACATGGTAAAGCTTGGGGGACTGCATCTTACAATAAACAGTTCTATTTACAAGTGCACAGCCTTAAGATGATATGCTGTATCAGTGGAAGCTGCAATTTGACAGAACACAAGTCAGGTTTTGTTGGATATTTACTAAGAAGAGATACTTTTTCACTGAGGAAGCTAAATTAAAAGGTTTAAAATACTACATATTTTCCTTATGCTTGCCTGAACAAAAACATATCATTTTTCAAAATGCCCTATATGCATATTTCTACTCATAATGCTGCTCTATAGTTTTACTTCTGTGTCTTTTTCTTATTGCCCCGCCAGAGAAAAAAGGTAAGCCTAGAGAGTGCAAATCAAATATATACAAATGTCACAAAAAGCCAAGTCACAGCTCAAAAACATGTCAAAAATTCAGAGGGAATAGAAAAACTACATTTTGCAAGTCTAAAGCTATTAAAGGCAAAGCTGAACACACAAATCAAAGCATCTGTTGCTATCCTTTAGAGACCTTGTGTTCTTTCTCCATAATTAAAAGCATAACAGCCAGATTGAGTGAGTGGCATTGGAATGTGCTGCCCAGGGAGGTGGTGGAGTTGCTATCCCTGGAGGTGTTCAGGCAAAGGCTGGATGATGCACTTAGTGCCATGGTCTGGTTGACTGGATAGGGTTGGGTGCTAGGTTAGACTGGATGAGCTTCGAGGTCTCTTCCAACCTGGCTGATTCTGTGATTCTATGATTCTAATTTACCTAGCTGGGAAGCTCCTTACTACTGAGACGATTTAAGTCCCCACAGCCATGTTTTGTCATTTGACTCTACTACCTTCACTGAAAGGTTCAAAAGCTTCTTACATAAGGCCAAATATACTTAAAACTATGAATAATCTCAGGTGAACACTCCTTATAAGCCAACATAAGTACCACTGCAAGCATTAGTACCTCCTGTCCCATTAAGGAAGTCCAAGCTCTGTCCCACTTTGGGGAACATTGTGGATAACCTCCTAACATACTACACTGTAGCTCCAGCCACAGCTTCTGATGTCCTGCTTGCCCTAGCAACTGCTCAGCAAGAGCATCTCCCACCTGGGCAGGGAAGTCTTCACCTGGCAGACAGCAAAACCCAGGTTTTGTGTCAAAGGTTTAATTTCAAAATCACCCCACAAGAACTTAAATAAAGCTTTCAGGTGAAAAATGTTTGGATTAACCCAAGAAGCCTGCTGGTGTTTCTGCTCAGAAAGCCATAGGCCTGCAGAGCTGATGCTGAAACGCGAAATTAGGCATGTACCTCATCACTTGATATTCAGGCTAACCTTCCATCCTGCTCACTTTAAACCATGAGTTTTAAGATTTGATTTGAACAGGGTTATTGCTGGCTTGGAAAGCACGTTTAAAAGGATGTTGTTCAAGTTCCCAAAGTGGCACACAGCAATTAATGAATAAGCTATTCCTCTGAGTTAATTAAAGACTGCATTTTCAGCACGTAATAGTTACCCGGCTGTAACCGGGCACTCCCCAAGCACACAGAAGGGTTGTTTCACATTTAAGGTACTTGTAGTCAGAGTTTAGTTAACAGAACCAAAGTCATAAGAAAAAGCAAAGTGTTTTAACACCAGGGTAATTTGGACTTCTTTTGCCAGTTTATTCAATAGTTCAGTGTCAACTAGAATTGGTATTTCAGTAAATTATGTACAAGAGACTAAGCTGGGAGAGTTGTTTGGAACTGCAACACTGCATCAAAAAAGCCTCCTAAGAGCCTGCAACTCAGGAATTTCAAACCTGACACCTGACAAATAACAAGCAAGCTTGCCTGCCTTCAATTTGCTTCCTTGATGAAGGTGGTTGCCATCTGCTGCCCTTGGCAGCACCTCAATACAAGTTTTTCCTACATTTCTTTGTGCTACTAAGGGAACAAAGTTTTGGGGCACGCATTTAAATCCACGTGCGCATAAATATTTTGTCCCTGGGTCAGCCACCTACTTTAGGCTGTCCTTTCTTTCAAGCCTAGCTGTTGTGTCAGAGAAGCATGTAGCCCTTTTGGGTGCAGAGCAAGATTTCCCCGGGCCCCATCAGCAACAGGTGGGTAATTTGTGAGGAACCACTGCTGTAAGGAGGCAAGAACCCCTGCTCTGCGAGAAGGGAGCGCACCGCAGTCCTGCCACACAGATCCCCAGATGGCAGAGCATATTGCTGCAGTCGCATCCCAAATGGTGGTGTGGAGCCACTGCTGAAGGCTCCCACACCTCACACCACTCATGCAAAAAACACTCATTTATAAAAACTACACAATGCTTTCCTGTGCCATGACTGGAGCACAGCCCTGTGAGGAGAGGCTGAGGGAGCTGAGGCTGTGCAGCCTGCAGAAGAGGAGGCTCAGGGCAGACCTCATTGCTCTCTACAACTACCTGAAGGGAAGCTGTAGCCAGATGGGGTTGGGCTCAACCAGGTTGGAAGAGATGTCCAAGCTCATCCAGTCCAACCTAGCATCCAGCCCTGGCCAATCAACCAGAACATGGCACTAAATTCCCCATCTAGCCTTTGCTTGAACACCTCCAGGGACGGCCACCCCACCACCTCCCTGGGCAGCCCATTCCAATGCCAATCACTCTCTCTGTGAAGAACTTCCTCCTAAGATCCAGCCTAGACCTCCCCTGGTACAACTTGAGGCTGTGTCCCCTTCTTCTGTTGCTGGTTGCCTGGCAGAAGAGCCCAACCCCACCTGGCTACATCCTCCCTTCAGGTAGTTGTAGAGAGCAATGAGGTCTGCCCTGAGCCTCCTCTTCTCCAGGCTAAACAACCCCTGGGCCCCAAAATCCTGTGTTGTGCCTCCCAAAACTACCCCCACCACTCCTCTAAAGAAAGAGGTGTTTGCAAGAGGTCAGACGCATCTCAAACACAGCCCAGAAAAGCAGAGGAGACTGGTTTCTCCACCAAAAGCACACCCGTGCATTTATAGATCTAGAAAGAGGCTGAGGACAGCTCTTAAGGCAGGCCAGCAGTGTTTCTGTAAAGCCTTAATGTTCTCAAGGACTTCTCTGAATTGCTTTTTAACAAATGGCAGAAACTCCTGGCCAGCCACAGAGGTAGCAATACCCACCGGTGTTGCAGCAGCGAGTCTTCGCTGCTTCTGTTATCTGACTGATTCCTCAGTGATGCTGCCCTACAGCCCTGCTGTTCACCTGGATTTGGGCTTTACCATATTCCTGAGTCACTCTCTCATGCATATTTTTCTACCTAGTCCCTAGAACTTGTCATCTTCTGAAGAATATTTATGGTGACTGAGGACAGAAGCTACCTAACTGTGGTCACTGGACACATCACCCACTTGTCTTTGAGCTGCAGACCTCATAGTTTAGAAAACCAGCAGCAGCAGCACTTGAGATTACAGAGGGACTTGGAATATTTTACTATGTGTGAGACCTCCAGGATTTTTCAACTACTTAAGGACAAACCACTAAAACATAGACAGAAACAGCAATTCTCTTTTGCTGTTGAAAAGCAGCAAGTTTGCAACTGAACTGCAGAGACAAACAAAAAATTAGCAGCCTCCACGAAGCCTTCTTTTTACATATAAAGTTAGAAACATACAAGCTCATAAAAATCCACAAGTACACAGAGATGTAAACTCCAGTCAATGTATCCCAAGCATTAACAAGATACACAATAGTTTAAGGGACACTCCTGTGCAGTCACACATCCAGTCAGACTGCGCTGCTGTCACACATGGAAACGTTGCACTACTTCTAGTCACAGAATCACAGAATGGTTTAGGTTGGAAGGCTCCTCAGAGATCATCCAGTGCCAAGCCCCCACCATAGGCAGGGACACCTCCCACTAGAACAGGTCACTCCAGGCCTCATCCAACCTGGCCTTGAACACCTCCAGGGAGGGAGCAGCCACAACCTCCCTGGGCAACCTGTGCCAGTGTCTCACCACCCTCACCATAAAGAATCCTTTCCTAACATCCAGTTTCAATCTCCCCTCTGCCAGTTTAAACCCATTCCCCCTTGTCCTGTCATTACCATACCTTGTCAATAGTCCCTCCTCAGCCTTCCTATAGGCTCCCTTCAGATACTGGAAGGCTACTCCAAGGTCTACTCAAACCCTTCTCCCATACAGGCTGCAGAGCCCCAACTCTCTCAGCCTGTGCTCAGAGCAGAGCTGCTGCAGCCTTCTGAGCATCTTGGTGACCTCCTCTGGACTGGCTCCAGCACTTCCATGTCCTGCTTTGTTGGGGGCTCCAGAACTGCACACAGTACCCTAGGTGGGGTCTGAGGAGAGCAGAGCCAAGGGGCAGGATCCCCTCCCTTGCCCTGTGCCCACACTGCTCCTGCTGCAGCCCAGCACAGGGCTGCTGTCTGGGCTGCACTCACACTGCAGGCTCACATTTAGCTGTAATCTGATGTTGTCACAAATTGCCCACAATCTTGATTTGGACAGAAAGATCTACATAGTGTTGCTGTAATCTTTATACCATTAATAAAATTACATATGATTTTCTTTGGTCAGTAGCACCTTACATAGCTCAATTACTTAAGCAGGTGTTTGCTGTTAAGAGCTTCAAAATAACTGCATCTCACACAACAATCTTGTTTCGGTTTGCCCCATTCAAGTCTGTCTCTTTTTCTAGCTGAAATCTTTCTCTTTTTCTAGCTGAAAATAGAGTTAGCCAGATAAAATCTTGTCCTTTTTAGAAGGCACAAACAGACTTAAATAGATTAACAAATTCAGAATTATTTTCCCCCTGAAACTTCCTGGCTTTAACATAAGTGCTGCAGCCCCCTTCATCCCCAGCCTAAAGCTGGAGCATTTCTCAAGTAGCCTCCCATGGCACAAGCTGCCGTAGCGAAGTGCTGCAACAAGCCACTTGCACTGCAGTGTTTACACAGAGCCAGGAATCAATCCTGTGTGCTTATCGCAGGAAGATAAGTTCAAAGACAGTGATGACTGAGGTGTGCTGTTACAATACCGCACTGTGGTAAAAAAGTTCAGGGCAGAACCAACACCAAACTACAAGAGCTGTTTTCTACACATTTTGCTGCTTTTACTAAGCTATGAAATGAGACTTTTTCTGCTCCCTCTTCTTACTGTGTGAGCTTAACAGAAGCTCCTGTCTTAGTTGATAATAACTATAATGTAAGCCACAGTAACTGCAGCACATTGGAATGTGCAGTTACCTAAAAATACTTAAGATTTGTTAGTAAAACAATAAGTGAAAGTTGTTTTCTGATACACCTCTACATTCTTAAATCACTAAATAGAAAAAAACCCAACATATAGAGTGAGCCTGCAGTGTGAGTGCAGCCCAGACAGCAACCCTGTGCTGGGCTGCAGCAAGAGCAGTGTGGGCAGCACGGCAAGGGAGGGGATCCTGCCCCTTGGCTCTGCTCTCCTCAGACCCCACCTGCAGTCCTGTGTGCAGCTCTGGAGCTCTCAGCACAAGGACATGGAAGTGCTGGAGCCAGTCCAGAGGAGGCCACCAAGATGCTCAGAAGGCTGCAGCAGCTCTGCTCTGAGCACAGGCTGAGAGAGTTGGGGCTCTGCAGCCTGTATGGGAGAAGGGTTTGAGTAGACCTTGGAGTAGCCTTCCAGTATCTGAAGGGGGCTACAGAAGGGCTGGGGAGGGACTACTGACAAGGTTTGGTAATGACAGGACAAAGAGGAATAGGTTTAAACTGGCAGAGGGGAGATTGAAGCTGGATGTTAGGAAGAAGTTCTTTGCAGTGAGGGTGGTGAGACACTGGCACAGGTTGCCCAGGGAGGCTGTGGCTGCTCCCTCCCTGGAGGTGTTCAAGGCCAGGTTGGATGAGGCCTGGAGTGACCTGTTCTAGTGGGAGGTGTCCCTGCCTATGGCGGGGGGTTGGCACTGGATGAGCTTTGAGGTCCCTTCCAACCTGAACCATTCTATAATTCTTGTAACAGGGAAGTTCTGCATGAAGAGCTTTTACACTATGTAAAGCACCAGAACTCACTTTGAAGTTTCCTCCTTCCCAAACAGTCTGCCAGAGCAGTCATCCCACACGGGCTTCATTTCAGCTCTCAGTGAACTGATTTTGAGTTACTTTGCTTCATTTGAAGAGCAACACTTTCTTTTGTACTTGATTCAAGTAACTTTCAGATTCTTACTGTCATATTCTTCCTCCTTCTTTCAGTGGATGCCATTTCATTGAGAGCTGCTTAAGCTCTTTTCTACCATATTAACCTCTAAAGTGTCCACTCTGTCAACAATGTCTCACAGTTCTGCCCTCATTAACTTCTCTGGGCCCTCCAAAACTGAGGATGGAGTAGAAGACTCTCCTCCCTCAAGCTTGTGGGAATAAAATAAACCGCATCTTGATGTAACATAGGTGCCTGCATGAGATATGGCAAGTATTTTGACCCATGTTTTTTAGAAGGCATTCATTACCATTACCTTATACCAGCTTGTATCTTATCACAGAATCATAGAATCAACCAGGTTGGAAGAGACCTCCAAGCTCATCCAGCCCAACCTAGCACCCAGCCCTAGCCAATCAACCAGACCATGGCACTAAGTGCCTCAGCCAGGCTTGGCTTCAACACCTCCAGGGATGGCAACTCCACCACCTCCCTGGGCAGCCCATTCCAATGCCAATCACTCTCTCTGCCAACAACTTTCTCCTAACATCCAGCCTAGACCTGCCCTGGCACAGCTTAAGGCTGTGTCCCCTTGTTCTGTTGCTGGGTGCCTGGGAGAAGAGACCAACCCCACCTGGCTACAACCTCCCTTCACGTAGCTGTAGATAGCAATGAGGTCCCAAGACTACATAAAATTTAACCCACAGCTCTAAAAGTCTCTCTTCCACTTCCAGATTTGAAACTGTCATAGAATCAAAGAGGTTGGAAGAGAGCTCCAAGCTCATCCAGTCCAACCTAGCACCCAGCCCTGGCCAATCAAGCAGACCATGGCACTAAGTGCCTCATCCAGTCTGTTCTATCACGTACAAAAGTGTTTCTTCTCCATCCTCCCATTTGTTGGCGAGGGGCTAAGCCTTCCTCTGTGTTTGCATGGCACAATCATCAAAATGACTAACTTCAGGGTGGAGGTGAGAGGCACGCAGCGTTCAGCCTCTTGAATTCACTGCTCCCACTCTGATCTGTCTGAAATACAAGGAAAGGTTGCTCACAACCAGTGCAGTGGAGATGACTCCGTATTTCAGCTCTTTTGTTCTGTTAAAATATCCATGTTTCTAAGGCCATTGTAAATGTCTGAGAAGGCTTTTACTGCTGTGTTTCATTTCACTTGTCAAAATGGCATAAACTGCCTTTGCAGAAAGGGAGGTGGCTTTTTGCTATTGCAAGTACAGCCATGGCAGCTGTACCACCAAACCCCTGGCAAACACCAGGCCACAGGGAACATGAACAGTCTGAGAACAGTCTATGTGAAAGGACATCTTTTTTTCACAGCAAAGTCATCAGTGATGTGATCACCAAGGCCTCTTTTTCAAACACCCTCACTGTAAGAAAGGAGGCATTCACTCCAGTCTTACCCTCAACAAATCTCTCCCCAACAGTCCCAATCTGCCTTGGAGCCAACAATCTGCCAGACTCCTCTCTAAACTTGCTCTTCAGAAGGAGATGTCTCTGTTTTATACTTCACCTCCCTAACACAGCAGGACATCCTGGCCCAAACATCTCAGCACTGTTGTCATACAGAGAATTTAGAGAGGTTTCTTGTTTTGCTTTGTTTGGCCTTTTTTGTAAACATAGGTTTATAGAGATACAGACTGGTGGGGAGATACTACCACAATCATAACCGAGCATTAGAAGACATCTCAGCCCCTACCATAATGAAAATTAATTATATCTCTTCCTATAGTTTCACTTCAGCTAAAACCCTCTTGAAGAAATTCCATGGCTTTTCACTATGTTTTATGCCTCAAATGTTTTTCCCTTATCTCATTATCCCATATTTAATTTTCTTTTTCTTTTTTATTAGATGTTCCAAGGCCAACGTGCAAGGTTGGTCACTGTTCCCAACTTCTAGTTCAACCTCCATACACACAAAGAGAAAGCCTTCAGCTTAATTCACTGACTGTCTCCCTGATGTTCACCAAGAATCATGAACCTCCAATCAAAGCACACTTGCAGTAATTAGGAGCTGCATTACCTTTCACTGTTTCCATGTCGGACAAACAACTCCAATCTCATCAAAATCTTGAGTGAGCCCAATTATTCTCAGAAGCTTTTACCTGCCTGAGGTATAGTGCCAGGAGGCTGAAGCCAGGCTCTGCTGAGTGATGCCTGATGACAGGACAAGGGGCAATGAGTGGAAGCTGAGGCATAGGAAGTTTCATTTAAACATGAGTTGGAATTTTCTCCCTGTGAGGGTGACAGAACTCTGGCACAGGCTGCCCAGGAGGGTTGTGGAGTCTCCCTCTCTGGAGACACTCAAAACCTGCCTGGATGTGATCCTGTGTGATCTGATGTAGGAGATCCTGCTCTGGCAGGGTGGTTGGACTGGATGAGCTTTGGAGGTCCCTTCCAGCCCCTGCTGTTCTATGATTCCATGATAGATGACCAACTTAAAGCACTCATAAAGTCAAGCTTGCCATCATTAACTGCTACAGCTTGCAAAGCCTCACTTGCAAATGAATGAAGAGACTCTGGGCAACCTTACAGCACAGACTTCAAAGGTTCATTACTTCTGGCAAGTTCCAAAACAAGAGAAAAAGGAAGCGGGCCCCCAAAGAAAGGCCCTGCTATTGATTAAGCAGGCAGCCAGCTCCAGGCCACTCACTGCCTTCAACTCAGCCTCTTAAAGTGAAGCTGTGGGCGCAGGCAGTACACTCTGTAAGTACTCAGGGTTTCCAGACAGAACCAGCGCATGGCTGCAATCGAACCCTGCGCTGTTTTATTCTGTTCTTGCTATCTCAATCTTTATGATTTCAGTCATGAACCTTTAATAGTTTTTTTAACCACAGAAAATCATGCTGATACTTAAATAAACACACCACTGACACTAAGAAAGCCTACTTACACATTCAACCACCACCACACAAAATTGCTAGGTGTTCTTAGCGTCACCCATTTTTTTAACAGGTATACCTCAGTGTATATTATCACAGTATCACAGTATCACCAAGGTTGGAAGAGACCTCACAGATCATCAAGTCCAACCCTTTACCACAGTGCCCAAGGCCAGACCATGGCACCAAGTGCCACGTCCAACCTTGCCTTGAACTGCCCCAGGGACGACGACTCCACCACCTCCCCGGGCAGCCCATTCCAGTGTCCAATGACTCTCTCAGTCAAGAACTTTCTCCTCACCTCAAGCCGAAATCTCCCCTGGTGCAGCCTGAGGCTGTGTCCTCTTGTTCTGGTGCTGGCCACCTGAGAGAAGAGAGCAACCTCCTCCTGGCCACAACCACCCTTCAGGAAGTTGTAGACAGCAATAAGGTCACCCCTGAGCCTCCTCTTCTCCAGGCTAACCAATCCCAGCTCCCTCAGCCTCTCCTCGTAGGGCTGTGCTCAAGGCCTCCCACCAGCCTCGTCGCCCTCCTCTGGACACGCTCAAGCATCTCAGTGTCCTTCCTAAACTGGGGGGCCCAGAACTGAACGCAGTACTCGAGGTGTGGTCTGACCAGTGCAGAGTACAGGGGCAGAATGACCTCCCTGCTCCTGCTGACCACACCATTCCTGATGCAGGCCAGGATGCCACTGGCTCTCTTGGCCACCTGGGCACACTGCTGGCTCATGTTCAGGTGGGTATCAATCAGTACCCCCAGATCCCTCTCTGTCTGGCTGCTCTCAGCCACTCCGACCCCAGCCTGTATCTCTGCATGGGGTTGCTGTGGCCAAAGTGCAGCACCCTGCACTTCGAGCTATTGAAGCCATCCCATTGGCCTCTGCCCATCTGTCCAGGTGGTCAAGGTCCCGCTGCAGAGCCCTTCTGCCCTCCAACCCAGCCACACCTGCCCCCAGCTTGGTGTCATCTGCAAACTTGCTGATGACTGACTCCATGCCCTCATCCAGATCATCTATGAAGATGTTAAAGAGGATGGGGCCCAGCACTGATCCCTGAGGGACACCACTAGTGACAGCTGCCAGCTGGATGTGGCACCATTCACCACCACTCTCTGGGCTCAGCCCTCCAGCCAGTTCCTAACCCAGCACAGAGTGTTACCATCCAAGCCGTGGGCTGACAGCTTAGCCAGCAGTTTGCTGTGGGGGACAGTGTCAAAGGCCTTGCTGCAGTCCAGATAGACCACATCCACAGGCCTCCCCACATCCACCAAGCAGTCACTTGATCATAGAAGGAGATCAGGTTAGAAAGGCAGGATCTGCCCTTCCTAAACCCATGCTGGCTGGACCTGAGCTCTTTGCCATCCCTCAGGTGCGCAGTTATTGGCCCCAAGAGAACCTGCTCCATCAGTTTCCCTGGCACTGAGGTCAGGCTGACAGGTCTGTAGTTCCCAGGTTCCTCCATCCCACCCTTCTTGTGGATGGGGACCACGTTGGCAGTTTCCAGTCTCCTGGGACCTCTGCAGTGAGCCAGGACTGCTGGAAAATGATGGAGAGCAGCTTGGCCAGCTCAGCTGCCAGCTCTCTCAGCACCCTGGGATGGATCCCATCTGGTCCCATGGACTTGTGGGTGTCCAGATGGCTCAGCAGGTCCTGAATTAATTCTTCATGAATTTCCAGGGGAACACACCGCTCCCCGACCCCATCCCCCAGTTCAAGAGGCCACTTGCCCTGAACTCCTCCCTCCTTACTGTTGAAAACTGAGGCGAAGAAGGCATTCAGGACCTCAGCCTTTGCTTCATCATCAGTTATAGTGTTCCCCAACACTTCTTCTTGAAGCAACTGACCTAAGCTGTACCTGCTGATACAGGCCCCAAGTACATTCCAGTGCAACCTTCCTCACCTAAACACACTCCCGTGCTGAGGGGACAAAAACCATAACATCTTAAAATCCACAGTCCTCAACCTTCCAGTCGCCAGGCAGAACCAACCTCCTTTAAAAAGAGAGCAGAAAAGGCGTTTCTAAGAAAGATGACATTTAATCTATAACTTGAATTCAGCATTGTCCCCTCAGCCGCAAGATGTCTCACAACTTCACGACTAGCCTGGCTTTCTAACACACAAGCACCCAAAAATTGTTCTGATATGCAGAAACGGATGCTAAAACCTTAAACTAATTCTGTTCTTGTCCAAACTGCTTAACCGAAGTTTACTGCGATAGCACCAGACAACATTTAAAAGACATTCTAAACACAAAACAAACTTTTGTAGTTATTTCCCTAGTTAACATCTGCTAACAACTGAAAAGGGAGGGCACCAAGTTGCTGAATCGTAAGGAAACCTAAAGCAACAGCAGCTTTTGCTGGGGGAGCTGCTGGTATCACAAATACATCATTTCACCTCACTTACTCTTCATTCTGTTTCTTATCCTTGAAAACATTACACTTGCTTGGTTTGGGTTGTTTCTTTTTTCATTTAATCCATTCCTTTTTTTTTTTGAAGAGGCACAAAATTAATTTCTGTAGTCATTCCTAAGATGACAAAAGCTCTGCGCAGAGGATGGAACTCATAAAAAGGTAAAGCAACTTAACATTTAACTCTACCTGAGGCATTGATAAGAAGAGACAGAAGCCAAAGGTTAGGACAGTTTTCTCATTAAGAGAAACAAAGGAAGAAAATCAAGAGCTGCACTGCCTGTTCTCCACCCTCTCTGTACTTTGATAGACATCAAAAATATACCCTTGAAGGTCAGAGGAAAGCAAAAACCCTAAAAATTGAGTACATGTCTCTTAGAACTGTTCGGAGACAAGAGAGCTGGACAGTGTCAGCCATTAGAAATGATCTGCCATCACAAGAGAGATCAGAGGTGCATGGCTGATCAGAGCTAACAGGGAATTGGAGACAGAACAAAGAGAAATGGCCTCAAGCTGAGACTGGGGAGGTTTAGATTGGACATTAAGAAAAAGTTCCTCATGGAGAGAGTGGTCAGGGACTGGAATGAGCTGCTCAGGGAGGTGGTGGAATCACCCACTCTGGATGTGTTTAAGGGTCATTTGGATGTGGTGCTTAGGGATATGGTTAAGGAGAATCTTGCTAAGTAGGGTTCTAGGTTGGACTTGGTGATCCTGAGGGGTTTTGCCATCCTGCATGTTGCTGTGATTCTGTGAAAATCAGTTCACTGTGCTTTAAATGGAGGGAGGAGTAACTCAAATCTTTATCTGAAGGAGTGAAGTGGACTTCATTCTGGGGAAAAAGACTATTAAAAACTTGTATCTAGTCCCAAAACTGCTAAGGCTGTTAAAAGGTTTCTTGTGAAGCTCAAGTCCAACCAATCTGAAGAATTCAGGGAGTATTACAGCTGTTTCTTCCACTTTGCCACACCACTGCTACCACACTCCTGAAAGTGAGCTTCACAGGACCGGGGGTCTCTTTCTTCCTCTCTCCTTCTCTGTGCTGCTTCAGAAAGCACAGAGGCATACAGCAACGCTGTGCTCTTGATGCAGATTTTACCTAGAGCAGACAGGCTTTTAGAAGAAATGACATGCCCAGGTCAGTCACAGTAACTTCAAACATCGCAGGCACTGCAGCTAAGCGGCAATCAATTTCTCAGCTATTTATAGGCAGCACTCTTCAATGTCTGAACAAGCAGAGTAGCTCGATTTCAGAGTCAAACACAACAGTCATGAAACAAGAGTAGAGCCCTAGAGCCTTCTATGTAATCGGACACCCAAAGACATTTCTCTCTGCATTAAAGATGACCTTGCCTAGTGACTCTGTACTTTTATCTCAGAAATTAGAGACACTTACAGCTTCTAAGGTATTCTTTCAAGCAGTATTTCATAACAGGCAGTGAAGCTGCAGTGAGCATGGATTGTTTCCATCTCTAAATACACTCTTTTCTCCTTTACATGTCAAACTGCCTTTGAAATTCGGGATTTTATTTTGGTTAAGGTGTCAGAGTTTGAAGCTAATATTCTGAACTGCAGAGATATCATTTTGACTGAACACCTGCCATTGTTACAGCATGATTAAAAACTAGGCTACATAATAAATCAACTGAAGGGAGGTTGTAGCCAGGTGGGGTTGGTCTCCTCTCCCAGGCAACCAGAAGCAGAACAAGGGACACAGAGTCAAGCTGTGCCAGGGCAGGTTCAGGCTCGATGTTAGGAGGAAGTTGTTGGCAGAGAGAGTGATTGGCATTGGAATGGGCTGCCCAGGGAGGTGGTGGAGTCTCTGTGCCTGGAGCTGTTAAAAAAAAAAAAGCCTGGATGAGGCACTTAGTGCCATGATATGATAGATTGGACTGGTTGAGCTTGGAGGTCTCTTCTGTGATTCTAACTTACCTAGCTAGAAGGCTCCTTGGTACTGAGACTATTTAAGTCCCCACAGCCATGTTTTGTCATTTGACTCTACCACCTTCACTGAAAGGTTCAAAAGCTTCTTACATAACACCAAATATACTTAAAACTTGCCCCCTAACAGGGGGCAAAGAACATGCAGGAAGTGATGGGAGTGGCATAGGCAAAAAAATCTCATCAACTTAGCCACATTAAACCTGTCATCCAGAAGATATCAGGAGATCCTCTGCTGATAAATATTAATTTCCATAGAATAGATTCATAGAATCCGTTTGGTTGGAAGAGACCTTTAAAATCAAGAATCAATCCTTCCACTCCCCCAGCACCCTTAACAGTACAAATTTAGTCAGATTATAGAAGGAAACATAGAGGCAATAAAAGCTATTCCAGAAAACATATGAGCTCATCCCAAGATCTTCCAGTTAAATCATATTGATTACATTAGAAGAGGACACTTCAGATCGCTAAGTTCAATTAAGGACCATTAACTCAAATGGATGAAATAAGCCACCCAGGAGGCAAAGGGCAACCTGACATCACAAGCCTCCCCATTCCTGTTGGACAGCAACAAATCACTACGTAAAGCAATCAAAAAAAAAATTAAAAAATAAGAACTTGTTAAAAACACAACAACAAAACCCAACTAGAACCGATTGCACTTGGCTGCTTCAGCCACCTGCTTACGAAAAAGATGAGGGATGCTGCAAGTGGCTAAGTAAATAGGTCTGCCGAGGAGATAATGCACTAGCCATAGGGTTTTGGACTTTCCTGTGCTCACAAAAGGCACATGGTGAGCAGAGAAGAAACATGCTCAGCTCAGGTCCCTGGGAGAAGCACTTCATGAAGAGTGGTTACCGAGAGAGCTCTTTTCCTCTCTGCTATGCAAGCGTCCCCAAGCACATAATCAGCGATAGAAGCGCTGGACTCACAAGCTCAGCCCCCCCAAATGAAAAACCTGAACAGCATTGCCTTCATTAGGGATTTGCAGGTTGATTTCACTGAAGAAGCCTCTCACGGCCTATGCAAGGTGCTGCTCCTCCAAAGAGGTCAGTGGTGAGGCTGTTGCATCAGACTGCCAGCAGACAGACGCTGGGCAATCAGCCAGCTGCCCCAACACAACTCTACAAGCCACAGAAGCACAGAAAGTACTTGTGCCACCTATGACATCACCTCGCTGAGCTGATGCACTGCTGGGAAAGTGTGCCAACAGTAAACAAGTACATGATGTGAATATCTGCCTCTTGATAACAAATCAGACACTTCTAACAGACCAATGCATCTATAAACCTACCTCGTGGTACCTCTGTCTTTCCCTGGCTGCCCCAGAGTGTGCCACTAAACCCAGCTGGTTCTTGTGCAATAGCTACAAAACAAAGAAAGTTTTCCACAAGATGCCCAGGTGCACACCCCTAGAGAAGAAGAGAAGGCAATCCCTATGCTATCCCTTGCATCACCCATCCAAAGGATGCACAACAACTGCTCCAACAGTCAGCCTTAGTTCTGCTTCAGTGGCAGAAGGAAATGCACATCCCTTAATACTAAAGAGAAACGTGAATTAAAAAGAACATTTAATTTTCCCACTTATTTCACAGGTTCTCCCTCTCTCACCTCCAGCCATGGGGCCTCAACCACCTCCCTGGGCAACCCAATCCAGACTCTCATCACCCTCATGCTGAAGAACTTCTTCCTAACATCCAGCCTGAATCTACCCATTTCCAGCTTTGTTCCATTCCCCCCAGGCCTATCACTACCTGACAGCCTAAAGAGTCCCTCCCCAGCTTTCTAGTAGGACCCCTGAAGATACTGAAAGGCCACAATAAGGTCACCTGGGAGCCTTCTCCTCTCCAGACTGAACAGCTCCAACTTCCACAGTCCCTCCTCACAGCAGAGCAGCTCCAGCCCTATGAGCATCCTTGTGGCTCTTCTCTGGACACTGTATAGGGTTAACACTCCAGGGGGAGTAAACCTGAACCTGATGCTAGGTGGTCTTGACCCCTCCCCAGGGGTGGGTCTGAACACCACCAGGTGATGGCTAGCCCACTCCCCCTTCCTGTCTAAAGATCCATAAAACCAGGGGGACTTTCTGTCTCTCTGCACTCCCTGCCTCCGTGCACTCCACCACCACCACCTCTCTCTGCCCTCCATGCACTCCACCACCACCACTTCCCTCTGCACTCTCTGCCTCCATCATCACCACCTCCCTCTGCACTCCCTGCCTCCGTGCACTCCACCACCACCACCTGTGCCTGGTTTCTCTTCGTTTTACCACATGGCCATCACCATCACAACCGGGTTGTATTTATACCTTTTGTATTTGCTGTCCCTTCCCTGTACCTTCTGTAAATCCCCACCTCAGACACCTTTTTAAGTTATGGTTAAACTTTTCTTTTAACTTCCAAATTGAGTGAGATTCATTTATTTGGGCATGCTAACTCCTCTCTCTCTCTCTCTCCATCTAATCCCTTTCTTTTTGGGAAGGAGGGGGAAGAGGGAAAGGGCACTCTATAAAAATTGTTATTGGTTTTATCAAATTTATTTCAGTCTCTGCAAATTTAAATTAGAACCGAGACAGACACCTTCCAGCACATCCACAGCCTGCCTGTAATAGAGGCTCCAGAACTGGATGCAGTACTCCAGGTGAGGTCTCAGCAGTATGGAGCAGAACTTGAGGATCACTTCCCCCACCCTGCTGCCCACACTGCTCTTGCTGCAACCCAGGCTCTGGTTGCTCTCTGATGCAACTGATGGCTCATGTTGAGTTTCTCATCCACCAGCTCCCCCAGGTCCCTCTCCTCAGGGTTGCTCTCAAGCCAGTCACTGCCCAGACTACACTGGTGCTTGGCACTGCCTTGAGCCAGCTGCAGGACCTTGCACTTGGTCTTGTTGAACCTCCTGAGGTCGGCTTGTGCCCACCTCTGCAGCCTGTCAGGTCCCTCTGGATGAATCCCTGCCCTCCAGCCTGGCTGCTGCACCACACAGCTTGGTGTGGTCAGCAAACTTGCTGAGGCTGCACTCAGTGCCTCTGTCCATGGCACCCACAAAGATGTTAAATAAGACTGGTCCCAGGACTGATCCCTGAGGGACTCCACCCGTCACTGGCCTCCACTGGGACATGGAGCCATTGACAGTCATTCTTTGTGTGTAGTCATCAAGTCAGTTTTTTGTCCATCTCGTGGTGCACCCATCAAAGCCATGTTTGCAGACCAGGATGTGGCGTGGGACAGTGTCAAGGGCCTTGCTCAGGTCCAGGTAAATGACATCACATCACTCATCAGCCAGAGTTAAACCTTACACTCCCAACGCCTTAGACAATTCAACCACAACAAGAAAGGAGGATTTAATCACTGGAAATTCACACCTTGTGAATCTGAAAGCCCCTCTGCCCCACCACCTCCCCTTGCCAGCCTCCCTCCTGGGAGACTTTGGAGGCTTTGAAAGGTGGAAGAATACAGTCCTTCTGTCTTCAGTATGAACCCCGTACATGTGTGCTTCAGGTGTCCAATGGGTGTGGTGCATCATCACCGTGGATTACCTGAGGCAAGGGATCACAGGGAATCACAGAAGCATCCCGCGGGCAGGCAGAAGGCAGAAGAGTTGTGGGGTGCAGGACTGCTGTGGGAAGGGAGCGAAGAGAGCAGACAGCAGGCAGACCCTTGCAATAAGAGCCCTTGGCTCTCAGGTGCAGCTCAGAGGGGGCAGATGACAGACCTTCGCTAAGGAGGAGAGCGTCTGCATGCAGATGTGGTGGGGCGTCCCTGACTGATTGTGCTGAAGTGCAGGCCTGTGCTCTGCTGGCTGAGTGTGTAAATTCGGGCTGTCAGGACCAGTAAAGGGCTTCAGCATAATTCACAGTGAATCGTCTGAAGACCCTCACGGCGAGTCCCGGCCACATTGGTTTATGGACTTGTTTACCATGGCCTGCCAGCAACGCGGTCTGCAACAACATCCAGCTTGGCAAAGCCCCTCAGGATCAACCCTAAACCATGGCCCCAAGCACCACATCCAAACCACCCTTAAACATATCCAGGGTAGGTGACTCCACTACCTCCCTGGGAAGCTCACTGCAGTCCCTGACCACTCTCTCCATGAAAAAACTTTTCCTAATGCCCAATCTAAACCTCCCCAGCCTCAGCTTCAGGCCATTCCCCCTTGTTCTGTCTCCAGTTACCTTTGACAAGAGACCAGCAGCCTCTTCACAATGTCCTTTCAGGTAGTTGTAGACAGCAATGATGTATCCCCTCAGCATCCTCTGTTTCCCCAGCTCCCTCAATCAATCCTCATAAGATTTATTCTCCAGACCCTTCCCCAGCTTCCTTGCCCTCCTCTGGAGCTGCTCCAGCACCTCCACAGCTCTCTTGCATTGCAGTGCCCAAAACCAAACGAACACTCAAGGTGTGGCCTCACCAAAGCTGAGTCCAAGGGGACAGTCCCCTCCCTGCTCCTGCTGGACACAGCATTTTAAACACAAGCCAGGCTGCCACTGGCCTTCTTGGCCACCTGGGCACACTGCTGGCTCATATTCAGCTGCCTGGGCACCCTGCTGGCTCACATTCAGCTGCCTGGGCACACTGCTGGCTCACATTCAGCTCCTGTCTATTACAATACCCAGATCCCTTTCTGCCAGCAGCTCTCCAGCCAGACTACCCCAAGACTGTAGCATTGCTTGGGGTTGTTGTGACCCCAGTGCAGGACCTGGCATTTGGCCATGTTGAAGCTCATCTCATTAATGAATCCAAGTCCCTCTGCAGAGCCTGGATGGGGCACTTAGTGCCATGGTCTGGTTAATTTGCTACGGCTGGGTGCTAGGTTAGACTGGATGAGCTTGGAGGTCTCTTCCAATCAGGTTGATTCTATACATCTAAGTCCTGTTCCTGCACAGCTAGAGGGGCTGCTCTCCTAGCAGTCATGCCAGCAGGATTCATCGCTAAAGACAATGGAAGCCTTCTCCGAAACAAGACAAAGGTCCTGCCATGCGCTCGCCAGGCCGCGAGGGCTCCACTCCCTGCACGAGCCTAGCCAGCGCAAATCCTTCTGGCACCAACGCTGGGCTTCTCTCGAGCTGCACAATGACAGCAGCATTCACACAAAGCATGCGAAGTGGTGAATGTCTGGCAGCGACGTCTTTGCAACACAAACAAAACTATCTGTCTGCCACTCCACATTTTCAATTCAGTACCAGCTGGATCCTGAAAAACAAAAAAGGTTAGTTCTGGTACACCAAATGACCCAGCTGCATCCCACAGCTCAGGCAGAGTAGAAGCAGCACAGGCTGACAATGAACAAGCTTCTTCGCCAGAGAGCACATAAGAACACCTCAACCTCACACACCTCTCCTGGGGCAGGCACCAAAATTATGAAAAGTAACCAATAAGTGATGGAGAAGGACAGGGCTACATAAGCCTATCTCTCTGAGCTAAATCACAGAACATCAGGGGCTGGAAGGGACCTCCAAAGCTCATCCAGTCCAACCCCCTGCCAGAGCAGATCTACTAGAGCAGATCACACAGGAATGCATCCAGGTGGCTCTTGAATATCTCCAGAGAGGGAAATGCCACAACTCCCTTGGGCAGCCTGTGCCAGGGCTCTGTCACCCTCACAGGGAAAAAATTCCTCCTCATGTTTCAGTGAAACTTCCTATGCCTCAGCTTCCACCCATTGCCCCTTGTGCTGGCACTGGGCATCACCCAGCAGAGCCTGGCTCCAGCCTCCTGCCACTCACCTGCACATATTGATAACCATTGCTGAGGTCACCTTTCAGTCCCCTCCTCTCCCAACAGCACAGCCCCAGCTCTCTCAGGCTCTCCTCGTAACAGAGATGCTCCATTCTCTTCAGCATCTTTGTGTCCCTCTCAACCTACTAACCACAGCCCTTCTAACCCACCCCAGAATGGCACTGCCCTTCCTGGCCACCAAAACACACTGCTGGCTCATGGTCATCCATCCTGGTCCCATCCACCAGGACCCTCAGGTCCTTTTCCCCTTCACTGCCTTCCAACAGCTTAGTCCCCAACCTACCCTGATGCCTGGGGCTCTTCTTTCCCAGGTGCCAGACTCTACACTTGCCCTACTTGAATTGCATTCCATTTCTCCCTGCCCACCCCTCCAGCCTGTCCAAGTCTGCCTGAATGGCAGCACAGCCTTCTGCTGTGGCAGCCACTGCACCCACTTTGGTGTCTTCAGCAAACTTGCTGACAGTGCACTCTGTGCCCTCACCCAGATCATTGATGAATATATTAAACAGAACTGGTCCCAGTACTGACCTCTGAGGGACTCCACTAATCACAGGCCTCCAACTGGACTCCATCCCATTGACCACAACTCTCTGGATTCTTTCCTTCAACCAGTTCCAAATCCACCTCACTACCTGATCTCCCAGACCACACTGCCTCAGTTTAGCCAGAGGGATGCTGTGGGAGACAGTGCCAAATGCTTTACTGATGCCAGTACACTTCATCTAAGCCCACACTCACTCAAAAGTCTCTCCATATTTACCTGGGCTGGCATTTTTTGGACACAGGCAGGGCACTAGAGGGGTAGTTTCCACCACTGCTGGCATTTACCATCTCTGTAAAAGTGAGTGCATTAGCTGCTGCCTAGTGAGCTACAGGAAAGTACCCAGCTCACGGGTAGGCTGCAGTGTGATCCAAGTGGACAGCTGATTGAGATCTCTCTAATTTCCACTGCAACAAGTCCCATACAGGCAGGAAACAACACCAAAGGATCCACAACCACAGTGTCTTCATGGCCCCACTCTCGGCAAGATTTCCTGCCATGATGAGCCAGTAAATGCCAAAAGACAAGCTGCCTGTTGGTAAACTACAGCTGTTGGCTAAAGCAACTGATAGCAGTGTTTTCTGGTGAGGAGAACCAGCAGCATCCGTTGGAACAGGACAGAGTAAAAGAGACTGAGGCCACTCATCTCTACAGAAGGCCTCGAAATGGATTTCCTTCTGCATGTGTTTTGATTAATACCATCACCATGCTCCCCAGCTCTGCTCCTTGTTAGTGAACAGGTTACAAATGCTGTAGGCTGCACACTGCAGACAACCTATCATTGCAAAATATGAAACATTCACGAGCAGTAAATGTTCTGCCAGATGAGACATGGCTGAGTAGATTGTAGCTTCCTTCATCTCCACACTCTGCTCTTGAAGGGAAAAAAACTAGAAAAACAATACTTGTCCCACCCTGAGCACACTTCCACTTCTTACTCTTGGAGTTTCCAAACATGGTAAATAATTCTTTTGAGTGTTTCCTTGCCCTCTTCCTTAACTCTTCAGAAAATGCCACACAGAATCATAGAATGGCTTAGGTTAGAAGGGACCTCAAAGCTCATCCAGTGCCAAGCCCCCACCATAGGCAGGGACACCTCCCGCTAGAACAGGTCACTCCAGGCCTCATCCAACCTGGCCTTGAACACCTCCAGGGAGGGAGCAGCCACAACCTCCCTGGGCAACCTCTGCCAGTTTCTCACTACTCTCACTGCAAACAACTTCTTTCTAACATCTAGTTTCAATCTCCCCTCTGCCAGCTTAAACCCACTACCCCTTGCCCTATCATTACAAGACCTTGTCAATAGTCCTTCCCCAGCCCTCCTGGAGCCCCCTTCAGATACTGGAAGGCCACTCCAAGGTCTCCTATAAGCCTTCTCCAGGCTGCAGAGCCCAAACTCTCTTAGCTTGTTCCCACAGAGCTGCTGCAGTCCTCTTGATGGCCTCCTCTGGACTGGCTCCAACAGTTCCATGTCCTTCTTGTGTTGGGGGCTCCAAAATTGCACACAGGACTCCAGGTGGATTCTGAGAAGAGCAGAGCCAAGGGGCAGAATCCCCTCCCTCACCCCGCTGGCCACACTGCTCTTGCTGCAGCCCAGCACAGGGTTGTTTAGACATTTTTCATTTCCAAGCCTATAGGCTTTAGTACAGCTTTTGGAATGATTGGTTGAGAAATACTTGACTTGCTCTTTATTAAGTATCTAATCTTGTCTAGCTGTTGTCAACTTTCTATACCTTTCACTAGGTAGCTGAAGTCTTCCTATACATCTGAAGTCTTCCTTTACATCAGAAGATATTAGTCTCGTTCACCTGGATGAAGCTTGCTCTTCCGTGCTGCATTTATTTTACGAGGCAGAGTTTGGGGAACAGAGGTAAGAAATCCTAGTTCCTGATCCCTGCATTTGGTACCTTCATGAAATGTGCACAGCAAGAAGAATCACTGAAAACACTAAAGAATGTCTTTAATATATACCCACTCAAAAGTAAGCGAGTTTATCCACATGCCTACACAGAAGCAGCTATTGAACGGGTTCTAGGAAAAAACACTGTTCCATCTGCACACCACTTTCATGTGAAACCTGCTTATTTCAAAGTCTCTTCACCTGACAAAGTGCTCTCTGCTCTCCAATCTTCAGAAGACATTATTTTAAAACAGAAAGCAGAACAGTTACAAAGCATCTGCTTGTTCAAAAAGAGTGCTTTAGCAGAAAACATCTACTTGAAATACTCTTCACGAGAAAGAGCTTATTCATGCAGGGACAATTGGCAGGGATATCTCAGCCTCCACTTGAATGCTCCTTTTCCAGCTTGTGTTGAAGGGATGCAGATGCCTGGGAGAAAGCTAATCACCATTTTTATAGACCTTGCTCTCCATGGCCTGGTTCTGAATTGCAAGTGCTTGTACCAAAGCTCTCCTAGTGAAAAGCAAAGGGCCATAAGTTAATGTTCAACAGAAACTGGCAAATCTACTCTGCTCACTGAGCAATGTGGTAAAAGTAAGTACATAAAGTAGTAAGTAGAGTTACTCAATGTTCGGCTGTGGTGTTTAAGGCAAGTCTCATGGGTTGGAGTTGAATCTGCTGCTGCTATTCAGTATTGTGCTGCTGTCACATCAGCTTCAAAACGAACGTGCTGGCTGGAGCAGAGTATCGCAAAGCTTGATGTTCAGATTGTAACATAAGAGGCTTCCTGTTCTGGTTGCTGCATTCAGCTTCTAGGTTTGGAGTGTTGCATTTTCCTGCTAGGTGCACCGCATGTCTGGGGGTGGAGGAGCTCACTGGCTTCTGCTGCTGCTTCTGCACTTTGCTGACTATTCTGCAAATAGGCTAAGGTAATTGTGCATCTTTTATCATCTCATTAAACTCTTATTATCTCAACCTGGAGGGTTTTTTGTGATGATTGCCTTCCCATCTGTGTAACAAGAGGTGTAGAGTTAACCCAGCACAGCAAGGTAGACTAAAACACCTAACACAACAAATGTTTAGCCAATTTTAAACCATCCAAAATATCTGCTCACATTATCTACTAAACCAGCTTAGATCTGCTAGTCATGGTAAGCTGAAGTCAGCAAGCAATTCATGTATAACTGGAAGCAAAACTTGCCATGGTCTGTTGCAAGCATCTTTATCATTAACATAATCAAGACATAACACCAAGCAGTGGTCCTGTAAGTTACTTCTGGGTATAGGTTCATTCTAGCATTTTTCATCACAGTCAGTGCCAGAAAAGCTTTAGTAGAAAGTAATGGATAATGCAGTTTAGCACAAGTGAAAAACACAAAGAGCTGCCACAGAACTTAAAAACCCATCTGTTAATAACCCAGCCTTACAGAACCCTTTTGGTTAGAAAGTGCCTTTAATATAATCGAGTCCAACCATTACCTAATTCTACCAAGTCTGGTACTAAACCACTTCTCTTAACACCACATCTATGTCTCTTTTAAACACAGATTCAACCACTTCCCTCTGAAGCATATTCCAGTGTTTGACAACCCTTTCAGCAAAGAAATTTCATAGAATCATAGAATCAGTCAGGGTTGGAAGGGACCACAAGGATCAGCCAGTTCCAAACCCCTGCCATGGGCAGGGACACCTCACACTAGATCAAGCTGGCCAGAGCCTCATCCAGCCTGGTCTTAAACACCTCCAGGGATGAGGCTTCCACCACTTCCATGGGCAACCCATTCCAGACTCTCACCATCCTCATGCTGAAGAACTTCCTCCTAACATCCAGGCTAAATCTACCCATTTCCAGCTTTATTCTATTCCCCCCACACCTATCACTACCTGACAGCCTAAAGAGTCCCTCCCCAGCTTTCTTGTAGCCCCCTTTAGATACTGAAAGGCCACAATAAGGTCACCTGGGAGCCTTCTCCTGTCCAGACTGAATGGCCCCAGCACCCTCAGTCTCTCCTCACAGCACAGCAGCTCCAGCTCTCTGAGCATCCTCATGGCTTTTCTCTAGACACCTTCCAGCACATCCATAGCCCTCTTGTAATTGTGGCTCCAGAACTGGATGCAGTAACTCCAGGTGGGGTCCCAGTAGTGCAGAGCAGAGTGGGAGGATCACTTCCCTTGCCCTGCTGCCCACACTTCTGCTGATGCAGCCCAGGGCCTGGTTGGCTTTCTTCCAATATTCTATCTAAACCCCTCTGGGTGCAACTTGTGGTCATTTCCTCTCGCCCCATCATGTTATGAGGAAGAAGAGACCAACACCCACCTTGCTATAATCTCCTTTCAGAAAGTTGTAGAGAGTGATAAGGTTTCCCCTCAACCTCTTTTTTCTCCAGGCTAAACTATCCCAGTTGCCTCAGCCATTCTCCATGAGACCTGTTTTCCAGATTCTTCATCAGCTTCTCTGCCTTCCTCTGCAGCCACTCCAGGACATTACTGTTTTTCTTATAGTAAGAGTCCCAAAACTGAACACAATACTGAAGGTGTGGCCTCACTAAAGTACAGGGGCACAATCAGCTCAATGGCCCTGCTGGCCACACAATTCCTGGCACAGGCCAGGATGCTGTTGGTCTTCTTGGCCAGCTGAGCACACTGCTGGTTCATATGCGGCCAGCTGTCCATCAACACTCCCAGGTCTTTCTCTGCTGGGCATCTTTCCAGCCACTCTGCCCCAAGCCTGTACCATTGCATGGGGTTGTTGTGACCAACATGCACATCCTGGCACTTGGCCTCATTGAATCTCATGTAACTCACCTCAGTCCATCGATCCAGCCTGTCCAGATTCCCTTATAGAGCCTTCCTAACCACAAGCAGATCAGCACTCCCTGCTGGCATAGAGTCACCTGCAAACTTAATGAGGGTGCACTAAACCCCCACATCCAAATCATTGACAAAGACATCACTGAGCTCCAGGGAAACATCACTTGTGAGCGGTCACCAACGGCACTTAACTCCATTCACCACCCACCTCTGGGCCTGTTGAGCTAGCCAGTTTGTGGGGTGTTTTTACCAAGTGAAGCACCCACCCACCCAAGCCATGACAGCCAGTTTCTCCAGTAGAACACTGCCAAACACACAAACAACACCCACAGCCTTTCGTCCATCCACGAGTGGGACATGCTGTAGAAGGAGATCAGGTTTGTCAAGCAGGACCTGTCCTTTGCCAGCCCGTGCTGACGGGGCCTGGTCACCTGCTTGCCCTGCACATGCAGTGTAATGGCACTCGGGATGACCTGCTCCATGGCATTCCCCAGCACTGAGGTCACACTGAGTCTGTAGCTCCCTGGGTCCTCCTTCTGGCCCTTGTAGATAGGCATAACATTTGCCAGTCTCCAGCCAGATGAGACGTCCTTGGTTAGCCAGGACTGCTGATAAGTAATGGAAAGTGGCTTGAGGAGCACTTCCACCGGCTCCATCGGTACCCTTGGGTGTATGCTTTCTGGCCCCATAGACTTATGTGTAAGTGCAGCACTAATCACCTCCTCTTGGATCATGAGGGCTTCAGTCTGCTCCCCATTCTTGTCTTCCAGCTCAGAGTGATGAGTATCTTTCTTAGTAAGAAATCCAATAAAGCACAGAGATTCCTCTTAGTCTTCCTTTTGTTGCTAATATATTTGCAGAATCATTTCTTATTGCCTTGAACAGTTGAAACCAGATCAATTTCTAGTCAAGCTTTGAGTCTTCCAATTTTCTCTCTGTACAGCTTCACAACTTTTTAGTCCTCCTGAGCAGCCTACCCCTTCTTCTGAAGTTCAGCAACTCTCCTTTTCTCCTTAAGCAGCAACCAAATGACTCTATTCAGCCAGGTCAGCACTCTACCCTGTCCACTCATCTTTGGGCACACAGGCATGGCCTGTTCCTGCATCCTTAAAACTTCCTTCTTGGACAATGGTTAGCTTTCCTGGAGTCCTTCATCCTGCAGGACTGCCTCCAAGGCAATTCTGATGACCAGTCTCCAAAACAGATCAAACCACGCCCACTGCAAGCCTCCTGCAGCAGTTCTGCTGATGCCTGTCTTTGCTAACAGCTGAGAAGCCTATCATCTCATGATCCTTGTACCAAAGGCTGCTCCTACTTACTACACTGCCCACAGGTCCTTTGCTGGTTGCAAGCAGCAAGCCCAGTAGGGCATCTTCCTATTTATTGTGTGACTAATACGACTGCACGAGAGCTAGTTCAGACCATGTCATAGTGCCCTCTGAAGATCCTTGAATTCCATTCCTCTGTGCAGTATTCATTAATCAGTTACTAGATTGTGTGGCAGCTCTTAAAATACTGGTTCTTGGACAAGAATGGCTATTTCATATGAGATGAAAGAGCATTTGGGCTAGAAAAAACACAAGAGACATCACATCACACTTGCAGTCACTTCCCACTTTGGAGAAGACAGCAAAGCAGCCAAGGCTGTGGCTGTGAGGTGCATTGCTTCCCCCCAACACTGCAAAAAGGCAGAGGTGCTACAGCCCAACATAGCACTTCAGGTCACCTCCAAGCGTTTGGGGTTCAGTTCTTAATCTGAACCACTAACATAACAGCATTTTACTGTCACAGGGGGAGGTAAGACAAGCAACATATTAAATACCTACTTCAGTGACAAAATCACAAAGATCTTTAGAAATACTGGATTTGATTGCTGCCAGCCTGCTGAAGTACATGCTGTTCAACATCTTCATCAGTGACACTGATGAGGGGACAGAGTGGCTGCTCAGCAAGTTTGCTGATGACACCAAGCTGGGAGGCTTGGCTGACACAGCTGAAGAAGGCTGTGCTGCCATCCAGTGAGACCTGGACAGACAGAGCTGGGCACAGAGGAACCAAATGAGGTTCAACAAGGACAAGTGCAGAGTCCTGCACCTGGGGAGGAATAACAAACTGCACCAGAACAGGCTGGGAGGTGACTGCTGGAGAGCAGCCCTGGGGAGAGGGACCTGGGAGTGCTGGTGGAGAACATCCATGGCACAGCAATGTGCCCTGGTGGCCAAGAGGCCCAATGGGATCCTGGAGTGTATTTAGAAGAGTGTGGCCAGCAGATCCAGGGAGGTTCTCCTCCCCCTCTACTCTGCCCTGCTGAGATCTCATCTTGAGTACTGCCCTCAGTTTTGGGCTCCCCAGTTTAAGAGAGGCAGGGATCTGCTGGAGAGAGTCCAAGGGAGGGCTATGAGAATGATGAGGGAACTGGAGCACAGTCTGCTGAGGAGAGGCTGAGGGACCTGGGGCTGTTTAGTCTAGAAAAGGGAAGACTGAGAGGGGATTTAATCAATGTTTATAATTATCTGAGAACTGGGGGTCAGGAGAGGGGGACAGGCTCTGCTCACTTGATCCCTGAGATAGGACAAGGAGCAGTGGATGGAAGCTGCAGCACAGGAGGTTCTGCCTCAACACAAGGGGGAACTTCTTTGCTATAAGGGTCCCAGAGCACTGGCACAGGCTGCCCAGAGAGGCTGTGGAGTCTCCTTCTCTGAAGCCTTTCAAGGCCTGTCTGGATGTGTTCCTGTGTGACCTGAGCTACAGTGTATGGTCCTGCTGTGGCAGGGGGGTTGGACTGGATGATCTCTTGGGGTCCCTTCCAACCTCTGATATCCTGTGAGCCTGTGATCTTTAGTTCAGAAACTACTGGGGAAACACTAATAGGGCTTTTCTTCATAAACAAGTCAATACCTCTATGAAAAGCATTCTCTTTAAAGTCTGCTGTTTCTAAAGGTAATTTGGGCTAGTTTTACATGCAGACTTTTGTCTCCAAGTAGCTGAGGAAAAGCCACACATCAGATGACACTGTATGGATCCTTCTGCAGTACACTATTGACAGAGGAAAAAGATAGTCTCAAAAGTATACTCTGCAAGGGAAACAGCAAGCTCCAAAGTTTTTCTTGCGAAAACCCAATCTGGTCTCTCTCTTCAATACATGTTCAGCAGCCACACATGCTCTTATCCTTAACACCAAGGTACACTGCACAGGATGTGTTCCCCAACAAAAACCCCTTGATTTAAGGACATCTCTAAATACCTTCAGAAATGACAAATGGAATTCATGAGGTCTGCTTTGCAAGCATGCGAGCATACCACAGCACGACTGCTGTCCCACGGGAAGTTTTGGATTGAATAGCATGTTGTCTTCTACTTTCTGGTTTCAACCAGAAGAAAAGCTTTAAACAACTGGAAGACTCAGGAGGGAGAGTAAATTAAAATACACTCCTCATGACATTCTGGGACTTTTTAATGACATTTAAATACTCCTGAAGATCTAAATGCTATGATACTCCAGTGTAACTGCCCTTCACAAGCAAAGGAAGCTGGATCTTAAAAGGAAAAGCACATCATGCCATATTTGGTTAATATTTTAAGTAACACATTTGTGGCCTTCTGTTTCAACAGCCACCTGCTGACTGCAACATTGGTTACAGTGCAGAAGGTGACTGTCAAGGACTTGGTTGCAAATGAAGCCATCCCAAACTCTGAAGGTAAGTGATTTCACTGGTTAACATGGCACATCCTATTATCAATTATTTCAAACCAAACAAACAAAAAGCTGAAATAAGGAAGTTCCTGCTATAAAAACAATTCTTTTTCATTCGAACATGTAGACAAAAAGTGGCAAAGAAAGACTTTGAGATAGGTCCCTTTAAGAACTTTCTTCCCCAAATGAGCCAATTTCTGTTATGCAAAGCAAGTATGCATACTCTTCTCTCTCTCCTAAGTCGAGCCAGAGCCCAGAACCCTACTTACAGCCATCAAATGCTTTTCAAATGCAACTTTAATATGAAATATTGAATTCAATTTCAGTATTTCCCTTCGCCCTCCTCCTAGAAGCAGGACATACTTACCACCCAGGCCAGCACTTCCAGTCTGGGCTTCCTGGGATGAGATGCATGAGTTCTTCACGCTCTTCATCCATAGTTCACATGAGAATGGTGACAAAAACCTATTTCCTAGCATTCCTCCTCTAACCATTCATAATTCCAATTTTTTCTCTTTATTGAGAAGGAGACATGTGCAGTGCATTGGGTTTCCCTTGGGGAGCCCAGGTTCCCTACCCCACCGTTCCTTACCTTGGTGATTCAGGGAGATGCGGTTAGATGGCTCTTGGAAACCTGGTTCCACCAGATCCCGCCGACCATGAGCTGAGGTCTGATCTACATTGTCCTAAACACAGGAGAGCAGAAAACTGTATCAAAACCAGGCGTTCTGTGCTCCCCGTAAGCTACACTGCACAGAGCTAAACCACCGACATAAAAAAATGCCTTGCCATACCCCTGAAAGGATAAACCAGTACTGGAGAAGGGGGAACAGGGGAAGAGTAGAGGCAGACACTAGAGTATCACAGTAATGCAGATAGCATAGATCTAGAATCAATAACTACACTGTTGGCTCATCTGTACATCAGTTTTGCCTTTCAAACTGGAAGCAGAGACATAGATGCATTGCTTAGTTTAACAGAAACTTCTTGCTTTAAATGATAGAGAGGCTTGAGGCTTTGTTTCCTTTAATTCACTGTCTATGGCTTAGGGGTTTGTAACTAATTAACTGGACTGAAACAGATTCAGTAGTGAACTACCAAACCTCAGGAGGAATCAGAAGTTCAGTTTAAATAAACATCCATTGCTCTGAATGCCAACCTGGTTTTTTTTACTTTTTCATACTAGGACTCTCAGAAGATCAGGTTTCAAGAAGTTTTAACAGACTGGATTTGGCTAAGTCTGAAATGCCACAGTTTCTCAGTTTAAGAAAAGATAGAGAGTAGGAGAAAGCAGGAAAAGTGAAGTAAGAAAAGCAAGTCACAGGGAGTGTCAGAAGCATAAGAAAGACTTTTAAAGCGAGTACATAGCTGCACAAAGCTGGCATAGTTTTGCATACACTAGTTAGGGTGGGCATGGAAAACCAGAAGCAAGTGCATAAAATTGAATACATTAATATATATATCGCTGCTCATAAACTGTGCTGCAGCAATTGTGATGGTTTGGGAGTTACTCAGCCCCCACTTGCACGAAATCACCTCAGCTGTCTGGAAATTAAGGAATGAAGCTTTATATTCACAGCTTAGCACAATATACAAGCAGATACCAACACTGCTCAGGCCACACCTTGACTGCTGTGTCCCGTTCTGGGCTCCTCAATTCAAGACAGACATTGAGATACTGCAATGTGCCCAGAGAAAGGCGATGAAGCTGGTGAGGGGCCTGGAGCACAGACCTGTGAGGAGAGGCTGAGGGAGCTGGGGGTGTGCAGCCTGCAGAAGAGGAGGCTCAGGGCAGAGCTCATTGATGTCTGCAGCTTCCTGAAGGGAGGTTGTAGCCAGGGGGGGTTGGGCTCTGCTGCCAGGCAACCAGCAACAGAACATGGGGACACAGTCTCAAGTTGTGCCAAGGGAGGTCTAGGCTGGATGTTAGGAGGAAGTTGTTGGCAGAGAGAGTGATTGGCTTTGGAATGGGCTGCCCAGGGAGGTGGTGGAGTTGCCATTCCTGGCAGTGTTCAAGCAAAGCCTGGCTGGGGCACTTAGTGCCATGGTCTGGTTGATTGGCCAGGGCTGAGTGCTAGATTGGACTGGATGAGCTTGGAGGTCTCTTCCAACCTGGCTGATTCTGTGATTCTATATTTACAGTATTTACAGCTATATACAGAAATATACAAGTTAAAAGTAATACAGAAACACAACAGCCCTCCCAGAAACCAGAGTCCCCAGGAGAGGCTCCCAATCACCCTCCCACCTTCCTTCCACCCCTCTACCTTATCCCAGTGTCTGCCTTACGTGCAAGGTGAGTTTGGAGGATTGGCCAGGGGAGTTAGAAGCAGAATTAGCTGGGTTGCACAGAGAGAAAATGCACAGGCACCGACGGCAACAGAGCCCACACACACTGTGTCTTATCTATGCTTATGTTCTTCTTTTTATCCATCTCAGCAAGCCTGCAAGTGCGGCAGACATCACCACTGTCTCCTTTTCACAGCCTATCATCTAATTCTTCTCAGTAAAGTATTCCGATTAGCCTCAAACTAGCATGGCTGCATTCATACTCCTGCTGTGCCCAAATCATGGGTGAAATAGCAGCATGACCCACATTTATGTCAAAACATAGGAACCACCTTCAGAGCAAATGACAGCGTAATTATGGCAGAGCAGTAACATTCACACAGTGAACAACAATTCAACTATGCACAACCACGAGCTCCAAGTCCAATGTTTAAAGCTCACAGAATGCAGGCTAATACTCAAAAACTTAACAGATGTAGTGTTTGGGGATAAGAACTGTACATAGTTATACAGGAGATGAAATAAGTTGTACTATCTCTTCTTCAGAGAGTTTGTCTCAAACAGCAGATACTTGAGTTTTGATTCAAGTACTCAAGCACCACTCCCAAGTGCCGTCATCATCAGGGATCAAGTCAGGAGTGCAGAGACTCCTGGCAAGAACGGCCAACAGTGGTATGACTAAGGATGGTTTTCACAAGTAAACACTGTATGATAAGATACAAAAGGCATCCATCTATCTACGCCAAACAAAACTGGGACCACTCCGCTTTCTGCCTCCAAATTAGCTACTTCCCCTTATACTGCTTTACATCCCTGCCCCTGACCTTTGTGAAATTGGCTGCTGTGTCATCAGCCATATCTAGCTAATGTCACATGCTTTTGTAATTTCTTCTTAAGAATCAAGACAAAGCCTCAGACCTCCTATCAGCATTTGGTTTCATGAAGTGTGAACATTTTCTAGCTCTTTCACCGGAGTCAACCTGAGCACATGTTAAGAACAAGCAACACATGGCCTCCTGTCTCTGTCAAACTGCTTGCAATCACAGAGGACTGCACCCTAATATTACTACTGCTTTTGGACGGACAATATTTTTCACTGGATATATCTCATTTTATATGAGATATCACAGAGCCAGCACTGACTTGGCCCACAACACCTCAGTTTTATATTTCAGACAGGAACTCTGGGATCTGCACCATGAGAAAGCCACTTGCAGGAAGCAGATACAAAACTAAGTGTCTACTCCTCAGAAAGTTCAGCATAATTCTTTCAAACGTTCCAAGGACATCAGGAGGAAGGAAATGTTTATCTAGGAAAAGTTTCAGTCAAAACTTGAGTCGATTGCTCTCCAGTTACTTCAAACCTAGTACAAAGGTTGAGAGGTGAGTGTTGAAGACACAGAGAACAAAGCAGCAAAACATCCCTCCTCCTAGAGCAGAGCTTTCCTTGTGCATTTCCTCCTATGCAATTCAACATCACATTGGGTAGCTAAAATCTCACTGACACAGCATTACTTCCACTTCCCAGGAATGAGTCCAGACATCTGGCACATGGAGATCCTCCCCCGAAACAATGAAAGGTGAAAGAGGAAAACCAGGGATAAGCTATTTGTTACACATCTAAGTAATTTCTCACTTGCGCCAAGCCTTAAAAAGTCCTTACTGGAAAGCAGGATCTGTGCAGCACTGTAGTAACAGAGGACGAGGTGCAGCCCAGGGTGCACCTTTCCACCCTTGAGTGTACAGCAGCAGTACACTTCACTGCGAGGAGCTTGGATCAGGCTTACAGCTGGCTGCCAGCCCAGAGCTCTTAAACGAAAACAGATTTTTTTTTTAATCTACTACTTTTTTATTAAACAAACAATCAAAAACCAAAACAAAACAACTCCTCAAATGAACAAACAAAAGCCAAACAAAAAATCCCCAAGCACCTAGCAATCGCTAGGAATGTACAGGAATAATCATGGAATCACAGAATGACAGAATGTCAGGGGCTGGAAGGGACCTCCAAAGCTCATCTGGCCCAGCCCCCCTGCCAGAGCAGGGTCACCCAGAGCAGATCACAGCGGAACGCATCCAGACCGTGCCTGAGTATCGCCAGGGAGGGAGACTCCACAGCCCCCCTGGGCAGCCTGTGCCAGCGCGCAGCTGGCTCCAGCCTCTCCGGACTCAGCTGCGCAGAAGACGCTGGGAACCGCACGCCTCATTCACAAAGCTCAAGCCCAAGCCACGGCAAGAGCTGCCAAGCTCTCAGCAGCAGACGTTGCAATGACCGTCGGGCGCCCGGTGCTGTGCGGACAAAGCTGCCGTGCCCGCCTGCCGCCTCAGCTGCAAACCCCTGCCCAGAAAGGCTGCAGGCTTCTCCTGCCGCTCGAGCAAAGTGCAGAACCAAAGGTCTCCTCCAGGCGCTGAGGGCTGCCACAGCCCAGGTGCTAAAGTAAATCGTCAGATAGGCAAAAACAGAGCCACACCTGCTAAAGCAATGCGGGCAGCAGGGGAGGGAAAGGTAAGGGCGGCCTGGTTTAAAGAGCCCAGGGTAGGTTCACAGGATCCTCCACAACGTGTTTATGTCCGTTGTGCACAAACAGTGGCACTTGGCCAGCTGCAGCGGAGAGCATACAGACACTGGAACGAGGAGGGAAGCAGGGAGGAAGGAAGGCAGGAAGGAAGTTGGTTTGATAATTCCTCCACGCCAGAGGCCTCCTTGTTGAGCTCCAGCCTGGGGTCCGGGCTGAGGCCCTCCCCCAGCAAGGTGGGCACTCGCCTTCGGCCATCGCCTCTCCGCTGCCGCTGAGCCCAGGCTTCTGGTACATCATCTGCTTGCTCCACATTTTAATCTCCCTCTCTCTCTCTTCCAATAAATGCTCTCGACATGAAATTAAAGCATGTTACTTAATTTACTGTACCATCCAGCTATTGTATTTTTAGAAGCCAGCCGAGCATTAGCGCTTGCTGCCTCCTGTGCATGTACTATTTGCTCTGTCAGTAAGCAGCTGCAACCAAGGACGATTTAATCAAGTGACTAGAAAGACTGCTAGAAAGACCTGAAGCAGATTCCTTCCTTCTGAAGCAGACTTTTTCCTTCTGAAGCAGACTTTTTCCTTCTGAAGTCCTTTAAAGCACTAGCATTTCATCTAAGTGAACACATCATCGTCGTTACAGGTTAGATTCCAGTGTCCTCTTGCAAGCCTGTGTTGCATGACACAAAACGAGACGTGCCTGCATTGCATTAAGAGCCAAAGTCCACTCCTAGACAGTGCTATCACTGCACACCAGTAATCAAGACAATCTGGATTTGTTTTCCAGGCTATAACCAAGCCTTTCAAGTTGCACTCATTCAACCATGACATGAAATGCTTGCGGCTGCTCGTGCGAGCATGATAAGGATTTCGGTTATCAAAGGAAACATTAAATCTGGTATTTTAATCAGAGAATCAGCCATATACTACAGCAGCTCTGCTGTTTGAACATGTGCTCTTCAATCACTTTTCAGCTGCAAGTGCTGCTGTTCCCACCTGCAGTATAGCTCAGAAGAGTACCTAACAATACAAGAGAACGTTATAAGGCTGACCAGTGTGTTGCTCATGCCGATTCCTTCAGCAAAGTCATCCACTCAGTCATTCAGGATAATCTCACAGGTAAACAATGCTAAAAGAGAATGGAGAAAGCAGATTTGAAAGCACAAACACTGAAGGATCATCTGTGTTTTTCTTCTCTGTTTTTTGTGTGTAAAAAGGGGCCTTGTATTAGCAGAGACAGGGTAGCTTTCTCCAGAGGTCTGAAAATCCCCTTTTAGTGACGGCTTCTGCTTTTCCCAGCTTCAGGAGTCACTGTGAGTTTACAAGCTGAAGGAAAGATAGGAGCACAACTTCCTGGCAGCTCCTGGGAGCATGGCCAGACCAAGGCCATCCAGACCACCAAGGAGATAGTCCCTGGTTTTGAATCCACTGTAGCTGTCTGCAAACCCACACAGCCATGCCCCTGAACAAAAGGTTCAATTGAGCAAGAGTCATGCATCCTCATGCCAGCAGACCCAAAGCACCAAATGAAGATCATGACATACTTCTGACATTTGTACACCGTCCAGCAGCACAGAAAGCCAAGTCCAACACGCTGATGACCTTCACTTCAGAAGCTTAGAAGACTATCAAAGTAGATACACCTCATTTTGAACAGAGGCACTTCTGCCATGCTGGGAGCTGTCTGCCTACCTAGGAGTTCTGCACCAATGTCTTAAAACTAGTTGAGCACAAAGATAAAATCAGTCATTGCTGGAGCCACCCTAGCTTTACTCTCTTCAGGCAACCTCTGTAAAGCAAAATGAAGTCAATTCTGCTAGCACAGACCAAATAAACTATTGCCAAGAATTCAAGTGTAAGTCATTTAAAACCAAAAAAAGGCAATTACTAAAATTCACTGGAGAGGTGTCCACCAATGGCTGTGAAAGAGCAGGCATAGATCCAGGCTCCAGAGCAGGAAGGAGGTACTCTGAAAAATGACCCTGGCTCTGAACAAAGGATACGGTGGTAGGGAGACTTCTCTTTGCTCAGTACTGCCATTTCTAACCGCCTTCAGGAGTTTCCTTAGGCAATAAGCAAATCAGGCAGCATTTCTTATGAGGACTGCTTCCTATGATTCTTCACTGCTCAAACTAAAAACATTAATGCTAAAGTTTCTGCCCTGCTTTCTAAGCTATGTCTCTTCATACCATGATTTTGCAGCTTTAGTTTACTTAAAGCATCAGATGTACAAGGGGGGAACATGGTAAGTGCCAAGTAGGAGTAGCCAGCCTCTCATCTAAATAAAATTTCCTACAACTTACTGGCACCCACAGCCATCCACAGAGTTTCTGCTGTCATTCAATTTTACTCTCAGCCCCATGGAAGCAAACACATAGGTTATTAGAGGAAGAAATCCACCTTACAGATCCAGATCATCATTTGATGTTCTAATCCAAACTCCACAATCTATACCAATTAGTAATGCAAATGATAACAGCTCACAGACGTCAGGGATTGGAAGGGACACAAAGAGATCATCCAGTCCAACCTCCCTGCCATAGCAGGACCATACACACTAGCTCAAGTCACACAGGAACACATCCGGACATGCCTTAAAAGGTCCCAGAGAAGAAGACTCCACAGCTTCTCTGGGCAGCCTGTGTCAGTGCTCTGAGATCCTTCCAGTGAAGAAGTTCCCCCTTTGGTTGAGGTGGAACCTCTTTTGCTGCAACTTACACCCATTTCTCCTTGTCCTATCCCAGGGAGCAGTGAACAGAGCCTGTCCCCCCCACCTCCTGACCCCCAGCCCTCAGATATTTATAAACATTGATTAAATCTCCTCTCAGTCTTCTTCTCCAAACTAAACAGCCCCAGGTCCCTCAGCCTCTCCTCATCAGGCACTGTTCCATTCCCATCATCATCCTTCTAGCCCTCCCTTGGACTCCCTCCAGCAGATCCCTGTCCTTCTTAAACTGGGTAGCCCAAAACTGAACTGAAGTGATGCTCATTTCTTAAACTATTTAAGTCACTGGGCTTCTTAGTCACTAAATGCAGCAGCACAGTCCCCTACCAGACAGCTGTTTGACAGAAATAAGGTATTTTCTGACAGCTAACACCCCAGAGTTTGAGAAAAATTGTCCCTGTAACACTCATGAGGTCAGATCAAGGCCTCCAGGTTTATCCAAAGTCACTGCTTTGCAAATGATTCAAGTTTACTTAAATACAGTTCATACTTTTTACTGTCTTCTGTCACAGATCCAATCACATCTTCCCCAAGCCAGTGCCTAACATGTCATAGAAGCAAAGGAAACAAAAGGCCAAAAAAAACCCCAAACACACAAAAAGACCCAAACAAAACCCCAAAGAAACAAAAAAAAATCCAACAACAACAAAAAACCAAGCAGACTGTGCACATTGGGCAAAAAGACTTGAAAGCACATTCTCGGACAACTCACTTGTCACATAATTAAAGACCTGTGAGTGGGTTTCCTGCCTCTTAACTACAGTCATCTGACTAGGTAAGAGCCAAGTTAAAGGCCCAGAAAGTCAACAGGGTAACCATGAACCTAGAGTCTCAGAATTCCCGTTGTTAAGAGAGCTTGTACAAACAAGGGCTTAAAATAAATCCACTCAGCTTCGTCAAAAATTGGGCTCTCTCTCCCTGAAGTGCCAGAGCCAGCAGCATCAGAAATCCTCCTGGTTTTGCAGCACTGGCTCTCAGGACTGAGACTGCTGACCCTGGGGACCAGGAACAGACAAACCCATCTCGGGAGCCTGGGAGTAGCTAAGGCAGCCTAAGGCACACTCCTCCCGACACACTACGGCACCTCTGGCCCTTGGTGCTGCAAATCACTGAAAACATGCAATAACCTCGCAGCTTCCCAGACCTGTTGCCATCCAAACACCCACACAACTCTCAGCAGCCTCACCAGCCCCACTGTGCGACATACCCAAGAGCTGCGAGAGGCACAACAGGCCAGAAACTGGCAAGGAAGGCAAAATGAGAGACCCACAGACCTGTGTCCATGCTCCAGGTCTCTGCAGTGGCAGGAGCTCGTCAAGTGACTCGCAGGAATTATATTACATCCCATGTTACAGAAGGCAGCAGAAAGGCTTGTCAGACTCAAAGGAGCTTTTCTCCTGACCACCCACTTGTGTTTCAACAAGCCACAAATAAGAAAGTCCTTCAGTTCAGCAAAAAATTGGACCCTGTTGTCTCAGCGCTGAAATCCCGTAGTGTGCACGTCCAAACTCAGCAAACTGTTTGTCCTCCTACAGCCAGAAAAAACAGCCTTCTGAAGTGCAGGAGCTGACACGGTTACATAACACGCTGCTAGTGAGCCCGTAAGGGGTTTCTGGAAGGTATATCAGGTTTATTTTAGAAACCTTACCAGTTATGGGACTTCTTCGTGCTTGCATTGGGACTTCGGTCACAGCAGTATGGTTTTACAGCAAAACACAGGCTCACAGGATGTTAGGGCTTGGAAGGGACCCAGAGAGATCACCCAGTCCAACCCCCCTGCCACAGCAGGACCATACAATCTAGCTCAGGTCACACAGGAACACATCCAGACAGGCCTTGAAAGGCTTCAGCAAAGGAGACTCCACAGCCTCTCTGGGCAGCCTGTGCCAGTGCTCTGGGACCCTTATAGCAAAGAAGTTCCCCCTTGTGTTGAGGCAGAACCTCTTTTGCTGTAACTTACACCCATTGCTCCTTGTCCTATCCCAGGGAGCAGTGAGCAGAGCCTGTCCCCCTGCTCCTGGCAGCCTTCAGATACTTATAAACATTTATCAACTCCCCTCTCAGTCTTCTCCAGACTAAGCAGCTCCAGGTCCCTCAGCCTCTCCTCATCAGCCATGCCCTCCTGTCCCCTATTCATCCTCCTAGCCCTCTGCTGGACCCTCTCCAGCAGATCCCTGTCCCTCTTAAACATGTTGCCTATGAGCCAGCTGCTGCTTTTGGGGGGGTTTCATGGGCTGGGGGGTTGTTTGTTTGCTATTTTAGTTTGTTTGGGGGGTTCTGTGTGCTTTTGACGTTTGCTGGGTTTGGGGTTCTGGGTTTTGTTTTGGTTTAGGGGCATTTCGTGTATGTGTGCGGGTTCCTTGTTTGGTTTGGGGTTTGTTGTTTCCTTTTCTTTTTTAGAAAAAGAGTGTTTCTTTAGTCCCTCAGGAGAAAACAATGAAAATCTAATCTGGCAAGTACTGAACCATGCCCAGCAACATCCAACAATATCCAGTAGCAGCAGTTTAGTCACAAAAGGCTTTTCTCCAGTAAGCAGGAGTGAGTATCCCACCTCAGCCAGCAGGTTCAGCAATGCACTTTTACAGTAGGCAGGCACAGTAGCACTACAGATTGAGCTCCTCCAGGCTGGTCTTTGCAGCACTGACATTAGCAGGGTTTACAACACTACTGAACCTACAGTTTGGCAAGAAGTACACCAAATTAGATTGACCATGAGCCAGCAGTGTGCTCTCATGGCCAGGAGGGCCAATGCCATTCTGGAGTGGGTTAGAAGGGCTGTGGCTAGTAGGTCAAGAGAGGTTCTCCTGCCTCTCTGCTCTATCCTGGTGAGGACACATTTGGAGCACTGTGTCCAGTTGTGCCCCCCCCCCCCCCCCCCCAGTTCAGGAGGGATATAGAAATGCTTGAGAGAGTCCAGGGCAGAGCCACAAAGATGATGAAGGGAAGGGAACATCTGTCATGAGGAGAGCGTGAGGAAGCTGGGGCTGTGCTGCTGGGAGAGAAGGAGACTGAGAGGTGACCTCAGCAATGGTTATCAATATGTGCAGGTTGAGTGCCAGGAGGCTGCAGCCAGGCTCTGCTGGGTGATGCCCAGTGCCAGCACAAGGGGCAATGGGTGGAAGCTGAGGTGTGCCATGTGAACCTGAGGATGATTTTTTTTCCCTGTGAGGGTGACAGAGCCCTGGCACAGGCTGCCCAAGGGGGTTGTGGAGTCTCCCTCTCTGGAGATATTCAAAACCCACCTGCGTGTTCTCCTGTGTGATCTGGCAGGGAGCTTGGATCCTGCTCTGGCAGGGGGGTTGGACTGGATGAGCTTTCGAGGTCCCTTCTAGCTGCTGACTTTCTGCAACTCTATGAAATTAAGTCTTCTGACTAGATGCAGTCCTCTCTGGGTAAAACTAACTACTTCTGCAAGAACGTAGCTGTCTCCCAGTACTCTGCACAAAGAAAGTGGATAGTACATCCACAGTGTGCACTTTCTGGACTAGACTGCCATTTGTTATGGTAGAAAAAAATTCAATGCATCATGGTTGCTGACTTTTAATCAACCAGCAAGCAGGGAATCCAACTGACAGGCTTAGAAATGCTAAAAGCTTTGTTCTATTTTTAGTGGGCCTAACACCACCTTGGCTGTTAAGAGACAGTTTACATAGTTTAAAGCTAAAAAGTCTTGAAATACAGAAGAGAAAGAAATTCACAAGCTACTCAGTGAAAGCAACCAGTTCTTACAGCTGCGTTCAGCTAGAAAGCAATTAAAAATGAAGTTACTTTCTGAGAGTATCTTTTTATCTCTTAAAAACAAAACCAAACCAATATAACCTCAGCTCCTTCTCACCTCTAACAAGTCATCATTGAATAAATGAATCACAGAATCGTCCAGCATGGCAAAGCCCCTCAAGATCACCAAGTCCAACCTAGAACCCTACTCTACAAGATTCACCTTAAACTATAGCCCCAAGTACCACATCCAAACCATCCTTAAACACATCCAGGGTAGGCGACTCTACTACCTCCCTGGGAAGCTCACTGCAGTCCCTGACCACTCTCTCCATGAAAAAACTTTTCCTAATGTCCAATTTAAACCTCCCCAGCCTCAGCTTCAGGCCATTCTCCCTTGTTCTGTCTCCAGTTACCTTTGACAAGAGACCAGCAGCCTCTTCACAATGTCCTTTCAGATAGTTGTAGACAGCAATGATGTATCCCCTCAGCATCCTCTGTTTCCCCAGCTCCCTCAATCAATCCTCATAAGATTTATTCTCCAGATCCTTCCCCAGCTTCCTTGCCCTCCTCTGGACCTGCTCCAGCACCTCCACAGCTCTCTTGCATTGCAGTGCCCAAAACCAAACACAACACTCAAGGTGTGGCCTCACCAAAGCTGAGTCCAAGGGGACAGTCCCCTCCCTGCTCCTGCTGGACACAGCGTTTTTAATACACACCAGACAGCCATTGGCATTCTTGGCTGCCTGGGCACACTGCTGGCTCATATTCAGCTCCTGTCTACTGCAACCCCCAGGTCCCATTCTGCCAGGCAGCTCTCCAGCCACACTTCGTATTAGCTGATTCTTCACATTAGAAAATTCCAGGCTTATATGGAAATTCTGTTTCTTCTGCTCATGCTCACAGATCTTATTAGTGTATCATTAACTTATTAGCTAATTATTATTTAGTTGTAAGAGAGCCTTACCTCCCAAGCAACTCAATGTCATTGGCAAGGGACTGCCAGCAACAAAGCTACCAAACCCTAAGTTACTGCATCTTCCAAGATCTTCAGTTCTGGTCAGTACTGACTCCAGCAATCATGTTCCCAAACAAAAATCTGTTTTCCATGGAGGAGAATTCTATTTATCAATAGGAATTAAGGAAAATAAAAGTTTTCTTACCCTCAGAGAGTAAAAACTAATATGTCACATTGCTCTTCCTTTTAGAGAAGCTTTTCAATAAGCTTTTGCATCATTACTAAACAACTAATACTTCATAGACTACACTACACAAATTGTGCTACAAACATAGTAAGGCTCTGATGAACTTAGCGACTCACACATGTTAACTGCTGCACTGGATGGTGCTCATGCAACTGAATGAAGTAACACAATCTAGAATCACAGAATGCACTGGGTTGAAAGGGACCTTTTAAAGGTCATCTAATCAAACCCTCTCGCAGCCTCACAGGATGTCAGGGCTTGGAAGGGACCCAAAGAGAGCATCCAGTCCAACCTCCCTGCCACAGCAGGACCATACAACATAGCTCAGGTCACACAGGAACACATCCAGACAGGCCTTGAAAGGCTCCACAGAAGGAGACTCCACAGCCTCTCCAGGCAGCCTGTGCCAGTGCTCTGGGACCCTTACAGGAAAGAAGTTCCCCCTTGGGTTGAGCTGGAACCTCCTGTGCTGCAGCTTCCATCCATTGCTGCTTGTCCTATCCCAGGGAACAAGTGAGCAGAGCCTGTCCATCCTGACCCCCAGCCCTCAGATAGTTATAAACATTAAACCCCCTCTCAGTCTTCTCTTCTCCAGACTAAACAGCCCCAGGTGCCTCAGCCTCTCCTCATCAGGCAGGGCTCCAGTCCTATCACCATCCTGGTAGCCCTCCCTTGGACTCTCTCCAGCAGATCCCTGTCCCTCTTAAACTGGGGAGGCCAAAACTGAATGTAGTAAACAGGGACATCATCCACTAGATCAGGCTGCTGAGATGTCTCCAGGGATGGGGCTCTACCACCTCCCTGGGCACCCTACTCAAGAGTTCCATCACCCTCACAGTAAAGAATTTCTTCCTAATATCCAGTCTAAGTCTAGCCTGCTTTAGGTTAAACCCCTTGCCCCTCATCCTATTGCTACACAGTGTGCTGTTGCTGACAACATCTTGAGCCTGTTCAAGAATCCTTACCAGGGGTGCTTTCCATGTTTTGTCCAAGTTTCTTAATTGTCAGGCTCTATTCCTCCCTCATCAGAAGGAAATATAACAGGAATATTAGCACTCAGGTGCCATGGAACATTTAAGCATATGACACACCTGCTAACATGCCTGTCCATGCTGAGAAACTGCCTTCAAAAATACTTTCATTTACCTTGCACTTGCACATAAGAATTTTTGTTGTGTATTTTTTCAGTGTTCTTCTGGGGAAAGTTCTACCACACAGAAAGAAGGTATAGGATGCTTGATCCTTTTCAGCCCACTGCCCTTCTCATGCTCAGAGCTGAGAAATAAAAGGTAGCTTGTGTGTTCAACTTGGCATCCTACCTACTAGAGCTCTGGCTGTGGCAGTGTTGCTGACCAGCTGAATCAAAGAACACTGCCTTTGGAAGTCACGTTTTGACAGCATCCTTGCACCACACAGACAAGAGATGTTCTGTGAGCATTCTTGGACAGCCTGTCCCAGCACAGGCTAATGATGCCCTACATTAACCTTGGAAGACTCAATGCTTGAAAGGACCTGATGGACTCTGGGATTTGGCACTGCCACAGCAATGCATTTGAGCGTCCCAGGCCAGGGCTAGGAGGGAGAGAGAGAGGGAAGAGGGTACCTGGGTTGCCAAAACTACTATTTCCATGCAAATGCATTTTCTTTAAGAATAGCTGTTCCAACCTCTGCACTTTGGGAAGCATCTAGGTAAACTAAACTACATTTAAGTAGTAGCTTTAAAAAGCTGGGGAGGGACTTTTTAGGATATCAGGGAGTGACAGGACTAGGGGGAATGGATCAAAGCTGGAGATGGGTAAGTTCAGACTGGAAGTGAGGAGGAAGTTCTTCCCCATGAGAGTGGTGAGAGCCTGTAATGGGTTGCCCAGGGAGGTGGTTGAGGCCCCATGGCTGGAGGTGTTTAAGGCCAGGCTGGCTGAGGCTGTGGGCAGCCTGATCTAGGATAGGGTGTCCCTGTCCATGGCAGGGGGGTTGGAACTGGCTACTCCTTGTGGTCCCTTCCAACCCTGACTGACTATATGATTCTAAGTATATGCATCCTTATAGCTGGGCAGCCCTGAGACTGATGAAACTCTAGCAAAGGAATGAAACTAGCACAAAACACATAGCAAAGGAACATAAACCATCAGAATGTGGATCTGCTTTTTTGAAGGCAACAGCAACAACAGTGTTGTCTTTCTGGTTCAGGTTCAGACTTAAGGTTTGATAGGTCAAGATGATTCTTTCCTATTCTTACCCTTGACAGAGACAATAAAATGCTAAATTTCCCACAGGACAAGAGCCACTGTGCTCACAGAGGCCACAAAGACTCACCCAATGCCAGTGTGCAAGGTACGACTCAGACTGCTAATGAAATTCTCCTCAGACAGAAAACCTCATTTATTTTAAGCATCATATTCAACAATTTCTGTGGACCTTACCTCTCTACTTTCTGACTGATCTGCTCAATTGCTGAAGTACAGTGTATACTTGATACCCCTCCTTCCCTGGCACTAGTTAAATAATTAGCTCAGTCTAGAAACTGTCTGATTTGATCAAACCCACAATCCTCATTACACTGACCACGCATCTTTCTGTTTACACAAACAGCCCTTTGCCGGTGGCGTGGTACAATCTGCCCACCTCAGACAGAGACACTCGTAGCTCAGGTGACTGCCTAACTTTCAGTCAGATACAGAATTACCTCTTCACACACCTCCAGAACAGCAAGCCTTGACCAAGAGAAGATATTTAAGAATCTCAGACAATGGGATAAAGTTCCCTAACCCAGTGAGCCCCCCACTCCCCGGCCCCCCAGATGTTCTCTAAAGTACAACGATCATGCCCTTTCATGAGTGACAGCCCAGCACCAGTTCTTGTGTTGGAACAGACACCTGTGCTCTCCCCTAACCATATGGTAGAGTTCTACTGTCTCAGAGCACATCAGCAGTGTCCTTTATGCAAAGAAAACAGTGGACTGTAAGAAATAGTCTACAACATAGAGGTATTAAAAAATAACTCTTTTGTACTGCTTACATTGCACTAACAGTTTACTTTTCAAGCCCTCAAGAAAAGCAAATAAACAACAACAACAAAGACCCAAAGGAAAAGCCCCACCACAAGGCGCCCATATTTCTGCCTCTCTAACCACGCTTAAATGTCATTTGATTTCAGTGCTAAGAAAGTTGGCTCATCAAATCTTTCACACTGATGCCACAGAAGAATTGGTTAGACAACCCTCAACGGTGATGCTTTAGTAGACTTCATAAAGTCACTGTCCCCCAGGTGTCAGCAAAGGTCAGACAATATTTCTGACCGATTATGGTGCAGCGCTGCCTGCCCAGGCAGGCACTTGGAAAGAACATAAAAGCTAAGCTAAGACTAGCAAGTGTGAGTGGTTGCCCCTCTGTACTTCAGTGCACCAACGCCTCAGGCATGTTTTCCAAAACGAAGAAACTCTGCAGTGTTTTCTATGCTTTCAGGTCTTTGTTAGAACACAAAAGAGAAGTAACGAGTTCAACCGCAGCAAAATGCGAGAGCTCAGAAGGTGCTTTTTAGCCGGAGAATTTAACTCAGTGCTTTGGATCCCTTGGATACAGCCCTCTCTGCCTCTCGGTTTCAAAACTCCAGGTACAATAGGAAAGGGACTGAATTGCTACACTGGTGGCACTAAGTGGATCGGTTGATACATGAGTCTGTCACCAATGTGGCGGCTGCCATGTCGTCCCTTCCTTGAGGACAACTGAGCTAACTGCAGGAAGCTCTCAGCTCTCCTGCCGCAAGAAGAGATGTTTAACAGAAAATCTTTATTGACTTAGCATTCTCTAAAGGAAGAAAATTCATACAAGCTCAGCAGTTTGTGTTTAAATAGTAACAGATTACATGTAAAGCTGCAAGCTGCTCCAGGAAAACCCAATACAAAGTGTAAATCCTTAGCTTTGCACAAACTGTCACTTGTAAAAAATATGCTTGCTAAAAGCAAGTCTGTCAAGTAGCTCTTCACGCTCGGAAGGCTTTGGCTTGGTTTTCTTTTGTTTTATAACTAGGAGCTCAGAGCCTAACTGTGCCAACTGACCACTTGTTTTGTACAGCCTTCTTCCTGCTTTGTTGCTAACACCTGCTGGGCACATCCAACACTGTTACATGTGGTACACCTGAACGTACACCACGATGCATCAACGTGGTTAGCAGAGGCAGCTCATCTAATTCACAGGCTCACAGGATGTCAGGGCTTGGAAGAGACACAAACAGATCATCCAGTCCAACCCCCCTGCCACAGCAGGTCCATACAATATAGCTCAGGTCACACAGGAACACATCCAGGCAGACCTTGAAAGGCTCCACAGAAGGAGACTCCACAGCCTCTCCAGGCAGCCTGTGCCAGTGCTCTGGGACCCTTACAGGAAAGAAGTTTCCCCTTGTGTTGGGCTGGAACCTCCTGTGCTGCAGCTTCCATCCATTGCTGCTTGTCCTATCCCTCCTGACCCCCAGCCCTCAGCTATTGATAAACATTGATTAAGTGATTCCCTAAAAGACAGGCTGTCAGAAAACTCTTTTTCCAACCTGCTCTCATGCAGTATAGCAGTTACGGTTTGTGACTAACCCATCCAGCCAATTTGCGTTCAACAGCTAGCAGTTTGTCATGGTTCTGAGAACATAAAGGACTCCAGAAAAGAAAAAAAAACAAGATTGCAAGAGATGCCTTTTTCAGCTCTGACACTCAGCCATTTGCTCATGTCAGAAAAAAACCAAAACACACACAAGCAACCATGCAGAACTTCCATCAGCACGCAGGTAGGAAGGATTTCTTCACAGCAGCCTCCAATAAACTGCCTTATACTTTGTCATGATCAGAAACAGACAAATGGGCACTCTGAACTCTTATTTGCATTCACCTTGGAGAATGAGCTCTGCAAGTGTCTCCAGCTACAAAACATTTCAGGTGATTCTCTCTAATGCTGATATTAATATTTGCATTGAAAAATTCTGATTCTGTGATGAATCTCAAAAGGAGAAAAAAACTACTCATAAACCAAGTGTGCACACAGAGGCAAGTAGAGATGCTGCCAGTTGTTTTAATAAATGGGTATTTGCTAAATTCAGGAGACTAAGAGGTCTAACACGTACAAGAGACACAGGAGACACTAAAGAATGTGTATGTAACATAGGATCCCAGAGCTACCTTCTGCAGAAATCTTCCCAACAGGTCACCACAACTGGTCATGGTGGTGTGAGCACAGCAACTATCCATGGCTTGCCAGAGGGTTCCTGCTTCCCTGCTGGTCAAGGTAGGATAAGCCCGAGGGGGAAGTGCATAAATGCACAAAGGAGAACTGTGCAAGACTAAAGGGCTTCGCTCCAACAGCAGGGAGGAGACGAGAGGCTGCATAGGAAAGAAAGCCAATGGAGGTGGAATAGTCACAGGTACGGTCACTGCCTCCTGACATCACCACTGCCAAGATGCCCTCCCAAAAGAAGCTGTGGTCTCTTTCCAGGAGGGCCACAATGTTTTCTCCCAAGCTCCCCCAGGGCACTCCTCTACATCAGACTGCACACAACCACTCCAGGAAATTTTGGAGAGCTCAGGTCCCTACACGTGGGGTAGAGGAGGCAGAAAACTGACAGGCAGGAAAGCAAGGTATTAGCACTACCAAGCTAATTACAGCCTCTTTACAGTCAATAAAACAGTTCAAGCATTTCACAGCTTGTATCAGCTTTTACTTCCTGCACTGCCTCTTCACACTTAAGGCACAGAGTGGCATCTCTTGCAATGGGCCCCACAGTGGGGAGGAAAGGAAACATTCGACCAGGACTCCTACTGTCTCATGCCTCTCCTCACCGGATGACTTGGCACCAGGGGCACTCATGAACAAAGGATAGCAGCACCAGTAAGACCTGAAGGAGGAAGCTCACAAGGCACTTTAGCAAGAGAGGACTTTCCTGCAATGCTCCAGGATTGTTCTAGGGAGACATCATAGAATCACAGAATGGTTTAGGTTGGAAGGCCCCTCAGAGATCATCCAGTTCCAACCCCCTGCCATAGGCAGGGACACCTCCCACCAGAACAGGTCACTCCAGGCCTCATCCAACCTGGCCTTGAACAACTCCAGGGAGGGAGCAGCCACAACCTCCCTGGGCAACCTGTGCCAGTCTCACCACCCTCACCATAAAGAACCCTTTCTTAACATCTACTTTGAATCTCCCCTCTGCCAGTTTAAACCCATTACCCCTTGTCCTGTCATTACCAGACCTTGTCAATAGTCCCTCCCCAGCCTTCCTGTAGGCTCCCTTCAGATCCTGGAAGGCCACTCCAAGGTCTCCTCGAAGCCTTCTCCTCTCCAGGCTGCACAGCCCCATGTCTCTCAGCCTGTCCTCACAGCAGAGCTGCTGCAGCCTTCTGAGCATCTTGGTGGCCTCCTCTGGACTGGCTCCAACAGTTCCATGTCCTGCTTGTGCTGGGGCTCCAGAACTGCCCCCAGGACTGCAGGTGGGGTTTGAGGAGAGCAGAGCCAAGGGGCAGGATCCCCTCCCTTGCCCTGTGCCCACACTGCTCTTGCTGCAGCCCAGCACAGGGTTGCTGTCTGGGCTGCACTCACACTGCAGGCTCCTGTTGAGCTTTTCATCACCCCAGACCCCCAGGTTCTTTTCCTCAAGGCTGCTCTCACCCATTTCCCACCCGGCTTGGAGTTGTGCTTGGGATTGCACCCACCCAGATGCAGGACCTTACACTTGGCCTTGTTGAACTTCAGTATGGCTGGCAGGACCAGAAGAGAAGGCAGCATAGGAGACAACCCACTTGGATGCAAGCCTCGAGGTATAAAGAGTAAAAACTAGGGAAGATAGAGGGTGTCATGCCAGGAAATTGAGTACCCATGACTTGGCTAGGGAAGTCACAAAAGACAGGTGAGCCAGGAGACACCAAAGCTATTGGCTAGCACCCTTGAGCTCTCATTTGCTTCTGTCACACAGACAAGTCTCTCATTTTCCATCTCAATGCTTGTTTTCAAAATGGGAAGTCATCATCTTGGAGATGAAAGCTCAGAGTCCCTGTCTTGTCTCTGCTTGACCAACAAACTAGCAAACCCAAAGCCTGGAGAGAGCAAATCTAGTTAGCAAGGTAGAGATGATAGCAGCATAGCTATCTGATGCCACGCTGAGATGGCAGTAGTAAGAGCAAAGCAAAGGCACCAAAGCCCACTAACAGAATTGCAGTGCTGGACTGCAGGAAAGCAGATTATTGGCTTAAGGCTCTGTTTGCCAGGTTCCTAGGAGAGACCACTCTGAAGGACTAAGGGGCCTAGGATAACAAGCAGCATAGGCTCCTCAAAGCTCTAGAACAGTCTGCTTTGACATGCAGAACCTCACAGGAGAATGGCAGAAAGCCAGGGTGAATGGACAGGTAAGCCCAGCCTCAGCTCAAATGCAGAAACTTTTAAGGCAGGAAGAGGTTATGCAGAAGGAATGTGGAGATACTGCCCAAGCAGAAGAGTTGAAACAGGCAAAAGATACCAAGAAAATAAACGAAGGAATGTTTCTACAGGTAAGCTAGGGTGAAAGAATAGCTAATATTCATCTAGTTAGTGCTCATTTGTGGATGTGACCTGGCAGCTAAGGACACTGAAAGATGAATGATTTCTTTGCGTCAGATTTTCCCAGTAAAGTTCATGCTCACATCTCTCTCTTCTTTGAGCATAGTGTCAGCATCTGGGGAACTGAACCATCACTCACAGTAAAGAAAAGTTACAGATCAAACTAACTGGACCAAGGTCCTGAGACGAGATGGGGTGCATGAGAAGGTACAAGGGAAGTTGGAGAACACAATTGTGAGGCTACTCCCTTTAATCTTCAAAAGGTAAGTCACTGATCAGAGGAGACTCTGATACCCATGAAGGCAAAAATCTTCAAAGTGTGCAAGGACGAGAACAGGAGGAGCCAGGAGCTAGTCAGCCCTGTCCAGTCACTAGAAAGACTATGGAGCAAGTCCTCCTGTAAGTCACTGCCAGGCATATAAAGGACAAAAAAAGCAATTGGTAGGTCTGTGCTGGCAGTTAGGAACAAGTCATCATACCTGACACTCCAGTCCACAGCTTACACTGCTTATGTTAAGGGTCGTACCTCTCCAGAAACCAAACCACACTGATAATGGAACACTGCGATCCACTGACCTCCTCTTACTGTTGCACATGCTAAGCTCTCCAAATAGGTAGTTACTACTTCACAACCTTATGCAACGTTAGAGTAGCTAACTGCTCTAATTAGAAAAGTTGGCATTTAATTTGTACCCACTGCAGACCAAAGCAACCTGCCTCAGATACAGCTGATCTAGAGGAAAGCTAACCACCACCACATTGTGCCACACTGCACCATTCACTTCAGACCCCCGCAGCCCTTCTTTCCTGCACTGAAGCACCAGTTTTCCAGAATCCCAAACAATGCTCTGGCACTCTCACACACCAAGAGCTTCCAGAACGTCTTCAAGCAAGGTGCCAACACCGCTTTGGCAAGAACCCCTCCTGAACCGTGCAGAAGTGTTCAGTATTCTGGGGAGCCTGCCAGCACCACAGTATTTACTGTATGACTAATATGCATTAATGAAGCACAAATAGACAACTATTGTGCTAATAACTAAGCGCTTTATTAGAGCTCAGGCCTCTAGCATGAGGGACTGCCAGGTTCTCCCCCTTGCCAAAATTATGTCAAAAAATGGAGCCAGGGTTTGTGTAAGACATCAAGAGCTACAGGCAGTGTGTAGCACCGTCTGAAGTCATTGTTTAACATTCAGCTTGCAAAGGACAAGCATGCTCCAAAACCACTGGCGGTTTCCGAGGGCTTGTCTTTTCATTCTAGAAACTAGAAATTTCAACTATGCATGCTGGTCTCACCAGTATGCAAGCCAAAAACATCTTAAAATAGCAGTAAAGCCTGAGAGCTTTGCTGGGCATTTGTGCTCTACCTTTGATTGCCTGCTATTCTTTCAAAACCATAAAGAAAAACGCTGGTTTTAATGCCTCAGATTAAAATATCAATACTGTCTAGCATAGCAGCCCACGAATGCCAATAATCTGGCCCTTCTGACATGCAGGATTCCTGAAAGCTGATCAGTTTGGTACAATTCCATCCCAAAAACCAGAGCCAATCCTTCAAGAACAAAGTCTATGCTGCAATCTCTATCCCACATCTCCAATGAAGGAAAACAGCAGTAATGCTAGGAAAGAAAGATGCACCGAAAAAGAGGCAAGAGTTTTGTGGGAACGTAGAGAGAACTTTAAGGCAGTCATTCAGACTGTCGTATTAGAAAGTGACAGAAAAGAAATCCTGCAGGATACGAAAGCAGCAAGTGACTCAGACACTTCATATATTTACCCTTAGCTTTGCAGAGTCAGTGGCACATGCACCACCGAAGCCACAGTAAGCACAGGCTACCCCTTCTTCTTTGAATTTGCAGCTTCAGTCGAGGACATAGGTTACAACTTGCTGGTCTGCAACCACATAACATGTAGTATCCCTGCCATGAGGCATCACATCAACCATTAAGTTTGGAAGCTGTACCCACAGTTTCTCTTTATAAGCAGAAGAATTCTCCTCCTCAGATTGATCACATTTAAACAACTCCGTGCAGAATCACAAGATTTCGGTTGCGCGATTGTTGTTTGAGGGCAGGGCTGGGGGGAGCAGTTCTCCTTTTCTTCTTTTAAGCTAATGGCTTGTGAAATACTGACTTTCCTTTGATTGAAAAGTATCCCTTCAGACCATGTAAGGCAAGAAAACCTACTAGGCATTTAGCAAGGTCTAAATACAGTTCTTGGAAATACTCACATTTAAGTGAGTGATACCCAGTGCCAGGACAAGGGGCAGTGGGTGGAAGCTGAGGCATAGCAAGTTTCATTTAAACATGAGAAGGAATTTTTTTCCCTGTGAGGGTGACAGAACCCTGGAACAGGCTACCCTGGGGGGCTGTGGAGTCTCCCTCTCTGGAGATATTCCAAACCCTGTGATCTGGTCTAGGAGATCCTGCTTTGGCAGGGCAGTTGGACTGGATGAGCTTTGGAGGTCACTTCCAGCCCCTGACACTCTGTGATTCTGTGATTAAGACAACATTATACTGCTGGTCTTTTCTAAGGACAGAAAAAGCCTGTCTGAGCCAACTGGCATGAACAGCAAAACTAAGAACTAGCTGAGCTGCAGCAGTTTCTTGAGAAGTGACATCTCCAAATACACAGCACTCTTATCTTGAGCTTAGAAAACAACTTTCTTTGCTCACATTCACCTTCACAAAAACCCCTCGTGTCTTACCAACCAACTTCTGCATACATTTGAACACCAAAGTATAAATGCAAGCAGTCCAGTACAAGCTTTCAAGCAGAACGGTAAACCTGTACAGTACAGAAAGCCACTGAGAGGTATTTCTGGTAAGAAGGAAAACTGCAATCAACTCAATAAAAGCTGAGTATGAAACCCAAATGCATCCGACGTGATTTTGACTCATGTGCACTACTCTGGCAACATGCACTAGTGGAAGCAAGTGCACTTCCCCTGGCCTCGGCAAAGAGGCAAGCACCACACTTAAATGTTAGCGAACACAACCGCTCTGGGGACAGTTTGTGAAGAAAAATAGACAGGAGTCAGAAACCGAGGTCCAGCTGCTCTCCGAGGGAACCTACTCGCCAGCACTGCCTCTCTTCGCACAAGCCGTTTGCGGCCGGCACTCCGGGAGCCAGCTGCCCTCCCCGCACGTCGGAGGCAGCACGTCGGAGGCAGCACGTCGGAGGCAGCACGACGGAGGCAGCACGACGGAGGCAGCACGTCGGAGGCAGCACGTCGGAGGCAGCACGACGGAGGCAGCACGTCGGAGGCAGCACGACGGAGGCAGCACGTCGGAGGCAGCACGACGGAGGCAGCACGTCGGAGGCAGCACGACGGAGGCAGCACGCCTCGCCCGAGCCCCGCCGCTGTGCGCACCGCCCCGCGGCAGCCCCGCGGCAGCCCCGCAGCCCCTCCGCCACGCACACGCAAGCTGCTGAAACACGAGCGAGCACCGGCAGCAAGGGCGGGACTGACACCGCATTTCACAACCCGGAGAGCAATCTGCACCGGCAGGAGCTACGTTTCAGCTACATTTCGCCATAAAGTATGTAGAAGAATGATGCAGTGCAGTAATGCCTGATCTTTGTTCACTCACCTATGCCCAAAGCCTTCGAAAGTCTGTTTGCCTTGCTAGCATTAAAGACCCAGTTCTAGACAAGCAGTATCCCTGTACACTGAAATCTAACCAGAATAAAGCAAGTCACTGTTTATTCCAAATCTCAAGACTTGTGCAGTGGGTTTGTGTGGCAATGCTTTGGCAGGAGGGAGACTGCCTCAGCCTGGAGAAGAGGCGGCTCAGGGCAGACCTCATTGCTCGCTAGAACTACCTGAAGGGGAGCTGTAACCAGGCAGGGGTTAGTCTCTTCCCTCAGGCCCCCAGGGACAGAACAAGAGGACACAGCCTCAAGCTGTGCCAGAGCAGGTTTAGGCTGGACATTAGGAAAGAATTCTTCATGGAGTGACTGACATTGAAATGGGCTGCCTGGGGAGGATGGTGGAGTCACCATCCCTGGAGGTGCTTAAAAGGAGGCTGGATGAGGCACTTAGTGCATGGTTTAGTTCATTAGAAGGGTTAGGTGATAGTTGGACTTGATGATCCGAGAGATCTTTTCCAACCTAGTTAATTCTGTGATTCCATGAAAAGGTGTCCTCTGCAAGGAGCTGCTAGCCACAGAATGTTGGAGATTGGAAGGGACCTCCACCAATTCCAAAGCAGGATACCATAGGGTAGGAACGCATCCAGGTGGGCTCGCAAAGTCTCCAGAGGAGACTCCACAACTTTTCTGGGCCGCCTGTTCCAGTGCTCTGTCACCCTCACTGTAAAGAAGTTTCAGGCTTGCACCAAGAGCAGTGTGGGCAGCAGGGTGAGGGAAGTGATCCTCCCCCTCTACTCTGCACTGCTTATACCCTACCTGGAGTACTGCATCCAGTTCTGGAGCCACTATTACAAGAGGGATAAGGATATGCTGGAAAGTGTCCAGAGAATAGCCATGAGGATGATCAGAGGGCTGGAACTACTATGCTGTGAGGAGAGACTGAGGGTGTTGGGGATGCTTAGTCTGAAGAGAAGGCTCCCAGGTGACCTTACTGTGGCCTTTCAGTACCTTAAGGGGGCTACGAGAAAGCTGGGCAAGGACTTTTTAAGCTGTCAGGTAGTGAAAGGACTGGGGGGAATGGAGCAAAGCTGGAAATGGGTAAATTCGGCCTGGATGTAAGGGAGAAGTTCTTAAGCATGAGGGTGGTGAGAGCCTAGAACAGGTTGCCCAAGGAGGTGGTGGAAGCCTCATCCCTGGAGGTGTCTAAGGCCAGGCCGGATGAGGCTCTGGCCAGCCTGATCTAGTGTGAGGTGTCCCTGGCCATTGCGGGAGGCTTGGAACTGGCTGATCCTTGTGGTCCCTTCCAGCCCTGACTGACTCTGGCATTCTATGATTCATGTTGAGATGAAACCTTCTATGTTTAAGTTTGCATCCATGGCTCCTTGTCTTATGACTGTGCACCACTAAAAAGTCACTGTCCCCATCCACTTGACACCCACCCTCAGATATTTACACAGACAGATAGAAGGTCTCCCTCAAGCTGACAGGCTCAATGCCGGGAGCACAGATTCCCACGGAGTATGTGATGAAGACAATGGTGAGGGAGGTTGCCTCCTTGTAGCCCATGGAGATTAACAGTGGAGCAGATACCCTCCTACAGCCTGTGGAGGATTCCATTACAGAGCAGATGGACAATCAAAGGAGGCTGTCATCCGGTAGCACACCTGCACTGGAGCAAGCTTCCAGCAGGACACTGTGGCTCAGCAAAGGGAGGAGCCCACAATGGAACCTGTTTGACCCCACAGAGAGCCCGCACTGCAGACTCATCGGTTCCTGATTCTGAGGGCTCCACGCTGTGGAAAGAGTCCACACTGGAACAGTTTATGAAGAACTGCCACACATGGGAGGGACTCACACTGGAAAAAGCTTGTAGAGGATTATCTCTCTCAGGAGGGACACCATGCTGGAGCAAGACACAAAGTGCTCAGTGACACCCCTATTCTTATGTTGACCCATAAGCCTCTTACACAGGATCAGAGGATGTCAGGGCTTGGAAGAGACACAAACATATCATCCAGTCCAATCCCCCTGCCACAGCAGGACCATACAAAATAGCTCAGGTCACACAGGAACACATCCAGGCAGACCTTGAAAGGCTCCAGAGAAGGAGACTCCACAGCCTCTCTGGGCAGCCTGTGCCAGTGCTCTGGGACCCTTACAGGAAAGAAGTTCCCCCTTGTGTTGGGCTGGAACCTCCTGTGCTGCAGCTTCCATCCATTGCTGCTTGTCCTGTCCCAGGGAGCAAGTGAGCAAAGCCTGTCCCCCCCACCCTTGACCTGCAGCCCTCAGATAGTTATAGACATTGACTAAATCCCCTCTCAGTTTTCTCTTCTCCAGACTAAAAAGGCCCATCTTTATTTTGTCTTTCCTGTCCAGCTGAGGAGGAAAGTCATAGAGCATCTTTGGTTGGTAAGTGGTATCCAGTCAAGGTTATTACACCACAAACTCTAAGAAAAATCTCTCAATAAATAGCTGTCAATAGTGAAGTGAAAGAAGCTTTTCAAGCAGGGTGAGGGACATATGCCCTGGCAACTCTTTCCACACAGCTTTTCATTCTACTTGGACACAATTTATGCAATTAATTTTTTTCAGGCTCTGTTTTTTAGGACAAAAGAAATTGTATCCATGCAAAGACAAACAGCATCATAGTATCAACCAGGCTGGAAAAGACCTTCAAACTCATCCAGCCCAGCCTAGCACCCAGCCCTGGGTAATCAACCAGACCATGGCACTAAGTGTCCCAGCCAGGCTTGGCTTCAACACCTCCAGCCACAGCCACTCCACCACCTCCCTGGGCAGCCCATTCCAATGCCAATCACTCTCTCTGCCAACAACTTCCTCCTAACATCCAGCCTAGACCTGCCCTGGCACAGCTTGAGACTGTACCCCCTTGTTCTATTGCTGGGTGCCTGGAAGCAGAGCCCAACCCCACCTGGCTACAGCCTTCCTGCAGGTAGTTATAGACAGCAATGAGCTCTGCCCTGAGCCTCCTCTTCTCCAGGCTAAACAACCCTGACTAGCAGACTGCTCACATAGGCAGAGATAAGGCTAAGCCACACAGAAGGCATTTGGGACTCCAGCAAAGTAAACCAACTAGAGAATTAAGCATCCTAAAAGTGAAACCCTCTCTAACCATCCACTCAAAGGAGGAGACAGAAATCTATGTGCAGTCAAGATGCTATGACACAGTGCGACAGCTCACAGGGCTGGAACGTGGTCATGGATGGCTGTGTCCTCTTCAGGGAAGACAGGTCAGCAGGGCAAGGTGCTGAAGTTGCTCTTTATGGGAGGGAGCAACACGAATGTTCTCAGTTCTGTGCAGGGATGGAAGAGTGGCAAGGTGAGAGCTTGTGGGTGCAAATTAAGGGGCAGGCTAGCATGGGTGATACAGACTGTTGTGGGTGTTTATTACAGACCACCTGATCAGGATAAGGAAGCTGATGAGGCCTTCTACAGGCAGCTGACAGCAGCCTTGCAATCACAGGCCCTGGTTCTCATGGAGGATTTTAACTACTCAGATACTTGCTGCAAGGGCTGCTCAGCAGCCAGCCACGGTCTAGGAGGTTCCTCCAGTGCACTGATGACAACTTCTTGATGCAAAAGGTGCAGGAGCCAGCTGGGAGAGAAGTGCTGCTGGACCTGACACTCGCCAACAAGGAGGGTCTGGTTGAAGCAGTGAAGGCTCAGGGCAGCTTTGGCTGCACCAACCATGAGATGGTGGAGTTCAGGATCTTGTCTGGTAGGAACAGGATATCAAGCAGGACTACAGCCCTGGCTGTCAGAAGGGCCAAGTTTGGCCTTTTCCAGCAATTGCTGGGAGGAGTCTCATGGGACAGGGTACTAGAAGGCAGAGGGGCCTATGAGAGCTGGTTGATGTTTAAGGACCTCCTCTTCCAAGCTCAAGATCAGAGCATCCCAGCAAGGAGGAAATCGAGGAAGGGAGCCAGGAGACCTGCATGGGTAAGTAGGGAACTGCTGGGCAAACTTAAGCAGAAGAAGAGAGTCTACAGGTCATGGAGGAAGGGGCTGCTCCCCTGGGAGGAGTATAGGACTGCTGTCAGAGGATGGAGGGAGGCAACTAGGAAGGCTAAGGCCTCGTTGGAACTCAACCTTGCAGGGGAGGTCAAGGACAACAGAAAGGGCTTCTTCGAATCCACTGCAGAAAAAGTGACAGTAGAGGCAGTGTAGGCCCTCTGCTGAAGGAGTTGGGTGCCTTGGTGACAGAGGACACAAAGAAGGCAGAGTTACTAAATGCCTTCTTTGTCTCTGTGCTGCTGGACACTGTCCTCAGGAGCCCCTGACACTTGAGGCACCAGAGGCACGCGTGACAGAGGAGGGCTTCCCCTGGGTTGATGAGGACTGGGTTAAGGAACAGCTGAGTAATATGCATGCCCATAAGTCCATGGGTCCTGATGGCATCACCTGTGGGTGCTGAGGGAGCTGGCACAGGGCACTCTCTACCATCTTCAGTAAGTCAAGGCAGATGGGAAAGATGCCTGGGGACTGGAGGAGGGCAAACATCACTCCAATCTTGAAAAACAGTAAGAAGGAGGACCCAGGTACTGTAGACTGGTCAGACTCACCTCCATCCCCAGAAAGGTAATAGAGCCACTTGTCCTCAGCACTGTCCTTAGGCATATCAAGGACAAGAGGGTCATTAGGAGCAGTCAACATGGTATTACCTAGGGCAAGGCATGTTTGACCCACCTGAGAGCCTTTTATGAGGCCACAACCAGGTGGATTGATGATGGTAGACCAGTGGATGTGGTTTATCTTAATTTCAGTAGAGCATCTGACACTGCCTCCCACAGCATCCTTGCAGCTAAGCTGAGGCAGTGTGGTCTGGGTGATCAGGGAGTGAACTGGGAACTGGTTGAAGGAAAGAATCCAGAGAGTTGTGGTCAATGGGATGGAGTCCAGTTGGAGGCCTGTGATTAGTGGAGACCCTCAGGGGTCAGTACTGAGACCAGTTCTGTTCAATATATTCCTCAATGACCTGGGTGAGGGCACAGAGTGCACTGTCAGCAAGTGGTGACTGGGTGCAGTGGCTGCCACACTGCAGGGTTGTGCTGCCATTCAGAGAGCCTTGGGCAGGCTGAGGGTTGGCAAGAGAGAAATTTAATGAAATCCAACAAGGACAAGCGTAGAGTCTTGCACCTGGGAAAGAGCAACCTCAGTTGTCAGGATAGGTTGAGGACTGAGCTGCTCGAAGACAGTGAGGAGGAAAGGACCTGGGGGTCCTGGTGGACGGGAGGCTGACCATGAGCCAGCAACGTGCTCTGGTGGCCAGAAGAGGCAATGCCATTCTGGGGTGGATTAGAAGGGCTGTGGACAGAGGGTCAAGAGAGTTTCTCCTGCCCCTCTACTCTGTCATGATGAGGCCACATTTGGAGTACTGTGTCCAGTTCTGGGCCCCCCAGTTCAAGAGGCACATAGAACTGCTTGAGAGAGTCCACCACAGAGCCACAAAGATGAAGGGAATGGAACATCTTTCTTACAATGAGAGCCTGAGGGAGCTGGGGCTGTGCTGCTGGGAGAGGAGGGGACTGAGAGGTGACAAAGTGACATATAAAGACATAAAGGTGAGTGCCAGGAGGCTGGAGCCAGACTCTGCTGAGTGATGCCTGATGACAGGACAAGGAGCAGTGGGTGGAATCTGAGGTATAGGAAGTTTCATTTAAACATGAGGATGGTGACTATGGAACAGGCTGCCCAGGGTGGGTTGTGGAGTCTCCCTCTCTGGAGATACTCAAAACCTGCCTGGATGCGTTCCTGTGTGATGTGGCCTAGGAGATCCTGCTCTGGCAAGGGGGCTGGACTGGATGAGCTCTGGAAGTCCCTTCCATTCACTGACATTCTGTGAAAGCAAATGACCCCTTACAACATAAAACTCAAGTCTCCCACAAAAAACACATTCACCAAGAGAAAAATCACCCTAGGAAAATAAGCATCATCTTGATATACCATGCACCTGAACCAGATGACCCTCAAAAGCACCTTCTAACATATTGTGTCATTTTGTGGAAAGCAAGGATCAAAGCCACCACATTGAAATGTGGAAAACCTGTGCCCAGTTCTTTACTCCAGATAAAGGCTAAGAAACTGGACTGTTGTAATGGCAATCCATCATCTTCACATCCACAAATCTGACCTCATGAAAGTAGGCTCTTATGAATTAGAGGCTAGTGACTCTTAATTCTCCTTTTCTCTCATTTACATCCCCACTTCTTAAGTGCACAGAACCTCTCAAGTACGAGAGTGTTCTGCTCTCTTCTCTGGCGGTCAAGAGGACTATTAGCTATCCTGCAATCCACAGCTCCAGCCACACGGGAGAAAGCAATTTCCATTTCCTCCCTCTTTTGTGACCGAGTGGTTGTAGCACATTTTATTCCAAATTAGATACTGAGCATCCTTTCTCTATGAAGAATTGAGCTCTCTAAAACCAAGATCTGTTAATAAAATCCTGCCTGCATTTTGGTGATGACAAAACAAAGAGAAGACAGAACACAGAAGATGAACGTAGCGTTCCTGCATGCTCCCCATTTTGTCTTCAGGAAGTGAGGGGAAATAAAATAAATATCTTTTTGTTAGTCATGCCACTGTGACTCCTACCACTGCATGCAAAGGGTTAATGAACTAAATCCTCCCCGAGAGTTCAAGCCACTGTGCACAAGTACTGTTGTGACCAGATTGCAAAAGAATGGAAACACAGTAAATCATCCCATTTTTTTCTGAGAAATTGTAGGACTATGCTCTGAATTTCCAGGAACAGAAGAGCAACGCTGCCAGTTCTCACTGCTGCATCTTGATTGAAGACTTTGAGAATTTGGAAAGGGCTCCTGAAAGCCACTAAAAGTATTGATTTTTCTTCCACAGAACTAGAGATTGTTTCTAGGCGATGTGGCTGGTTTATGTGCTAGCTCCCCAGAAAGCGTTTTTTTGTCTTACATTTATTTGAAAGAAGTTCTTAAGACCTGAAAGCTGCAAACACTGCCAGAGAGACCAGTGAAAGTCAGAGATTATCTTGTCCAGCTCCCCCAAAAACAGAGCAAGGATGTGCTACAGGCTGGGGACAAAGTGGCCAGGAAGAAAGGGACCTGGGGGTACTGGTACAGAGGAGCTGAAGATGAGCCAGCAGTGTGCCCAGGTGGGCAGCAGAGCCAATGGCATCCTGGCCTGGATCAAGAACAGTGTGGTCAGTAGGACAAGGGAGGTTATTCTGCCCCTGTACTCAGCACTGGTGGCCACACCTTGAGTGCTGTGCCCAGCTCTGGGCCCCTCAATTAAAGAGTGATGTTGAGGTACTGGAACATGTCCAGAGAACAGCACCAAGGCTGCTGACTGGCATTGGAATGGGCTGCCCAGGGAGGGGGTGGAGTCACTGTCCCTGGAGATGTTCAAGCAAAGCCTGGATGAGGCACTTAGTGCCATGGTCTGGTGATTGGATAGGGCTGGGTGACAGGTTGGACTGGATAAGATTGGAGGTCTTTTCCAACCTGGTTGAGCAACGTGGGCAAGAAGGCATCTAGAGTACATACTCATTTATCCAAATTCCTGTTTCTCTTGTGCTGTGCATTGAACACAATCCCAAACTCCAACACAATTTCTTCTAAACACTGAAGTTACAGCACTAAGGTCCCAACCTTGAGGACTCTGGAGGAATGTTTCCTACAGCTTTTCATTCACATTAAGTCAGAAAATGGACTGAAAAAAACAAAACCAAAATACTTCATTACACTCTACAGCTTATTTATTTTAACCTCCTTTCAACATTTTACCACACAATACTGGCACCGTAGGCAAATTTGAAAGACAAGCTGATGAAAGCTTCTAAGATTCATCAGGGGTGGAAAAACAGATGTTCAGGGTTCCTTAATCAAGCTTCACTTTTGACAGAAAGCACAGTAGTTGCGAAAGGGCTCCAAAGCTAGTCCTCAACACAGTTACAAGCACCTTGGTTAGTCAACACACAGTAAGCTGTGACCAAAAATAGTTACTAGGGAGTCACTTTCCCACCATCTTAACTCATGTTGCTTCGAAGTTTTAGCCTCTTGACCTCCCCATATTAAAAGATTACCTACAGGGTTTATAGGAACAAGAGGAAGTACCATGGAAAACTCACATTCTAACTGCTTATGAACCACTCAAGTCATTCAGACCTCAGTCTAACCTCCAGAACAGAATTTGCAGGTCAAAATGAACTGTCCAAAAGGTCTCATTTCTTTTACATAGCTCTCTTCCCCCTCAGCTTTGCATCAGGACTCGGATGATCCTCTAAATCAATCAGAAGCAGAATTTTACAATGCATCAAAAATACAAAGCTGGGGCATATCTATTCACATGTCCGTAAAAACCACAGATCCAAGCAGAGTAGCAGGTTCTCAAGGCACCAAATTTCTATTCTACTTTTGTAACTGCAAACAGAGTTATGAAAGGAACACTTATGTTTTTTCCTGTTATCAGGTACACACAACCAATTCAGCATGTACTAACAGCAGGATTTTTAACTAATCTGAAGCTTCCTGTTGGGGAAAAAGTGTAAACTGGCACATTACAAACCAGATGTATAAACCTTAGAGAGATTTGCTGAGGATTTTTTTGTTCTCATTTGGGTTTTTCTTTTCTTTCAAGGGAGTAGCATGACTGCAGTAATCACTGCTAGTAATGCTTCTCTGGGGATAAACAGGGTTCAATGGCAGATGTTTATTTTTGTAGCTCTTAGAACTGAATCCTTAGGGTGGTAAGCACACTGAAAACAAGATCAAAAAACAGGCCATGTCCAAAATGGAGGCAAGGCCATTCTGGAGCACGTTAGAAAGGCTGTGATAAGTAGGTTGAGAGAGGTTCTCTACTCTGCCATGGTGAAGCCACATCCAGAGCACTGTGTCCAGTTTTGGGCCCTCCAGTTCAAGAGGTACAGAGAACTGCTTGAGAGAGTCCAGCACAGAGAGCCACAAAGATGCTGAAGGGAATGGAACAGCTCTGTTACAAGGAGAGCCTGAGGCAGCTGGGGCTGTGCTGCTGGGAGAGGAGGAGACTGAGAGGTGACCTCAGCAATGGTTCTAAGATGTAAAAGAGGCTGGAGCCAGGCTCTGCTGAGTGATGCCCAGTGCCAGCACAAGGGGCAATGGGTGGAAGCTGAGGCATAGGAAGTTTCATTTAAACATGAGGAGGAATTTTTTCCCTGCGAGGGTGACAGAGCCCTGGCACAGGCTGCCCAGGGGGGTCGTGGAGTCTCCCTCTCTAAAGTTATTCAAAACCCACCTGGATGTGATCCTGTGTGATCTGGTATAGGAGATCCTGCTCTGGCAGGGGAGTTGGACTGGATGGAAGTCCCTTCCAGCCCCTGACATTCTGTGATTCTATGAAATAACAAACTTGCAGTTCCATTAAAAAAAGAAACAAAACACACACACACAAAACCAAGCACCAAACAAACAAACAAAACCAACCAAAATGACAGAAACCCCCCAAACCACAAAGCATGCATTTTGCCCATCACAACTACCTTAGCAGCATTGTGAGATCAAAATTCCAAATGCACTTCTGCCTAGCACCTTTCAATTGACCCGAGTTTGGTTTTGTTTTTTTTGTAATGTAATCATTGCCATATGCTGCATTGGCTGCTTAGATACAGGATAACAACCTGACAAATATAGCATCTAAGCAATCTCTGACTTTGTTTCTACAAAGACAGGACTCCTAGCAAACACTGACACATTCATGCTTTTGGGCATAAGGCATTTCAGTGGCAAGCTTGCCTGTTCACCTCTCCTCCTTCTTCTGTTTGTTTGGTTTTTACCAAGTATCCCAGATAACAAGTGGCTGTTTCAAGGACAGTATATATTAGAATGGTTTACGTTGGAAGGGATCTCAGATATCATCCAGCCCTGAACACCTCCAGGGAAGGAGCATTCACAGCCTCCCTGGGCAACCTGTGCCAGTGTTTGCTCCAGTATATATTAGTGATCCTATTTTTTCAGGAGCAGGTCGTAGAATCAACCAGGTTGGAAGAGACCTCCAAGCCCATCCAGTCCAACCTAACACCCAGCCCTGTCCAATCAAACAGACCATGGCACTAAGTGCCTCATCCAGGCGTTACTTGAACACCTCCAGGCACAGTGCCTCCACCACCTCCCTGGGCAGCCCATTCCAATGCCAATCACTCTCTCTGTGAAGGCCTTGAATACAGGATAACAGAAGCTCTGTTCCCAAACTTTAGCAAAACATGGAGCTGACAGACACTTACCAGCAGTTTGCTGAGAAGTTTGAATGCACAATCAATCACTGCAACACAGCAATGCTATGCTAGAAGGCAACAGAAACACGCAATTTTGTAACTTACTATGCGATAAGGAAGACGTAAAAAGGAGTCTGGACAGCCAGCTAAAGCCATTTGTTCCTCAAAGGTTTCTTCAAATTACATCTACTGTTTCACAGCACCTGTGGAGCACAAACAAACTGTCAGAAACCATAATGAAGACATTTCATCGACTTACTGTTGAAAACAGTTGGGAGAAGACCGAGAAGCGCAAGATGAGGTTGTAAGAACTTGCATCAGTTTGTAGTATCAAATCTGCACATTTGCTGCCCGTAGCCCAGAAAACACATTCAACCTGTTTTTTGTATTCAAAATTCCAAGTCAGCACAGTATGGAAAAGCCCAGCATCTCTATTCTCAGACTGGATAGTTGTGCCTTTATTGCCACAGACCGGGCAAAACACAAAGCATCTCTTCACACCTTGATACTAAACAATCTGAAAACTTACTGAATTGTAGACAGAACACTGGAACCTGGAAGTGAATGAAGATGACACTCACTTTTAGAATCACAGAATCAACCATGCTGGAAGAGACCTCCAAGCTCATCTAGTCCAACCTAGCACCCAGCCCTGGCCAATCAACCAGCTCATGGCATTAAGTGCCTCATTCAGGCTTTGCTTCAACACCTCCAGGGATGGTGATTCCACCACCTCCCTGGGCAGCCCATTCCAATGCCAATCACTCTCTCTGGCAAGAACTTCCTCCTAACATCCAGCCTAGACCCTCCTTGGTGTAGCTTGAGATTGTGTCCCCTTGTTTTGTTGCTGATTGCCTGGAAAAAGAGACCAATCCGACCTGGATACAGCCTCCCTTCAGGTAGTTGTAGAGCAACAAGGTCTGCCCTGAGCCTCCTCTTCTCCAGGCTGCTCAGCCTCTCATCATAGGACTGTGCTCCAGGCCTCTCACCATCTTTGTCACCCTTCTCTGGACACTTACCAGCATCTCAACACATCTCTTGAATTGAGTAGCACAGAACTAGACACAGCACTCAAGGTGTGGCCTGAGCAATGCTGAGTACAGGGGCAGAATAACCTCCCTTGTCCTGCTGGCCACACTGCTCCTCAGCCAGGCCAGGATGCCACTGGCTCTCCTGCCCACCTGGGCACACTGCTGCCTGCTGGCTCATCTTCAGCTGCTACTCTACCAGCACCCTCAGGTCCCTCTCTGCCTGACTGCTCTCCAGCCACTTTATCCCCAGCCTGTAGTGCTGCTTGGAGGTGTTGTGGCCAAAGTGTAGAACCCTGCACTTGGCCTTGCTCATTCTCATTTCATTGGCCTCTGCCCACCCATCCAGCCTGTTGAGGTCCCTTTGCAGGGCTGTTCTACTCTCCAACAGATCAACATCTGCACTTGACATCATCTGCAAACTTACTGATGATAAACTCAATCATTTAGGTTTGAAAAGATCATGGAGATCATTATGTAGCATTAGCCTTCAACACCTCTCATGGCTTTACCCTCCTGCAATATATCAAATAAAGCTCTTGCTGTAAATCTGCATCCAAGTCTTGCATTTCCACTTCTGATTATTGGCAGCAACTTCAGAAGGTGAGCAGGGGTTGTTTTAAACATTGCTTTCCATCATTAGACAGATCTTCAAAAGAAATCTACTGTAAACATATTTGGAGGTACACTTGGCTAAAGAACTAAAAATGGCAGAAGAGAAGGCAGTATTAAGCCAGTATCCAGAAAGTGATTTTAACTGCTGCTTCACAACAAAAGAAACAAAATATAAACAAAGATAGAACTATTTGCTGGCTCCAGCAGTCCTCCCAAGGAGCGGCATTCAGCTAGAGATATCCCTGCAGAACAAGACAAGTGATGTCACCTTTGAGCAGATGAACGAAAGGGTGACTGGGGCAGAAAAAGCAGACTGCAAAGCAGAGCAGGAACTTACACTCCTACCATAACTGAACTCCCATCTTTACTGTTAACTACCTGTTATGTATTCAAAACAAAAGCCTGAGTTTTAAAGAGACTACCCAAAGCTTCCCATCAGCACAAACTGTCAGCAGCAGATGGCAAATCTCCCAGCAGAGTTTGAGACAGTTATGGACAAAGATACAAAGCATCTTGTGAAAACTGCTCCCAAAAGAGTTGTCACCTATGGTCCACATAAACCATGCATCCATGGAAGAAGCTTTATCTTATCTAATTCCAGCATGTTAGCAAGATATATGGTAACCACCTTCTCCATCAGAAAGGTAGGCAAAATGCTGGGAGCTTCTTTCCAGGTATGGGTTCCTGGGCTTCTGCAGTATTCCTGGGGTAGCAGCCTTCTGGAATCAATGATGGGGTGAGGGACCTGGAGCACAGCCCTGTGAGGAGAGGGTGAGGGAGCTGGGGGTGTGCAGCCTGCAGAAGAAGAGGAGGCTCAGGGCAGAGCTCATTGCTCTCTACAACCACCTGAAAGGAGGTTGTACCCAGGCACTCAGGGACAGAACAAGAGGACACACCCTCAAGCTGTGCCACAGCAGCTTTAGGCTGGATGTTAGGAAGAAATTCTTCATGGAAAGAGTAATTGGCATTGGAGAGATAGTGGAGTCACCATTCCTGGAGGAGTTTAAGAGGAGGCTGGATAAGGCACTTCGTGCCATAGGTTAGTGAATTAGAAGGGTTAGGTGATAGGTTGGACTCAATGATCCTACTGGTCTATTCCAACCTGGTTAATTCCATGATTCATATCCCAACTACTTTGGGAGGAAGATGGTTTAGGCAACAGTAAGTTTTAAAATCTCTTTAACCAAAGATGCACACATCAAGTTGTTTATTCTAGATTATCTTTTGCATAGCTTTTACTTAAGTTTAAAACCAAATTTGCATTAAGAGAGAGGGCACAAGACCACCTCAAACATCTAACCCTGTAGCATTTGCACTGTTGCTAGACTTTAAACTCATGAACAGTGGTCTACAGTCAGCTTTTAAGATAGGCCTGAACATTTCACTTTCAGGGCAAGACCACCTGATTTGTTCTGAGAGAAGTAAATGCAAATGCATGGAAACCTCTTATCTCAGGTGATGTATGAAGAAAGAGCAAGAGAAAGCAAGCAAGAGAGAATAGAGAGAGGAAAATGGAAAAAAAGAAGGCTTTTAAGAAGCACACTCTTTTGTAAATACATCTAAAGTGAAATTAGGGAAGCCACTGGAATAAACCTTCTGAAGTTGGTACAATGCAAGAAAGAGAACTGTAGGATTACCCAAAAAAAAAAAAAAACCAAACCACAAAGTTTAGGTAAAGGATTAAGAGCAAAAACAAATAAATGAGCCTTACTTTTCAACAGTTTATGTTTATTATCACTTCAGAATCTAAAGAACAGAAAAAGGCATGGCCTGAGTATAAAACATTTGTCTTGCAGTGTTTTCAGCAAAAGGCACTGATTCGCTTCCAGCAAAATGGATTAAATATCTTCCTAAACAATATCAGACCAACCTGTCCACTCCAGGGTGTGCTACAGTTTGTGCCACATTCCCATTACACCAATGGAGAAGCTTAAATTACCTCCAATGATAGTTGTAGTCAAGACTGCATCATTCTCAAGACCCATTTGTTTCAGTGCTACATTGGCAGTATAGGTTTGCTAACAGTGCAGAAACAAAGGAAAGCAATAACCTCTAGTCACTCACACAGTAACACTGATTGAAAATCACAGCTTTCCTCTCTGTCCAAAAGCCCAAGGGATGGTGCGAGAGGAAGCACTTTGGCTTCTTCGACCTTGGGGGAACTTCTACTGAGCCAGACCTGCTTGATCATGATGGGGTTCAGTTATCTAAGAGGGGCAGGAGAGTCCTGGCACTGGAGTTGGCAGGGCTCATTAGGCAGGCTTTAAACTAGATCTGAAGGGGGTGGGTAAGGCAATTACTCTCTCTGAGAAGGAGAGAGTGGGAAGGAAACTAGAGATAATTGGGGAATCGAGAGCCCAGCTGAAGTGCATCTGCACCAATGCACACAGCTTGGGTAACAAGCAGGAGGAACTGCAAGTCCTGGTCCACCAGGGTGACTATGAGATAGTTGCCATTTCAGACACTTGGTGGGATGACAGGCATGGTTGGAGTGCTATACTGGGGGGATACAGCCTCTTCAGGAGAGATAGGCAAGGGAGAAGAGGAGGAGGGGTAGCCCTGTATATTAAGGAGTCACTCCATGTCACTGAGCTTGAGGTGAGGGACGAAGGGGTTGAGAGCTTGTGGGTTAAAATCAGAGGGAGGACTAACAAATCTGACATCCTGGTTGCAGTCTGTTACAGACCACCCAACCAGGATGAGGAAACAGATGAGATATTTTACAAACAGTTGGAGGCTGTCTCAAGATCATCAGATCTTGTCCTTGTGGGTGACTTTAACCTGCCAGATAGCTGCTGGGAACTTAATTCAGCAGAGAGGAGGCAGTCCAGGAGATTTCTAGAGTGCATGGAGGACAGCTTCATGACCCAGCTGTTAAGTGAGCCCACTAGGGGTCAAGCTCAGCTTGACCTGCTGCTCTCCAACAGAGAAGGGCTGGTAGGAGATGTGACAGTGGGAGGCTGCCTGGGGTGTAGTGATCATGAGATAGTGGAGTTTTCAATATGCAGGGAGATAGGGAGGCACTACAACAAAACCTACACTTTGGACATCCAGAGGGCAAACTTCAATTTGCTTAAGAAACTTATTTGCAAGGTCCCCTGGGCAGCAGTCCTTGAGAACAAAGGGGTCCAGGATGGTTGGACCTACTTTAAACAGGAGCTCTTGAAGGCACAGGAGCTGGCAGTTCCCATGTGCCCAAAGATGAGCCGGCGGGGAAGGCGACCAGCCTGGATGAGCAAACAGCTCCTGAAGGAATTGGGGGAGAAAAAGAGGGTGTATCACCTCTGGAAGGAGGGGAAGGCTTCTCCTGATATATTTAAGGAGGTAGCCAGATTATGCAGGAGAAAAATTAGAGAGGCTAAGGCCCAGCTAGAACTTAGGCTGCCACCTCTGTGAAGGATAATAAAAAGCACTTTTATAAATGTATCAGTGCTAAAAAGAAGGGCAAGAAGAGCCTCCACCGCTTACTGGACCAGGAGGGGAACACTATAACTGATGATGAGGAAAAGGCTGAGGTCCTGAATGCCTTCTTTGCCTCAGTTTTCAACAGCAAGGAGGGAGGAGTTCAGGGCAAGTGGCCTCTTGAACTGGGGATGGGGTCGGGGAGCAGTGTGTTCCCCTGGAAATTCATGAAGAATTAGTTCAGGACCTGCTGAGCCACCTGAACACCCACAAGTCCATGGGACCAGATGGGATCCATCCCAGGGTGCTCAGAGAGCTGGCAGCTGAGCTGGCCAAGCTGCTCTCCATCATTTTCCAGCAGTCCTGGCTCACCAGAGAGGTCCCAGGAGACTGGAAAATGGCCAACGTGGTCCCCATCCACAAGAAGGGTTGGATGGAGGAACCTGGGAACTACAGACCTGTCAGCCTGACCTCAGTGCCAGGGAAACTGATGGAGCAGGTTATCCTGGGGGTGATAAGAGCACACCTGAGGGATGGCAAAGAGCTCAGGTCCAGCCAGCATGGGTTTAGGAAGGGCAGATCCTGCCTCTCCAACCTGATCTCCTTCTATGATCAGGTGACTGCTTGGTGGCTGTGGGGAGGCCTGTGGATGTGGTCTATCTGGACTGCAGCAAGGCCTTTGACACTGTCCCCCACAGCAAACTGCTGGCTAAGCTGTCAGCCCATGGCTTGGATGGCAACACTCTGTGCTGGGTTAGGAACTGGCTGGAGGGCCAAGCCCAGAGAGTGGTGGTGAATGGTGCCACATCCAGCTGGCAGCTGTCACTAGTGGTGTCCCTCAGGGATCAGTGCTGGGCCCTATCCTCTTTAACATCTTCATAGATGATCTGGATGAGGGCATGGAGTCAGTCATCAGCAAGTCTGCAGGTGACACCAAGCTGGGGGCAGATGTGGCTGGGTTGGAGGGCAGAAGGGCTCTGCAGCGGGACCTTGACCGCCTGGACAGATGGGCAGAGTCCAAGGGGATGGGGTTCAATAGCTCCAAGTGCAGGGTGCTGCACTTTGGCCACAGCAACCCCATGCAGAGATACAGGCTGGGGTCGGAGGGGCTGAGAGCAGCCAAACAGAGAGGGATCTGGGGGTGCTGATTGATACCTACCTGAACATGAGCCAGCAGTGTGCCCATGTGGCCAAGAGAGCCAGTGGCATCCTGGTCTGCATCAGCAATGGTGTGGTCAGCAGGAGCAGGGAGGTCATTCTGCCCCTGTACTCTGCACTGGTTAGACCTCACCTTGAGTACTGTGTTCAGTTCTGGGCCCCCCCAGTTTAGGAGGGACATTGAGATGCTTGAGCATGTCCAGAGAAGGGCGACAAGGCTGGGGAGAGGCCTTGAGCACAAGCCCTACGAGGAGAGGCTGAGGGAGCTGGGATTGGTTAGCCTGGAGAAGAGGAGGCTCAGGGCAGACCTTATTACTGTCTACAACTACCTGAAGGGTGGTTGTAGCCAGGAGGAGGTTGCTCTCTTCTCTCAGGTGGCCAGCACCAGAACAAGAGGACACAGCCTCAGGCTGTGCCAGGGGAAGTTTAGGCTGGAGGTGAGGAGAAAGTTCTTCACTGAGAGAGTCATTGGACACTGGAATGGGCTGCCCGGGGAGGTGGTGGAGTCACCATCCCTGGAGCTGTTCAAGGCAAGATTGGACGTGGCACTTGGTGCCATGGTCTGGCCTTGAGCTCTGTGGTAAAGGGTTGGACTTGTTGATCTGTGAGGTCTCTTCCAATCCTAATAATACTGTGATAGCCCTACTCTAGGAACATAAAAAGCCTTTGCTCACCTTCAAGATCTGCCATCATTAGAAAGTAGTATTATAGGGATAGAACTCTATACCAATTCATGTGTGCAGCAAATAAAAACTAGTATTTAAAGGGAAAAAAAAACAACCAACCAACCAGCAACAGAAGAAAACCAGCACCTTTACTACTGTCTTTAAGCATGGTTTTTAGCAGGTCAGTTCTTTTCAGGGACCGCAACAGCCAAGTTACTACCCTCATCTATAAACACCTTAGGATGAGAGAGAAACTCCAAAGGATTTTAAACAAAACCCAAGCGATGTACTCAATCAGTGCTGCAAAATCCAGGACAGTTTGCAGCAAGGACTGCCATGCAGCATTAAGCCAGGCAGCCCGTGCTCATTCAAAACCAAACAGCTCCATCTGCTTTCACTGGCTTAAAAGGTTCTCCTTGAACAGAGTCCCCGAAAGATGTATAACAACAACAACCACCTAACGAAAAACCCACAAACAAAATCCACCCCAGACCACTAAATAGACACACACCCACGCTACAAAACCCTCACGTTTCAAAGGTCATTTTTAGTAGACTAGAGAATATCCTGAAGAAGTCTATTGTGAAGCATAGCTTCGGCGTCTCAGTCTCTCAGCAGCGTTAAATCACCTCAGATCATCTAAAGGAAGATTTATATTCACCCCACACAGAAAATACTGCAGGTTTTTAATACTCTGGAGATTACCACCACTCTGATAGGACTTGTTTCTAGTCATAATCAAAATTAGGCACCTGACAGGTTAGGTCCCCTATAGCAAATTCAGCCTGCCACCAGGTATGTGGTTTGTGATCTATTACTTGCTCTCTGCATAGTCCCAGCAGGGGAAATGGTATCTCTGCGTTCCCAGCGCTCTGGAAGCACACAGAGCCCACACACCTACAGACACCGCAGCAGGAAGATGGCAAGGGCATGGTCACTCTGCCAATTCAGGAAGTTTTCCAGTTTCCACACGTGCCATCTGTCCAAGTCCTTAAATTCAAGAGAAAACCAATTTTAACAACACAATCACTGGCAGATTAGTTAGGAACAAGAGGAGGGGTAAAAATCCCAAACATTAACCTGGCAGAGCAGCAAGACAAGCGCCATAGTTCTCAAAAACTGGAGCTGTGCTCACTTATGAAAGGTAACTTAACCAATTTGTTGGCTACTATCTCTTTTCAAGCCCTTGATACTGCATTCTTTTTCTTCTGTATGGTTCTGCTTTCCATAACTGAACTACTCCAGAGAAGGGTGGGGAGGGGAAGCCTTAACTTTTGATCTAACTTAAGACCTTTCTCCCAAAATCTCAACTTTAACACACAGATTTTAAATCCCCCCCTATTTTTTACTCTGTGCCACCATTTAATTTCTCCCATTATAGCATGAGGCTTAACAGACCAAACCTGGATTTCTGTAAGAAAACATGACAAAGTCTCACACCAACTGAGTTCGTGAAGTGTTCTCCCCTAAGCCTCTTCCAGGACGGTTTGAGTCAACTCTACTGGATTTTTCATTTAGCGTTTTGAAGAGCCAGGGGGGAAAATGCTCTGTCTCGTTGGGCCACACAGAGAAATCCACCCACCTGACTCCAGACTCCCCAGCTACGTCACAGCACCCAGGAGAGTGTTTTGGTTTGGCTTTTTTTTGCAAACCTACACACATTGCTGAAGTGTGGCTTCCAGGTAATGGACACATCTAGCAGCCCTTTACACCAACACAGGGCACAAGGACACATACACGTTGTTACTATTCCCACTGCCGTAATTACAGTGGAAATAAGATTTGGATAGAGCAGCCAGGTATGAGACATGCCAATGAGTTTTCCATAGTTGAAAGACTTGACAGCTAACAGTGCCCCCAGATGTGCAGATCTTGTCCTTGCTCACAAAAGCCCTTCTCACATGATGCAAGCCTGACCATGTAAATTGACACCTAGTTAGGGGGGGAGTGCTGATCTGCTTGAGGGTAGGGAGGTTCTACAGGGAGACTTGGACAGATTGGATCAATAGGCCAAGGACAATGGTACGTGCTTCAACAGATCAAGGGCTGGGTCCTGCACTTGGGTCACAACAACCCTATCACAGAATCAACCAGATTGGAAGCGACCTCCAAGCTCATCCAATCCAACCTAGCACCCAGCCCTACCCAATCAGCCAGACAATGGCACTAAGTGCCTCATCCAGGCTTTTCTTCAACACCTCCAGGGACAGCAAATCCATCGCCTTCCTGAGCAGCCCATTCCAATGCCAATCACTCCCTCTGGGAAGGACTTTCTCCTAACATCCAGCTCAGACCTCCCCTGGCCCACTTTGAGACTGTCCTCTCATTCTGTTATGCATCACTATAGGCTTGAAGTGTGGCTGGAATGTTTTCTGGTGGAAAAGGATCTGTAGATTCCAAGCAACTGAATATGAGCCAGCAGTGTGCCCAGGGGGCAAAGCAATCCAATGGCATTCTGGCTTGTATCAGAAACCGTGTGACCAACAGGAGCAGGGAAGTGATTGTGCCCCAGAACACAGCAACGCAAGGCCACACAGCCAACAGCATGTGCTGTTTCAGGCAACACAAGAAAGACACTGAGGCACTGAAGCAGGAGCAAAGAAGAGCAGCTAAGCAAGTGAAGGGCCTAGAGTCTTATGAAGAGTAGCTGAGGGAACTGGGACTGTTAAGTTTCAGGAAGAGGAGGCAGAGTGGAGACCTTATCATCCTCTACAACCACTTGGAAGGACAATATAGAGAGGTAGGTGCTGATCTCTTCTCATGGTTAACTAGTGACATGGTTAACAAGAGGGGACAGTCTCAAGTGGCACAGAATGGCTTAGGTTGGAAGGGACCTCAAAGCTCACCTGGTTCCAACCCCCTGCCATAAGCAGGGACATCTCCCACTAGAACAGGTCGCACAAGGCCTGATTCAACCTAGCCTTGAACACCTCCAGGGAGGTTGCAGATCACAGAATCACCAAATGTGATCTTTGATCTCCTGGAAGCCTTCTCTTTGCCAGGCTGCAGAGCCCCAACTCTTGTAGCCTATCTGATAGCAGAGCTGCTGCAGCCCTCTGAGCATCCTCGTGTCATCAGGGTAGGTTTAGGCTAGATATTAAGAAAAAAGAACTCAGTGAAAGAGTAGTCAACCATTTCAAATGCTTGATTCACCATCCTTAGATGTGTTTAAAGGTGGTTTTGATGTGGCGCTCAGTAATACAATTTAGTAGTGAACTTGATAGAGTAAGGTTAATGGTTGCAACTGATGGATCTCAAGAATCTTAGTTTCTAACCTGTTTCTATGATGTCAGCTGAAAAGAAAGGTACATCAGGTCCCCTAGCTAGCCAAAACCTTGGCAGCACACATATCTGCCACCAGATTCCATCACAGCTGCAAACATCAGTACATAAGGATCTTTAAAGCAATTCCCCATCTTTTAGTGGCAATTTTATGTAGCGACTCTGCCAGTTTTACAAGACTGATGACTCCCTCCACCCCCAAGGTCAGCAGCACTCAAAGGTTCAATACCACAGGCTGCCAAACAAATAGAACCAAAATACTCTGACTTCAAAACAGTACAAGGAACACAGCTTTGTTCTGTTAAGCATTCAGAGGCCTGGATTCATCACTTCAAACCTTTTATTTTCCCCTTCCCCATTTTACTCCAAATGCATGCTTCCTTCTCTCCCCAGCTCCAAAAAACCCTCCCCACACTCAGAGTGTCTGGTTTTCCCATGCTGGAAATAAACACTTGGGCAATTTGCCTCCCAAACACGAGAGCAATCACTCTCCAGCTGCATCTTGATGGCCTACTGAGATCAGCAGCAGGTCCTACGTAAGATTACTTTGCAGACTTCCCAACTTCTTCCCACTTCCCTTGCACAAATTTGTATTGGTACCCATGTATGTACCTGGCAGGCACATCCAAGTATATATGATACCATTCAACTGCCTAACCAGGGTTGTAATTCGAATATCTCTGAAACCAAAGCATTGTTCCAGATAAAATTTCAACTGAGTGTTGCATGCTAGAACGGAAAGCACTGTCCAAAACATCAATCAAAAGCACTTCAGTTACATCTAGACACTCCCACGATCCCCTACCAAAAAAAATCTGGTCTTTAAAGGAAAAAAAAGGGAATAAAATTCTCTTTGCCATTCTTAATTACAAAGCTGTTAGTCTAAATATTACACCTTGTAAGAGAAGCCATTTGCCATTGTAATTTTGCCAGAAAGTGAAAAATCTTGGCAGCAGCGATCCAGGCTTCTGAAAGCCAAAACAGACACATACGGAAGCAGCAGCGCAGAAGCACTGATGCCATTCTGCTCCCAGTCTTGCCAAATAAAACTAAACAAAATATACGCAGTTCAGCAGTTTTTTGGCTCTCTGAAGCTGCCCAAAATTCAGAAAAAAGGCTCCTCAAGACTCATAGCTTGTGAATTCCAGAATCACGGAATTATTGAGGCTAGAATAGACCTCCCAGATCATCAAGTCCAACCTATGATCTAACACTACCACATCGACTAGTCTGTGCCACTAAGTGATACACCAAATCTTTCCTTAAAGACCTCCAGGGATGGCAACTCCACCCCCTGGGCAGTCCATTCCCGTGTCTATTCCTCTCCTGTACTCAACAGTGGTCAGGCCACACCTTGAGTACTGTGTCCAGTTCTGGGCTCCTCAATTCAAGAGAGATTGAGGTACTGGAAGGTGTCCAGATGAAGGGCAATGAAGCTGGTGAGGGGGCTGAAGCACAACCTGCAAGTAGAGGCTGAGGGAGCTGGGGGTGTGCAGCCTGCAGAAGAGGAGGCTCAGGGCAGACCTCATTGCTGTCTACAACTACCTGAAGGAAGGCTGTAGCCAGGTGGGCTTGGGCTCTTCTCCCAGGCAACCAGCAACAGACCAAGGGAGCACAGTCTCAAGTTGTGCCAGGGGAGGTTCAAGCTGAATGTTAGAAGGAAGTTGTTGGCAGAGAGAGTGATTGGCATTGGAATGGACTGCCCAGGGTGGTGGTGGAGTCACCATCCCTAGAGGTGTTTTAAGAAAGTCTGGCTGGGGCGGTTAGTGCCATGGTCTGGTTGATTGGCTAAGGCTGGGTGCTGGGTTGGATGAGCTTGGAGCTCTCTTCCAACCTGCTTGATTCTATGATGTGCTTCCTAACATCCAACCTAAATCTCCTCTAATACAGTTTCAGACCATGCCCTCTCATCTTGTCACAAAATGCCTGGGAGAAGAGCCCAAGCCCCACCTTACTACAAATTCCCTTTGGGTAGTCCATGTTCACCTGCTGGCAGGGCAGCTTCACTGATAATAAGGATAAAGTCCTGGGAGAAAAATAGTTACTTTGCATCTAGCTCATTTCAGTAAGGAATTTTCCCCCTTGTCTCTGAAGGAAGTATTCTAGTTAAAAAAAAAACAAACATATCTGTAATTCAATTTGGAATTGCTTCCAAAATTCTGCAGTTTCATCATCTTCCATGGGCACTGAGAATACTCTTCTGCCTCTTAATAGCTAAATCATAGAATCACAAAATCATTTCAGTTGGAAAAGACCTCTGAGATCACCAAGTCCAGTCATTAATGGATCCTTCTGCTACTCTGCAGCCTGCATTCCTCCCCTTCCAAAAAAATCACTCAAAAAAACCCCAAACTTCTTTCTAAAACAAATCATACACAGTTTTGAAGCAGGAACTCTTCAAAGAACCAAAGAGACTGCATTGGGTCTAAACTAAATGTTAATTTGAAACTGAAATAAAGATCTGTATAGTATAGGCAATTCCATCAGCATGCCGTGTGTCAGAGCAGGACAGGTCCATAGATGCATGCAGAACATGTAGTCAGGCAGCCCAAGGACAACTACAATGAAAACAATGACTGACTGTCTCAGTTTTGTGTGTATATAATATGTGTGTTTCCTCATTACACACTTTTTGCATCCATAGAACAAAAATACTACCTCTATCCTCCTTGGTTATGGTTTTTTGTCCTTCCCCCCCTTCCCCCCCCAACATAGTCACCTGTCTTGTAACACACAATGAAGAGTTTTGTAACTGGGGAAGCAATCTAGTTACATCCATCTGTTATTTTAGGCTTTTCTTATTCAACCTGAAGATTCTCATTGAAGTTACACAACTTAAGATGATTTAATAGCCTGTTACTGCCAAGAACAGGCCAGGCATCCCACTTGCTCTGCTTTCTTCCTCCACTTCCTCCCAGCAGCTTCACAGTACTCCCTTCCTTCTCCCCTTTTTGTGCTCTGTAAGGTCCTTAACGAATTTGTCTTGTGTTAATTAACTCATTTGTTTTGCTGGGTTAGATTTCCGCAAAGGAAGTGAATGCAATAAACTGAGATACAATGAGCAGCTCAGCTGGCACAAAACTCACAGCAGAACACGAGCAAGAGGGAAAGACAGGAGGATCACAGTTTTTCACTGACTATCACACTGGTCAAAGCAACCTGTGCACTTTAATTTTCTTTGCTTACTTCCATCAGGAGCTGGCAAAACTTTCCTGATGCCTGCCTGCAAGAACTACTACTTTCCAGGCATTTCACAGCAAAGAAACACTTCAGTAAGTCTCCCAACAAAATATAAAGTTGCCTTTTCTGGAAGGCACCTGCTTTCCTCTTGTGGTACTGACTTTTGTTGCACACTTACCGGACACACAAGCTCTGTGTGCGAATGGTCTCTCCCCTGCACAGGGCTTGGCATTTGAAAGGCGGTGGCTCTAGACCCTGAACTCAAAGACTAAACTACACAAAATGATTTTTTCTCCCTCTCACCTTTATGAATAGGCCAAGCTTATCAGTCTCTGCACAACACATTTAACAGAATCACAGAATGCCAGGGGCTGGAAGGGACCTCCAAAGCTCATCCAGTCCAAACCCCCTGCCAGAGCAGGATCTCCTATATCAGATCACACAGGAACGCATCCAGGTGAGTTTTGAATATCTCCAGAGAGTGAGACTGCACAACCTGCCTGGGCAGCCTGTGCCACTGTTATTTAAACCTCACAGGGAACAAATCCTCCTCATGTTTAAATTTATGTTAAATTTCTGTTGAAGGAAGTCAGATTGTCACAGATCTGGTTGAAACCACAGCTTGATCTACATGCCTAAGCACTGCACTGGAAATACTCATCTGCCTCACTCAGCTTCCCTTTATTAAGGTTACAAGGTGGTAGGATGCACCCCACAGACTTTTACAGCCTCCTGACAATGTAAGTTAAGAGAACAAGTTAAAACATACACACAGAGGTGCAAGAGAGGGACTCTGTAGTTCACAGTCATGATCTACAGCACCTAGCCCCTCTTTCTCACTTACAACCCCTTCATTTCACTGCAATGGTCCTTCCGATTTGGAGCATTTTCCAAAGCATGCAGAAGCCTTTCCCTCCCCTTTTAACCCATGCAAAAGAAAAAAAAAATCACACACACAAAAAAAGGAAATCATAAATCACAATCCCCACTGATCAGTTTTTTGAGCTTTGTATGTCTGCTTCACCCAAACCAACTATTCCATCACTACAGTTATCCACTGCTTGTTTTTCTTTGGACACATTTTACAAGGGAGTTTGTTTCTCAGTAAGCTTTACACAGGGGCTTCAGTAGTCACCAAACCTGCTAGCTTTGGTAGCCGTACTGGCTGCAGGGTGCTGACCAGAAGACTGACCTCCAAGTTAAATTCCACACTCATGCACAGGAAGGCATAGGCAGATATCTATCAACACCGTCCACATTCCTCCTCCAGTCTCCTATTCCCTCTAAAGTTTTCAGACAGATTAAAACAATTCTCCAGAGTTCAAAAAAAATCATTATTGTGGAGCAAAGACATTAGACTTTTCTTTTTGATTATTTACAGCATTCCACAGCAATAATGAACATAGTGTACACATCACTTGTTCTCCTTACGACAGGACCATTTCTAAGAGTGAATAACTAAGAATATCCAAAAGCTTTTATTTAGACAGCAAGGTTCATGTTTTTAAGCAAAACCTGATACAGACTGTTATAGATCTAATTTATTTTAATTAAATTGCATTGTTGGTTTATTTACATTGTCTAATAGAGTTGAACCCAGAAGGCAAGTTTAGACATTTCAATGTAAACAGCAAGCTACTTATTCTTTTCAGATACCACAAGAGGCACAATTAAATGTGCAGGTTACTCTTAATATACCTCCTGTTTGCAGTTAAAACACTCAAAACAAAGGCCCTTCTGCTTAGCCTCTGAAAAAGAGCTGCATGCTGTGGACAGAGATGCATTCTCCAATAGCAGCAGGATGTTAATGTATCCTCTAAAGAGTTTGGTGGTAGAGTACTCACAAATAATTTATTGCAAAGAACTCAACTGTTTAAAAAAGATAAAGATACTACAAATTGGCTGAAATGTAGCAAAGTAGTAAGCAACAGTAGTAAGTAAAAACAAACACGGAAACCCATTTTCTCTCTCATGCACAGCAGAGTAGGAGTTACCTTAGTATAGCTGGTAAGCAGTAACTCAAAGCCATGGGGAGCTCAACCATGTAAACTAGCCCTGGACTATAGGAGCTCCAAGAAAGCAGGTGATGGCCAAGTCCACTTCTAGTTGCAAAGAGTGCAAGACAACTCCAGCAAATGGCTCCAGATGCAAACAGAAAACCTTGTCTAATCAAGAATACAGTAAAGAAGTGCAAAGGATAATCCAAAGAAACCTAAAGCAATACATATACCCTTGACTGCCTGGAACAAAAATTGTGCCAGTCCAGCCTGCAGTACAGAATCCAGAGGCTGCAAGTATTCACCCCTGAGCAGCGAAGCGCACACACACAGTGCCAGGGCATGCTCGACTACAAAACACTACTTGTAGTTTCAAGATACTGATGTCCTAGATACCTCATGTTTTTTAATGCTGCCTCACTAACAATCTCTTCTTAGAGCAAGGAGACCATTTTGTAATCTCTGATACATTTGCTGGTATTATGCAACGCACAAGCTCCAAATCCACGGGTGGCTTACACTCGGCAGCAGGAACACAGTGCCGCTGCAGCGCCTGACTTCCAAGACAGCTAGATTATTGGTGCTCTATTCTTGGATACAGGCTGGGAATGTCTAAAATAATCAAGGAACTAAATAAACAAACCAGATAGGAAATGCAAAAGTCTTTCTTACCCCTTGATGCCTTTCAACTCTCAAAAAAACAGTTTCAAGATGACATCTGAAAAGCAAGTATGCTGGCTTATTTGCAAATATACCACCTCTGGGACAAACAGAGCAGAGCTTTTCTAACTATCAGAACAGAAAATAACAGAATAGGTTAATATTTTGTAGAAGGGTTAATGTGTTAATGTTCAACAGAAAGCTGAAGTCTGGCCAAGTGACCACATGTTCCATGTGCAATAGTGTACATTTATTTATTGCTATTAACTTGCACCTGCAGAGAGAGGAAGAAAGAGAATACTCCTTCCTTTGATCCTGCAGGTCACAAGGTGACTGAAATCCTTGCCTAATGAAGACTCTGGTGAGGTTCCAAGTGTCACAGTTTCCATCAACCCTTTCAAAATGCAGTGCTGGAAAGCACAGCAAAGAAAACCAAAGTAACAGCCTACGAAGCCTGGGTGGTATGTCAGCTTAATTAGAATGGTATTTTGGCAGCACCCAAAGATTACGTACCGAAGGCTGGGTAGCAGGCCAAATAGCTGACTTGACTAGAATATTTTGCCAAGCCACCTACATTAAGATCCATTTCCCTGTTCTTTCAGGGTGCAATAAAGGAAATCTGTTGTTTCAGGCCCTTCAAGACTATTTAACAGGGACAGGAAACAGTAAATGCCACCAGAACAGAAGGTTAACTAGGTATGTGTTAAATGAGAAAGAAGTTAACCTTCCAACTACAGACTACAGAGCTCCTGAAGGGCAGCATTTGTTCTCAAAGGGTGTAGACTCTAGATGTAGCCAAAGCACCTTCCATATGTGCCGATGCCTTTTAACCCACAGAACACCTGTACTCCACACATGGAACCCCCACACAGGTCTCATCTGCATTCTCCCACCCCTGCAGTTGTCCAACTGGTACTACAGCAGTAGAAAGAATCATAGAATCAGCCAGGTTGGAAGGGACCTCCAAGCTCAACCAGTCCATCCTAGCACCCAGCCCTGTCCAATCAACTAGACCATGGCACTAAGTGCCCCAGCCAGCATTTGCTTCAACACCTCCACCACCTCCCTGGGTAGCCCATCCCAATGCCAATCACACTCTCTGCCAACAACTTCCCCCTAAAATCCAGCCTAGACCTCCCCTGCCACAACTTGAGACTGTGTCCCCTTGTTCTGTTGCTGGTTGCCTGGGAGAAGAAACCAACCCCACCTGGCTACAGCTTCCCTTTCGGCAGTTGCAGACAGCAATGAGCTCTGCCTTGAGCCTCCTCTTCTCCAGGCTGCACACCCCCAGCTCCCTCAGCTTCTCAAAGGCAGGAGAAGACAGCACATAGCATCCCCATACAGGACATCATTTTGTAGGTGTGCAGCACGTTGCTTACAGAAAAAAAATGCAGATCCAGGCTGCGTGGAGATGATCACAATTCTGTGAGAGGATATGAAGAAAGTCACATATCCCATGTGGTATGAGGACAGGGAAAATGCCCACCACTATCCTATCAGTCAGTCAAGAGAAACAAGCACTCATTGCATGCAGTTCCTCTCATTCCCTGGCAGCTATCTAAAAGAGGTTGAGAAATCTGGGCTTTGGACAAGTGATTTCAGGAGGCCTCTTCCAACCTCCACAATTCAGGGAATTTAGAAAACTGGCTCAGATGTAGACATTCATGATCTAAAGGCACAGAAACAGCCACAGGAATCTCTCCCTAGCACACAGCGCCATCACTTCAAACTCTAAGCACCTCTAACAATCTTGCCAGACCAGTCCCACAGCATCCACAGACTCAAGAGTCTCTGTGCTGCTGAAGTCAATCCTGACAAAGCTTCGGCTTCTCCCAGCAACTTTTAGGGTTTAATTTCACTCTATGTGTTTATATATGCACACAATTACATACGTGCATGTGAACTGAGTAAGCAGATGAAGAGTCTCTTTAAGCAGCAACAGAATGCAAAACAACTTCTTCAGCCAACGTGGCAGAGCTCAGCATGGTGACTGCTCCACCTCACCAAAAAAACCCCACAAAACAAACAGATGAGCTCTTGCAAAAGCCCCTCTGAATATCAGAAATGTGAAGTTTTCAGATGCTGTTGTTGGTTGACAAAATAAAAATCTTGAAAGCTTCTTTTTTGTTCCCCTGTATTTCCATCTGAAAAAGCATTTGCTTGTTAATACAATCACTTTGACAGATGCATCAGAAGGCTCATTTTCATCTCAGCACCACTAATTGCTAGTGCTATGTGACTAAAACCCAGTTCTGCATGAAGAGATGGCTTCATGCGACTGCCTGCTTTACACAAGTACTGGAGGCTCTCGTGATACTTTCTTTCACTGCAGGAGGGGTATTTCCTTCATCTACAGCTCTGGTGCTCACAGATCTCAGCAATCCCTAGCTTGAAATATTATCCCTCTCCTTCAACTAGGCAGTGGTACCACAGAATTTGCTTCCAACATCTAATACTCTCTCCTCTTTATGGCGTTGTTGGTCTTAGGTAAATTACCCCATGTGCTTGAAAATGATTACATCTGTTTGCTTCAAGATCTTTGCCTATGCATCTTTTCTGGTCCAACAACTCATATTAAGTCAATAGCCTAAATAAGCAGTGCAATTTTCATGAGAGCTGTCTGATTTAACATAATGAGAATGTCCTCGATACACAAAACCAAAAACCTTCCTTCCAAAGCACAAGACGGAAGTTCACTGAAGCTGGATGCCTCTCAAAAGAGTTTTGAGAGTCCTGCTCTATAGGGAAGAGATATTCTCCTCTTTGGGGCAGGGGAAGACTGCCATAGCTCCCAGAGAAGCTGCCAGCTGTGAACCTTCCCAGAGTTGTCTCCTAACTACAGGCACATGCTCATGCACTGCTAAGTGCAACAGCATGCTGCCCAAAGCTGCACTCTGCTCAGTCTCAGCAGGAATACTCAGAATGGTGAAGCCAGCAGCAGGAGTAACAGGGATTTAATTTCTCCCATAGCAGCAAAAAGCAGAACTGGCCAGAAAAGACCTTGCAGCTCGAGTAACGAAATGCAAGGTACTGGAACACCGCTACCAATAGATGTGGGAGAAATGTTGAGCAAGCCAAGGGACAACAGATGTGCGTTTCTCCCTTGGTCTGAGGGATAGAAAGAGATCAGTGTTTTCTAACAGACTTTGACAGTGGATCCCTAATAGCTTTTCAATACAGACCTCTGTCTGTCAGGGTAAGTCTTTTCAGGTTTAACAATACATTTTTAAACACACACAAAAGGGCCTTAGATAGAGCAGAATCACTTCACTTCTGCACCAAGTCAGAACACAACCTACTTGCTCTGTGAAGGCCATCTGTCCCAAGGACTACGCTATAGCTCCCAAAACTTGAGCAGCACTGAGGTTTTAGTTCTCTGGAGGGAAGGTGCAACACATCAGCAGAGTGAATGACCAGCAAAGTTAAGAAATCACCTCATATAATGAGACAAAAATAACTAATTATGTGACTCTTCCTAGAAACCTTCTCCCTTGTACACAGTGACAGGATATGTGGGAACAGTTCCCTGCATCAGAAGAGGTTCAGACTAGGTATTTGTAAACATTTCCTCTATAGAGAGGGTGGTTAAACACTCAAATAGGCTTCCTAAAGAGGTGCCGGATGCCCTAAGCCTGCCAGTGTTGAAGGGGCATTTGAGCAACGCCTTCAACAATATGCTTTAATGTTTAGTCAGCCCTGAAGTGAACCAGTTGGACTGGAAGGACTCTTCCAGCTGAAATAGTCTATTCCATTCATAAGAGAACATTTTTGTTGGAACTGCCACCCCTGGAAGTGTTTAAAAAAAACCTGTAGATGTGGTGCGGTGCTCAGGGACATCGTTTGGTGGTGGAGTTGGTAGTGGTAACAGCTGGAATCAATCTTGGCAGTGTTTTCCAACCTTAATGATTCTGTGATACCAAAATAGCTTTATCTTAATGAATGCTGCTAAAAGTGAAGCTCAGGACACTGTCTTTTAACTTACATTTTTTTCCTGATGGGTTTGCAGAAGGTCTACATGAATTATAAATCAGTCATTTCAACTGCTGTCTCAATGTCTGCTTTTGGAAATATCCATCTCAGAACATATTCAGGTGCTCTCTTGCCATCAAATTAAAGGAGCTTATGTGAAAAACAATCAGTTGAGGCACAGTAAATTATGCCTCAGCAGCCTTACTGTGTCTCAGAGCAAGAGTAAAACCAGAGTCAGTAGCGGTTCAGGAAAGCCAGGTTTAGTTGAGACTGAAATGGTCTGTGAAGTGGACAAGGCCCAAGTGCCATGTCTGAGATGAGTGGCCAGTGACATCCCACAGCTGCTTCAGGAGCCACCTGACCACCACTGCCATTGCCAGGTTTGCAGTGCCCCAGATTTCACATAGGATTCCCTCTTCTCATATTGCAGCCAGTTTCAGTAGGCAGCTCTTGCAAAAACACCACCTGTACTGGCTGCTGGTCGCAGGTCAGCAAGGGACCAGCTAACAGCATGAGTTCTGTGAGCCCACAATCACAAAACAGACAGCAGCAAGTACTCTGCTGGTAACTACAGCTCCAATTCTCTTTCACTGATTCTAGTATAAGAGCAGATGTTGTCTTCACAACCTTAACTGTTGATCTTAATTGTCATTAATCTTTCCCGTGAAGCAGGGACAGACAGACGCCACCTATATCTTGTTTAGAAGACTGTTACTCATAGCCTGCAGGACACTAAAGGCAATTTGTCTGCCTTCTCCCTCCTGTGTGAAATACGAGGGTACCTGCACTGGCCTGCAGCAAGAAGGAGGAACTAATGACTCAGCTGTCCGGGTTTTTCTGAAGAATGCATCTGCTGTAGGGCTGTGCTGTGACACCAACATTTCTTTCCCCTCCCCAACAGTGGGAGAAGCTTCCAAGTGCCAGCTGAGAAAGTGCTGTATTTAGACTTCACGACTCCTGGAACAGCTGATACACAAAGCGCTCCATCCACCTCACTGAGCATCCTTCAGTATTAAGAGGCAGGGTACTGAGTTTCACAGGGCAATATAAGATTTCATAAACAAGTTCTCATAGACAGGAAAGCAGCATTTCATTATGTGCTAGGAGCACTGGGAAAGACAACAGTAGAGCTTCGCCAGTCTTTTCTGTTGCTAGTGGGAGGCTCGCCTGAGACTTCTTGCTTAGATACAGAAATCCTGTCATCCTCTGTCTGCTGCAGAACTTGGAGGGTAAGTTTGCTCACCAAGAAGTACATTCCTCTGACTTTGTTCTGCCAAGTGTACTCAAAGTTGTTAACTTGGTGTCCCAGTAACTTGAGAACAGGCTACGCTCAGGGTGACACTTAAGTTCAGAAATGAAACACACGATGTACTGATGCTGCAAGAGGCACTCCCTATAACCTAAAGGCAAAAGCCCCAGAAGTCAGGATAGTGAAGATCAGTTTCATGTTTATGGTTACTTCAAACAAATGCCCAGGGTGAACTTGGACACAAGGCTGAAACCAAAGACCAGACCAGAACATCAGCTCCACAGCTAAACACAGGAAACCCCTCCTCTCATTCTCAAAATTCACCTTAGCTGCAAACGTCCTCAAAGCTTCTCCAGGGTTTCTGACAGGCAGAAAAAAAGGACCTTTTCTGCTTTAAGACTTATTTCTTTAGTAATGAACAAGCAACAAGAATGCCAACATCAAAAGGTTCACCAGGCATTATATATACTGAACAACTACTGATAGACAATGCTAAGACAAACATTAGAAAACTGTAGCAAACTGCTAGAACAGAAAGAATTTAGCCCAGACTTTCAAAGGAGTTATCAAAGTGCCAAGCTATTAATTGTTGTACGTACTCTGTCATATCTAAAGTGATTGGGACATAGCATGAAAGATCATAAGTTAGGGCAGTTTTCAGAAGCAAGTGGAAAGTAAATCCAGGAAACTGAAAAGAACAGGAAGTGACTTCTTCACCAAAGGACATACTTAAAACTGGATAAGATAGGCATTAATAATAAGTAAGATGACATGAGAAAGACTCAATACAGCTTTTGTAGAAGCTAGGACTCAAGCCTACCCAAAGTTTGTGATACTGTAGGGACAAACCCACTTTTGGACATTTGTCTGTGACTAGGGACTCTTAAAAGCATCCATGCTGCTGGAGCTTGCAGGAGTGGTTTCACCCTTAACACTTGGCTGAAGGATAAGAATTAAAGGCAGGAAACCATTGGGTATTTTTATCATGCCTGAAGGAGGACTGCAGTGACCATTTTTTCCAATGCACCTATAAGCTCTCTGAAACGTAGAGAGATGGCACAGTTTGCTAGCAGCAATAACATGTTCAGTCAGAGATGTAGCTTCATGTGAAGTGCAACAATCCCATGGTCATGAACAAATGGGCAATGCTGATTTGATTTCCACAGACTGAAGCCAACGTACCAGAAGAAAATAACTCTGCCTGTGTGCAGCACTGATGTAAGAGTCAGTGTATTGTCTGAAAGTCATATCACAGCAAGGAAAAAAAAACCCACATGAAAAACATACACCACAAAAGAGACAGCATCTCGAAATCTCACAAGGAAATGCAGCACTAAGAATCAAGGAACTGCCACATGCAAAGCAGAATCATGACAACTCATTAAACCCAGAGCACACCCACTGCTTGAAAACTGTGAGCTGTTGTGACACTAACAAGGGTAAAATGCAATTTGAAGAGTACAAAGGAGATGAATTCCTAGAGCAGAAGCTAGCAGACCTGGATCATTCAGCATAGAGAAGACAGGTGACCATGAAGCAGAAGGCCCTAAAAAGCAGAGAAAGATTCCTTGCAGGTTTTCTACCTAAGCAACTGCTCCCAATGGCCCAGAGACAGAGGAAACAGCTCTGGGTTCAGCGGTGCTTGGATCCACCACGACTGCTTGTTAAGAACAACAGCAAAACCCACGCTCCCCATTAGCGAGGTCATCATCTCCCTCCCCACAGGAGCTCTGCACCACTTCTGTTTTCAGAGAAACCCAGGTGCCTGGAAAGCGTTCAAGCCACCCGGCAGGCCCTGAGCACAGGCGCTGGCAGACAGTGGTTTTCTGAACCACAAGCGCTGTGCTCCCGGCCGCTGGCCCTGGGTCCCTCCGGTCCAGCTCACCCCCCAGCAGACACAGCAAGACAGAGGGCTACCTGCCCATCAGCTAGGCTCATTAGCGTGGCCCTTTCACACAAACCAAGCTTGTTAGTTTTACTTTTTATTAATATTCTGGGCTGTGAATTGTAGGTGCTAGACACTAACCGAACAGGGATGGTGAAGGGGAGCTGGAGGGACAGCCCCATCACACGTCCAGAATCGCAACCTCAGCACCACCACATTTCATCCCCCAGAGAACACTGCATCCATTTAGCAGTTTTGCACCTTTAACAACTTGGCACAGACCTCAAAACTGCAGTTGCTAGGCATCCTCCATGTAACATCTAATTCTAACCGCAAGCACCACAGGCTGCTGCAGTATGCAGAAGGTAGAATCGATGTAGAATCACAGAATGTCAGGGGCTGGAAGGGACCTTGAAAGATTATCTGGTGCAGACCTCTGCCAGAGCAGGATCTCCTAGACCAGATCACGCAGGAACACATCCAGACAGGTTTTGAACATCTCCAAAGAGGGAGACTCCACAACCCCCCTGGGCAGCCTGTGCCAGGGCTCTGTCACTCTCACAAGGAAAAAATTCTTCCTCAGGTTCACATGGAACCTTCTATGCCTCAGCTTCCACCCATTGCCTCTTGTGCTGGCACTGGGCATCACCCAGCAGAGCCTGGCTCCAGCCTCCTGGCACTCACCTGCACATATTGATAACCATTGCTGAGGTCACCTCTCAGTCCCCTCCTCTCCCAGCAGCACAGCCCCAGCACCCTCAGGCTCTCCTTGTAACAGAGATGTTCCATTCTCTTCATCATCTTTGGGGCTCTCTGTGCTGGACCCTCTCAAGCAGTTCTATTTCCTTCTTGAACTGGGGGGCCCAGAACTGGATGCAGTACTCCAGATGAGGCCTCACCAGGGGCCTCTTGACCTACTAACCACAGCTTTTCTAACCTACCCCAGAATGGCATTGGCCCTCCTGGCCACCAGAGCACACTGCTGGCTCATGGCCATCCTTCCATCCACCAGGACTCCCAAGTCCCCTTCACTGCTCTCCATCAGGACAGTCCCCAACCTATACTGATACATGGGGCTGTACTTTCCCAGGTGCAAGACTCCACACTTGCTCCTGATGATTAAATTTCTCCCTGCCCAAACTCTCCAGCCTATGTCTCTCAGAATGGCAGCACAACTCTCTGGTGTGGCAGCCACTCCACACAGCTTGGTGTCGTCAGCACACTTGCTGATAGTGCACTCCATGGTCATGTAGTTTGTGGGTTGATAAGCACAAGCCTAAATGCTGGCTCTCCACAACACAAAACATGAACTGCTTCACCAGGGTACCTCTACCAGAATTTCCAAGGCAATTTACTACATCCAGGACATGCTAGGAATCAGCACCAACTCCAAAAGGCATCACAATGGACACCTAAGGTGTCTCTTCCTTTGCACTTCAGGCCACATCACAAACAAATCCAAACCTAGGATTTTCAAGAGCATAAGTCTTCCTGCACAAATCTTATGAAGCCCTCCTGAAATGACAGTTTAAGTCCAACATCAAAATGAAAGCTGTGAAGAGACCACAGCTGAACACCACCCTGAATGCTCCTCAGCTTTTTATTCTGAATAAAAAGAAACGCTGCTTTCAAAAAAGCATGAGTGGCACAACACCAAAGAGATTCTGGCTTTTTCATGTTCTCAAAATACCATGCTAGGAAGACATCTACAAAAATAGAAGGTTTAGGTGCATTCAGCTTTCATCTTGAGCATCAGCACAAGTCTACCCAATGCCGCACTTGAATACGTCTCCATAAAGCTTTTCCTCACCCACAACCCTGCTCTGACGGGTGGCAGAGAACTGAGACCAGATGCAGCTGATCACTTGAAAACCCTCCGAGACCACAGGATTCAGATGCTGGAGGCTCCCCAGAGAGGTTGTGGAGTCTCCTCCTCTGGAGACTTTCAAGGCCTGTCTGGGTGCATTCCTCTGTGACCTGAGCTAGATTGTGTGGTCCTGCTCTGGCAGGGGGGTTGGACTGGATGATCTCTTTGGGTCTCTTCCAACCCCTGACATCCTGAGATCCTGTGGAGCATGCTTGCTCCTTTCCAGTGCTCCACACACCAGTAAATTCAGATTCCTCTGAGTTCCTCTAACACTGAAATTCAGGCCATCTAATAGAAGGTGTCAACAAAAGCAGCATCACCAAAAATAAAACTATCAGAGGCAAACTACTAAAGTGTAAAACAACACTGTGTTTCAGGCACTTCGATGTGCCAATTGTTCTTCTTGACAGAGAAAAGCAAGCAACACTTTTCTGGAACCATAATGCCTTCTTTGTCCTCAGCAGGCAAACCAAGAGAAAAAAAATTGACTGTCTTCGAAGCAGTCCCTCTGCTCCTTGGCTGCCCAGATTCAGCCTTACTGTCCTTCCACAGAGAAGAGGGAAGCTTGCTCACCATGAAGGAGTGCACAGCACAGCTTCTCACCTCTCACTCCCTGCCTTCTAGGAATTTCCCAAGCCACCACTAGAGGATTAGGAGCTGTAATGCTATTAAACATTGTAATATCAAAATCTGAACTAAAGCACACAAAATCTGCCATAGAGATGAGGCTTTGAAATTTCATTTTGTTGTAACCTCTGGAGAAAGATCTGAGGAGCACAGCAAGGAAGCAGCACCACAACCGGCAATGGCACATGTAAAACAGCTGAGTTTACTCGCATGTTGCGCCCTGCCTGCTACTCCAGAGCAACAAGTTCTTCTGTCCCTAACTGGGTCCCGGTCTAAAATAGTCCCGTTATTTTTAGTACAGTTCTTAAGTATCTGAACTGTGCCCTGCACTGCCAAAGCTGGCAGTTATCCCTGGCCATACCAGGAATTCTGATATTAAACAAGAACACACACGCCACATATCCAGGCCAACTTTTGTTCTTCTTACACGCTGTCCTCAGGGGGTGACTTTAAAGTTTTTGAACTCTACCAGCCAGCCAAAGCCAGAAGATTACAGGCTAATTTCACATTTAAAGTCTACCAGCTACTGTGCAACAGAAGAATCAATACAGCAAGGCAAGAGTGAGGGTTGCAAGACCATTGATTAGACAGTCAGTTTGCTCTCAGCAGGGTAGGGCATGGATAGAAGATAAAAATAGGCTTCTTTCAGCCTGTACAAGTTCTGGAGCACAGGAAGAGAGGAGAAATCCAAAACACATCCTGTAACTCATCCCCCTTGCATCCCCTTCCACACTGCAGGCACATTTTGGATAAATTTAAGCTAGTCAAGAAACAAAACGCTTGTGGTTAAATATGTTTACACACACAGAAGGAGGATTATGTAAGCTCTGTCTCACAAACAATATGCTGCTTCTGCAGAAGAAACGACTTGATCAGACAAAGACCAAGTCAGTCTTCCCACCTGCCATCAGAGGTGACAACTGTCCTGCAACATGCTAATTACGGAGTGCAGAACAGAACCTGAAACAGCCCCAGGCAGCTCCAGGGAAGATACCCTGCCTCCATGAGCTCAGACACTTACCTCGTGCTTTCAGCATAAGCTGCTTGTCCTTAGACCAGGAATAACAAGTTCCCATGAGAAATTCACCCTGCTCTTTTACTAAGTACTTTGCAGAAAAGAAGTCATCTCTATGAAAGAGCTTTCAAGACAAGATCCTAACCTGAAAGATGGCTGCTAGCCAACAACAATTTGTTAGTCTCTACTACCACCAGAGCATCTGTTCTTGAAACTGTATGTTCCTTTCCAGAAGGGGACAGAATGGCTGGAGAGCAGCCAGGCAGAAAGGGACCTGGGGATGCTGGTAGAGAGTAACTGAAGGTGAGGCAGCAGTGTGCCCAGCAGAGCCAATGGCATCCTGGCTTGGCTCAGGAAGAGTGTGACCAGCAGGACAAGGGAGGTTCTTCTGCCCCTGTGCTCAGCACTGCTCAGGCCACAGCTTGAGTGCTGTGTCCAGTTCTGGGCTCCTCAATTCAACAGAGATGTTGAGGGACTGGAAGGTGTGCAGAGAAGGGCAATGAAGGTGGTGAGGGTCCTGGAGCAGAGCCCTGTGAGGAGAGGCTGAGGGAGCTGGGGGTGTTTGGCCTGCAGAAGAGGAGGCTCAGGGCTGACTGCACTGCAGTCTGCAACTCCCTGAAGGGAGGCTGTAGCCAGGTGGGGTTGGTCTCTTCTGCCAGGCACCCAGGAAGAGAAGAGGAGGACACAGTCTGAAGTTGTGTCAGGGGAGGTCTGGGCTGGCTGTTAGGAGGAAGTTGTTGACAGAGAGAGTGATTGGCATTGGAATGGGCTGCCCAGGGAGATGGTGGAGTTGCTGTCCCTGTAGGTGTTGAAGCAAAGCCTGGCTGAGGCACTTAGTGCCATGGTCTGGTTGACTGGCCAGGGCTGGGTGCTAGGTTGGACTGGCTGATCTTGGAGGTCTCTTCCAACCTGTTTGATTCTATGACTAAGGTTCTTACTTTGTGAACAGTGTTAGCATTACATTGTTCGCTGCCTATACTGGGTAAACATCCTCTTATGCAGCACGCATGCAGATCTGGTGGTGACAGAGGAGACAATACCAAGCCTGCAGTTTACCATAAGATTATCAGTAGCACATTCCAGTGCTTTCCATTTCAAACTCGTCTCAGCAGCAGAAGCACAATATACGAAAGCCTACATGGCTTCCAAATTGTGGTTGAACACACCAGGGAGCCAACTAAATGATGTTCTCAAACCCGTATTTGACAAAACCCAGCTGAGATGAAGATTCAATCTTTTGGCATTCGCCCATTAATCACTTTGACAGGTTGATCCAGATTAAAGAACTTGTCTTCATCTTTGATAAGAGCTTTCTGACACTGCTGTTTGTTCTTTCTCATCTCCAGTTTTGAATTGGCTTCCCGTTAACCTTCAGACTCAAAATGTTTCAGTTTTGATGCTGACCATACCTGACCAAAAGCCAGCAGAGAGCAGTTCTTCCTCCACAAAGAGGTCAAGCAAAATCTGCACTCTGCTAAAAGAACAAGAGTATGAAGACAATTATTGCAATACTAGAGTAAGCGAAGGGGAAGCAAGAGACATCAAAAATGTCACACCTTGTGTAATTCCACAGCAAGAAAATGGCTGAGGAAGCTCAGTCCACTCATGGCTTCCCCAAGAAAGCTACAGATAACATGCACAATTAAAATCTGTAATACTAGTGAGGGCAGGACACAAAAGAGGAAAACAAAAATTAGATTTAATAAAATATTAGAGAAATCAGCTTTTTCTCAAATGATCTTACTTGCATGAAATTTGGCCATGAATATGTACTGTGTGCACTTCTGGAGCCCCCAGCACGAGAAGGACGTGGAACTGCTGGAGCCAGTCCAGAGGAGGCCACCAAGATGCTCAGAGGGCTGCAGCAACTCTATGAGGACAAGCTGAGAGAGTTGGGACTCTGCAGCCTGGACAGGAAAAGGCTTTGAGGAGACGTTGGAGTAGCCTTCCAGTATCTGAAGGGGGCTCCAGGAGGGCTGGGGAGGGACTATTGACAAGGTCCTGTAATGACAGGACAAGGAGGAATGGGTGTAAACTGGCAGAGGGGAGATTGAAGCTGGATGTTAGGAAGAAGTTCTTTGCAGTGAGGGTGGTGAGACACTGGCACAGGTTGCCCAGGGAGGCTGTGGCTGCTCCCTCCCTGGAGATGTTCAAGGCCAGGCTGGATGAGGCCTGGAGTGACCTGTTCTGGTGGGAGGTGTCCCTGCCTATGGTGGGGGGTTGGCACTGCATGAGCTTTGAGGTCCCTTCCAAACCTAACCTTCTATGATTCTATATGTAGAACAGCCTGGGTTTTTCTTAAAGCTTTAAATCATTAGCAGCTATTGTTCAGAGTTCATGAAGTATTCACAAGGGAAGAGAGGATTGAGAATAGGCAAACTAATACTCTAAAGTAGGGAGAGTGCCATTGAAACCTATTCGCGAGCATCGAGAGAAACATGAAAGATTGAACTCAAAAAAAGCCTAGTCATGGGTAAGCCAGAGCAAACCAACTCAATTGCCTACTATGAGAGAATAATATATTTCAGAAACACAGAAACAGCAGAAGCATGTCAAGGTTCAAATCAAATTCTTATGAAAAAATAAGTAAACTTTGTCACAGAGGTTATCAGTGCAAGCAGTCACCTTGCAGAATCACAGAATGTCAGGGGCTGGAAGGGACCTCCAAAGCTCATCCAGTCCAACTCCCCTGCCAGAGCAGGGTCATCTATACCACAGAATCAACCAGGTTGGAAAAGACCTCTAGGATCATCAACTTCAGCCTATCACCTAACCCTTATAATTAACTAAATGATGGCACTAAGTGCCCCATCCAGTCTTTTCTTGAACACCTCCAGGGAAGGAGACTCCACCACCTCCCTAGCAACCCATTCCAATGCCAATCACTCTTCCTATGAAGAATTTCTTCCTAATGTCCAGCCCAAACCTGTGTGGCACACCGTGAGGCTGTGTCATCTTCTTCTGTCCCCGAGTGCCTGGGAGAAGAGACCAACCCCACCTGGCCACAACCTCTCTTCAAGTAGTTGTAGACAGCAATGAGGTCACCCCTCAGCCTCCTCTTCTCCAGGCTAAACACCCCCAGCCTTCCCTCACAGGGCTGTGCTTCAGGCTTCTCACCAGCCTTGGTGCCCTTCTCTGGGCACATTCCAGTACCTCAATATGTCTCCTGAATTGAGGGGCCGAGAACAGCACTCAGGGTGTGACCTGACTAGTGCTGAGTACAGGGGCAGAACAACCTCCCTTGTCCTGCTGGCCACACTCTTCCTGATGCAGGCCAGGATGCCATTGGCTCTCCTGCCTTGCTAAAACTCATGGTATTGGACTGTGCCCATCTGTACAGGTACCTCTGCAGAGCCCTCCTGCCCTTTAAGAGATCCATGCTTGCTCCCAACTTGGTGTCATCTGCAAAGCCACTAATACTGGTCTCAATCCCCTCACCCAGATCATCAATGAAGACAGTAAACAGGACTGGGCCCTGCACTGATCCCTGGGGCACACAACTAGCGATAGCTGCCAACTGGATGTGGCACCATTCACCACCACTCAGGGTCACATCCCGGCAGGTTTTGAATATCTCCAGAAAGGGAGACTCCACAACCCCCCTGGGCAGCCTGTGCCAGGGCTCTGTCACCCTCACAGCAAAAAAAATCCTCTTCATGTTTACATGAAGCTTCCACCCATTGCCCCTTGTGCTGTCACTGGGCATCACTGAATAGAGCAGAATTGAAAGCGACTGGATAACTGCACTGATTTACCATTTGCTCAGAGCTGAAAAAAATGGAAAGAGTCACAAAACACTCTGATATACTGAACATCCTCTGCAGAGATGTCCTCTAGTCCCATCCTATTCTAATATTAATGACCTATATAACAAAGCAGAAAGTGATGCTCATTAGACCTGGGGATGCTGCTAACTTAAAGCCACTTTTAGAAACTGAAAAATTGTTTGTTGAGAAAGAGGCAAACAGCATACAGGAATGTATGGAGGAACACATGAGAATAACGAAGCAACAGTTCTGTTCTACTCAGTCAGTAAAGCTGTAGCATCATAGAATCAGTCAGGGTTGGAAGGGACCACAAGGATCATCTAGTTCCAAACCCCCTGCTATGGGCAGGGACACCTCACATTAGATCAGGCTGTATCCAGTCTCCAGCAAATTTCAGGAAAGATCAAGAGGGAAGAATCCAAAAGGCATAAGAACATCAGAGATTTAGAAAAACAATGGCCTCTGAGAGTCAGAGAAAAAACAGAACAAACCAGAGCTCAGCCAAGTGAAGGAAAAGTATGGGTCATGGCCATATCTTTGAAATATATGAAAGTAAAAAGAGAGGGAAGAATCTGGTGTCCTTGCCCACAGCTTCCAGGAAAAATGCAACATTTATAAAGCAACAAAGAGTTAGGAAATAGGACTGGGTGGAGTGGCAGGGAGGGCATGGTGTGAGGGTAGTGGGAAAGCACCAAGTCAAAATGTCTAAAAAGACAAAGCAAGCCAAGAGACAGACTGTCTGGGGAGCACATGGAGTCCCCCCATCAATGCCACCCAACCATCATCAGAACCACAACTGCACTCCAGCTTTCCATCGATGAGCTGACCTCTCCAGAGTCTCCTTTCCAGATCTAGATCTGTGCTACAAGAAGGTTAACATGGGTATGTTGTCTCCTTCCTTTAAGAACATCACCCAGCGTGAGAATGACAACCAGCTACATGCCAACTGCAACCGTCAGGGCAATAGTATCTTAATAAAAAACCCACCCCAACACACTGCAAATCTTAACTATTAAAATAGCTTCAAAGTTTAAGCCATGTACTTGCTTCTGGTAACGCAAGCATCCAACCACATTCTAAGATACAAATAAACCAGAACCCGACACGAGGAGGCACACACGGGCAACACGCGGTGGAGAGCAGTGCTGGAAATTGAGCCCTCCAGTCTCCCTCTGCAGAACACATTGCAGGAAACACTTGGATTCTCACGTCTTCAGCGTTATTTGAAAGCTTAGCCCAAATCCATGAGGTGCAGATCAAAATCATACCATTTCCTTGGCTGTCAAGTTTTTGACAGGTACAAGTAGGGGAGAAATTTCGTGTTCCTACAGATTGTGTCAGAGAGTCACCTACACATGTTTAGCCCAGCACAATTAACAGATGTCACTACTATAAGCTGTAACTCTTACCACTCTGCAGCTTGGTATTAACACTTACTCAATATAAAGTATTTCTGGAGTCTTGGAAGGAAAAAGGGAAAGAAAAGAAATTAACAAAAAAATACCACAAGTAAACCCAAACCTTCAATGCCTCCAATTGTTTGTGGTTTGGTTGTTTCTCTCTTAACCTCATCAACTGCAGGCATTGAGCGAGCTGTACCACAGCATACTCCAAAATGCATTTCTTTTTCTTCTTACAATGTATAAAGCCTCTGGGACTATTTAAAAGAAATGACCTCTTATTAGACATAAGTGCAAGCATTACCATAATATTCAGCCAATCTTTTCTCTCCAGTTCCCCACCCCATTCACCACAGTTTGGCCTCCACTATTTGCACTGCTGGAAGAAGGTGGAAATAGGCATTACACCGATCTCACAAACTGACTTCTCTCAAGTACAAGGCTTATTTTAGCCTTCACCAATGCATCTGAAAGGTATTTCAGCATGTCACAGAGGCTTAAGGGACACTTTGGAATTGCATTTGCTTCATGCTGTACAATTTCTCTCACAGCATCCTCCTTCAGAATAAGTGCACTCTCCAATGGATCAAACACTGGCTGACTGGCCAGGCCCAGAGAGTGATGGTGAAGAGAGTTAAATCTGGATGGTGCCCAGTCACTAGTGGTGCTCCCAAGGGTTCAGTACTGGAGCCTGTCCTCTTTAATATCTTGTCAATGACCTGGATGACAGGAGTGAGTGCATCCTCAGTAAGTTTTCAGATGACACCAAGCTGGGTGGCTAGAGGGTATGGAAGATTTACACTGAGATCTGGACAGGTTAGACTGATGGTTCAAGGCTACTTGTATGAAGTTCAACTGCCAGGTTCTGCACCTCGGTCACAACCACCCCATAGTAAGATACAGACTTGGGGCTGTGTGGTTGAAAAGCTGCAACCTGGAGAGGAACCTGGGGGTACTGGCTGATAGCTGACTGAAAATGAGTCAGCAGTGTGGCCAAGTGGCCAGGAATGCCAAAGCCATCCTGGCTTGCATTAGAAACAGGGTAGCCAGCAGGAACAGGTAGTGACTATCCCCCTGTACTCAGCACTGGTAAGGCCAGTTGTATGTTCAATTCTGGGCCACTCACTATAGGAAGGGCATTTTGGTGCTGGAGCATATCCAAAGAAGAGCAGTAAGGCTTGTGAAGGGCCTGGAGCACACAACCTCTAAGGAGCAACTGAGGGAGATGGGGTTGTTCAGCCTAGAGAAGAGCAGAATGAGAGGAGAACTTACTGCTCTCTAACTATCTCAAAGGAGATTAGAGCAAGAAGGGGCCAAATTCGTTGCCTTGACAAGTGGCAGGACTAGAAGGAATGATTTCAAGCTGTGCCAGGGAAGGTTCAGGCTTCTTTACTGAAAGGGTTATAAAACATTGACATGACCGGCCCAGGGTGGTGGTGGAGTCATCATCCCTGGGGGTCTTCTGGTGGCATGTGGATGTAGTGCCTAAGGACCTGGTTTAGTGTTGGTCCTTCAGTACTGGGTCAAAGGTTGGACTCTATGTTCTTTGAAGTCTCTTCCAAGCAGATAAAGTCTGTGATTCTGTGAATGTCAGTCACTTGCCATTCTTTCTGGAGTGTTCCAGAATAAGATGCTAATGCAGAGACATTTACAAGTCTAACTCATGCAGTTTTCCTTAAAATTGACTAGACCAAACACTTTGTTTTAAGAAGTAGGAATTACATGAGAGTATCACAGCAACATCAAGAAAGATCCAAGAGTTAAGATCAGATTTCTAGGCAGGGATGGGCCTGGATCAGCATGGGTACCGTTCCTTCCTTCTCTATCAGGCATGACTGTCTGCTCCCCACTTGGCATTTTTTCACCTGCAAACACTGGGCTTTTGGAGTGCAAGGCTGACAGTGTGGTGCAAAAGAAAGAAAAACAAATCATGTCACAAAAATAAATTCAATAGGTGCAGATATTTTAAGCCAAGGTAGCTGAGCAGGGATTGCTGTTCCATGGATCTCAGAGATGCCACCATTTGCATCCAAAGCAGTGGCCTTTTTGCTCAGGCACCTCTCTGTGTGGCAAACCATGGACTCTCCAGCTGTCCAAACGGGCACCGGACCACAGGACACGGCAAATAAACATCGACTCAGAAGTGACACTTGCAGGTTAGACCAGGACATGGCAAGTTTCACAAGTGAATTATCTACCTGTATCACAAGTGGGATGTTTATACACATCGTGGTTTAAACACTCATTCTCTCATTTTGTGATTCTTCCCAACACTTCTGATGAGGCAGTCATCATCTCCAAATGCTTCATTTCCCTGAGCGGGGGTGTAGAAGCAGACACACAAAACACAGCTCCCAGAAACAACAGGCTTTTTCTTGAAGCTGCTGCTGGGCATCTGTGCAGCAAGTGTTAGCATTACTCAAAGAGGTAATTGTATTGGTAATCACTTTCAGTGCCATGATCCAGACATGCTGTGAGCTAAGACACTCCCCCACCTGTCACACCCTCTTCACTGGAGGGATGGGTTGGGGAAGCAGCCTGCTTTGCCTTTCCTCTCCATCACGCTAGGGTACCTACATGACTACGGAAATTTATTTGCTTCCTTCTCCTTTCACACTGCTGAGAAGCAAGTGCACTGCCAGGAGAAAGGAAGAGAATCAGGTCAATCAGAAAGTTCAGAGCTGCGGCATAGAATCAGTCAGGGTTGGAAGGGACCACAAGGATCAGCCAGTTCCAACCCCGCTGCCATGGGCAAAGACACCTCACACTAGATCAGGCTGGCCAGAGCCTCATCCAGCCTGGTCTTAAACACCTCCAGGGATGAGGCTTCCACCACCTCCATGGGCAACCCATTCCAGGCTCTCAACACCCTCATGCTGAAGAACTCCCTAACATCCAGGCTGAATCTACCCATTTCCAGCTTTGTTCTCTTTCCCCAGTCCTATCACTACCTGACAGCATCCCCAGCTTTCTTGTAGACCCCCTTAAGAAAGGTCACAATAAGGTCACCTGGGAGCCTTCTCCTCTCCAGACTGCACAGCCCCAACTCCCTCAGTCTCTCCTCACAGCAGAGCAGCTACAGCCCTCTGAGCATCCTCGTGGCCCTTCTCTGGACAACTTCCAGCACATCCACAGCCCTCTTGTAGTTGTGGCTCCAGCACTGGATGCAGGACTCCAGGTGGGGTCTCGGCAGTGTGAAGCAAAGGGGCAGGATCACTTCCCCCACCCTGCTGCCCACACTTTTTATGCAGCCCAGGCCATGTTGCGCCTCTGGGCTGCAAGAGTGCACTGCTGGCTCACACTGAGCTTCTCGTCCCCCAATATAATCTTTTGCACCTTCTCTTCTAGGCTCTCATCACATCTCCCAAACTCCCTCCTTCCTTTTCCCTCTTCCTTACCCTCCCACTGCTGCAAAACACATGTGAGGAGGGAGGTCAACCAAATCCCAAAGAACAGACTGGATAATTTCCTAATCTTTTGTTTCTTTGTTGTTTTTTACAGTATGTATCACAGCTAAAGACGACCAAACAAACAAAACAGCACCAAACCACTTTTAGTTGCTGTTCTTCCACATCCAGAAATCAGAGTATATTGTCCATTCTTAAACTTTATGTCTTTAGTCTGTATTCAGGTGAGACTTTGCAATGCTCTCCAGAAGAATATGACAACGTAATTCAAAGCTTTATAGGTTAGGTCAGTTCTAGGATACAGCTACTTCTGGCTGGTTTGCTGTGGTTTATAAAGATCCTGTTATTCCTTCATTGATTAGACATATTTATGGAGATTTCCAGCCACACTGCAAAATTGTCTTCACTGATTAACTCACACACACAAACTTTGCAATCCAGGCTGCACTACAGCCACAAGCCTGTAAGCAAACTCTTCTGACAGAAAGTGAAAGTCAATATGATTCATTTAAGCTACTTGGAGTATTTGGTTCATTTTCAATTGGAATGGATTTCAGAGGCAGCACCCAGACATTGAAATAAACTCCTGAGGGAGGTGGTAGATTCCTCTACATTAGATAGTTTCAAGGGTGCTGAGCTATCTCATTTAAACTACATTCTTACCCTGAAAGGCTGGACTAAACCATCCTTCAGATCCCTTCCAACCTGGCATTATATGACTCTATGAATCTTAGGATTATATTACAAGTGACCCCTCAGTCTCTGGCTTTCTAGGGACCTCGTTTCAACACAGCAAAGGTGACAGTTACCCCATTACAGCTGCACTTTTGAAAGGATCCTAGAAGACCATGGAAATACATGACTTGAAGATTTCTCCATCAAGCCCCTCTCAGCTCTGCACACAGCCACAACCCTGCAAAGCTTCCACACCACCAAACAGCCCCTGGTGTGGCTAGCAACTACAACTCCCATTGCACATTCTGCCAAGAACCAGCCCTGCACACACATCATGGTGCTGAGAGACTGTGGGATGCAGCATGCATTGAGCTGCAGAGGAGATACAGAGCCTCATTATGGTGTCTGACAGCAATGTAGCATGGTAAATACATTGAGAGTACACTAAACTAATGTATTTCAATTGAAACCATATTCATGATGCCCTAACCCTAGAATCACTGCATTGTTTAGGTTGGAAGGGACCTCAAAGCTCATCCAGTTCCACCCCCCTGCCATAGGCAGGGACACCTCCCACCAGAACAGGTCACTCCAGGCCTCATCCAACCTGGCCTTGAACACCTCCAGGGAGGGAGCAGCCACAGCCTCCCTGGGCAACCTGTGCCAGAGTCTCACCACCCTCACTGCAAAAAGCTTATTCCTAACATCCAGCTTCAGTCTCCCCTCTGCCAGTTTAAACCCATTCCCCCTTGTCCTGTCATTACAAGACCTTGTCAATAGTCCCTCCCCAGCCCTCCTGGAGCCCCCTTCAGATACTGGAAGGCCACTCCAACGTCTCCTCGAAGCCTCCTCTTCTCCTGACACGCACAGTTTCAATTTGGACATCTGTCACTGTGACCATGAGAATCAGTACATTCTTCCTCCTCCTTTTCCCCTCATCTTCCCACACCACAATGAGTCGGCTTTATCGGTGGATCCTGGAACGCCAGGGGCTGGAAGGGACCTCCATCCAGTCCAACTCCCCTGCCAGAGCAGGATCTCCTAGACCAGATCACGCAGGAACACATCCAGACAGGTTTTGAACATCTCCAAAGAGGGAGACTCCACAACCCCCCTGAGCAGCCTGTGCCAGGGCTCTGTCACCCTCACAGGGAAAAATTCCTCCTCATATTTACATGGAACCTCCTATGCCTCAGCTTCCACCCACTGCCCCTTGACCTGCACTGGGCATCACCCAGCAGTGCCTGGCTCCAGCCTCCTGGCACTCACCTGCACATATTGATAACCATTGCTGAGGTCACCTTTCAGTCTCCCTCTCCCAGCAGCACAGCCCCAGCTCCCTCAGGCTCTCCTCACAGGAAGATGTTCAACTTCCTTAATCATCTTTGTGGCTCTGTGCTGGACTCTCTCAAGCAGTTCTATGTCCCACTTCAACTGGGAGGCCCAGAACTGGATGCAGTACTCCAGATGTGGCCTCACCAGGGCAGAGCAGAGGGGCAGGGGAACCTCTCTCGGCCCTTCTAATCCACAGCCCTTCTAACCCACCCCAGAATGGCATTGCCCCTCCTGTCCATGAGTGCACATTACTGGCTTATGATCAACCTCCCATCCACTAGGACCCTCAGGTCCTTTTCCCCTTCACTGCCTTCCAACAGCTTAGTTCCCAACCTACCCTGATCCCTGGGGCTCTTCTTTCCCAGGTGCCAGACTCTACATTTGCCCTACTTGAATTGCATTCCATTTCTCCCTGCCCACCCCTCCAGCCTGTCCAAGTCTGCCTGAATGGCAGCACAGCCTTCTGCTGTGGCAGCCACTGCACCCACTTTGGTGTCTTCAGCAAGCTTGCTGACAGTGCACTCTGTGCCCTCACCCAGATCATTGATCAATATATTAAACAGAACTGGTCCCAGTACTGACCTCTGAGGGACTCCACTAATCACAGGCCTCCAACTGGACTACATCCCGTTGACCACAACTCTCTGGATTCTTTCCTTCAACCTGCTCCCAATCAGTTGTAACACCTACACCAAACTGAAGCAAATGCCTGGCCTTCCATATCTGCAGTGTATCCTGTAAACTCTACTGCAGACAGTTTCTACCATGAAAGCCTGCCTCAATGCCAGGCATCAGTGCAGCAAGACAGTGCCAAGCACAAACTGGTCTCACTACAGCAGCGTCTCCCTCTTGGCACTCATTTTCAAGATTCTTCCTCTTCTACTTCATAGCAGCATCGACTCCAGCTCCCTGTACTTTGTCACAGCTGGGGACTTCTGAAAGCTGTCACATCCCTGAGATGCAAAGAGCCCACCCACTCCCAAGAGTGAAGTGTGGTGTTTGAACAGCCAGGAGGAGACAGTGTGGCCGCAGGGCTGCTGGAAGCATAAGGTGACATTGCTCACAAGTGAGCTGCAGGGAGGCAACCTTGGCTGCAAGACAAACAGGAGCCACGAATGCTGCTCTGGGAACCTCTGGTCTTCTCACACAGCAACCCAGGATTTGGAAGAGTTTGCAAGCTCCTCACACAAAGCATGCACTTCCTCGCTTGTCCTCACAGAGTTACAGATGCAGACTTAGGGGATGCTGGCAGGAAAAGGTGAACTAAGACCAGCTACTGGAGGAAAGCATCATTGCCCACACAGCACATCAATCTATGGCTCAAACACAGGTTGAGGCAAAAATTCACTCTGACCACACAGATTCAGTGTGGATCCATACTCAGATTCTGACAATATACAATCTGCAGTTGCACACAGAAGGAAAGCTTTGCCCTCCACACATTTCAATACCAAAACAGCTTTTCAAAGAAAAGCATCCCTGATGCTTCTCACCAGTTGACGCTCCTTTGAATCACTGCCAAAGTCAACAGACACACAACATGGCTAAAGTCAAGCACACAGGTTGGCCAGATATCCTAAAAGGATGAAGCTTACTATTTCTCCACAACCATTTTAGCATGCCCATAAAACTTACATTTTTTACCTTCATTCATTACTTCCTTCATCCTAATAACCCAAAAGCCTAAAACAGCTAAGCACAGAAACCAAAGCATTAGGAGTAGCACTCATCATAAAGCCTCAACTTCATTCAGCAGCTGGTACAGAGTGTTCAAAATGAAACACAGGGTACGGGAAGAACATTTAACAAGCATTTTGTCAGTCTCCAAATGACTCTGCAAAAGACAAACTGGTTTTAGACAGAGACAGACATCTGCAGTGAACGTTGAGAAAAGCTGTCTTCCTCGGTGCATCCAAGAGCTGGCACTCAGACAGAAAGACCGAGCTAATCAATTAGTTGAGCTTGTGTGTGTGTGTGTGTGTGTGTGTGTTAAAATTACGAGAGAAAGCAACCAGAAATCTTGTTGGGGTTTTGGGTTGGTTTTGTTGTTGTTTTGTTGGGGGGGGGGTGTTGTTGTTTTTTCCTTGATTTTTATTGTTGTTGTTTTGGGCTTGGTGGTTTGCTTTTTTTGGTTCAGTTTGGATTTGTTCTTTTTTGTGCAGTCCAGAACTCAAAGCCTGAACTGCAGGTCTTCCCAAGCTCTGCTTGATAAAGCCAAAGAAATCCATGTGTCACTCTGCCCCCAGAATGATTCCACGTATACCACAGGAAAGAATTACTCAAGAACTTACTTTGGGTTTCAGTTTGCAGGGTGGGGCTTTTTTTTTTTTCAGGCCAAAGCATACTTTAGCAACACTGAAAAGTCTGCAGCTCTATCCCAGGCAGCCCCTCCAGAGTCTGATCTTACAAACAAGATCTGCCCTATAGCCACCAAATTCGTTTCCTAGCAGACAGAAGAGAAGTTGCTTTATTGGTCTTTGGCTAAAAAACCCTTTTAGTCAGAGTGCAGTGGCTAAACCAGCTCACAGACAGCTCTGGGATCATGAGACTGGGAACAGCCAAGACATTCCGGGTAAACAACATTTCAGCTTAAAAGAAGTGTGTTTTACCACAACATTTCAGGGCAAGTCAACCAAACCTCAGGTGTTCTTCACAGCACTGCCGCAACTCTGACCAGCTATTACAACTGATAGGTCTCATAACATGAGTAACGATGGATTTATCACCAATTACTTCCTTGGTTGCTCAGGCTTATGACGATCATACAACGAGATACAGCTAAACATACCTTACATAATCTTCTCCAACTGCGAAGGTTCTATTTATAATCTTCAAATGTACAAGAGGAGCAACAGAGGCATTTTTGTTACGCCTGAGATGCTTAAAAAAACACACCTAGCGCCGACGCACGTCACTGCCATTTAAAGACAACCCCACAACACAGCCATTTTCTTAAACCCAAGTTTTACAAACCCAGCACCAATAAAGATACCATCACACTGATCAGATTAGATACAAGGCTAACAAAGTCAGAATCATAGAATTAACCAAGTTGGAAGAGACCTCCAAGATCATCCAGTCCAATCCAGCACCCAAACCTGTCCAATCAACCAGACCATGGCACTATGTGCCCCAGCTAGGCTTTGGTTGAACACCTCCAGGGATGGCAACTCCACCACCTCCCTGGGCAGCCCATTCCAATGCCAATCACTCTCTCTGACAACAACTTCCTCCCAACATCCAGCCTAGACCTCCCCTGGCACAGCTTGAGACTGTGTCCCCGTGTTCTGTTGCTGGGTGCCTGGCAGAAGAGCCCAGGAAATCTATGGTATGTTCTCATACGTTACAGAACATTCCCTTCAACAGGCAAACCTTGAAAATACAGGCATGCTTTGGATAGGCTCTGCAAAGCCAAGTGTAATCTTTAGCTTGGTTGCTTCATTGTGTTTGTTGCAATCAAATAAGAAAAAACAGCAGGGTGCAGGAAGTGATCCTCCCCTTCTGCTCACCTACAGTACTGTGTCCACTTGTGAAGCCCCTGGGACAAGAGGGATATGGATGTGCTGGAAGGTGTCCAGAGAACGACCATGAGGATGTTCAGAGGGCTGGAGCTGCTCTGCTGTGAGGAGAGACTGAGGGAGTTGGGGCATTCAGTCTGGAGAAGAGGAGGCTCCCAGGTAACAACCCTCATGGCCTTCCAGTATCTGAAGGGGGCTTACAAAAAAACTGAGGAGGGACTTTTTAGGGTCTCAGGGAGTGACAGGACTGGGGGGAATTAGAGCAAAGCTGGAGGTGGGGAGATTCAGAGTGGACATGAAGAGGAAGTTCTTAATCATGAGAGTTTTGAGAGGCTGGAATGGGTTGCCCAGGGAGGTGGTTGAGGCCCCATGGCTGGAGGTGTTTAAGGCCAGGCTGGCTGAGGCTGTGTGCAGCCTGATCTAAGGTAAGGTGTCCCTGGCCATGGCAGAGGGGTTGGAACTGGCTGCTCCTTGAGGTTCTGTGATTATATGTTGGTGATACTCAGAAATATCAGTGGGCTCCTTTGGCCAAACTGCCCCAGGCTACCAGTGAATTGAGAGGAGACTCATTCTTCTCTTAACCTTTTCTCTTCCTTTCCCTGGAATGGCATCTTACCTGCCCCATCACATGCTTCCTAGAGCTGATCCCATCCTCCAACCCAGAAGAGAACCAATCCCAGACAAAAAGTACACAGGACAGCTTTCTGCCTAGTGTCAGCCATGAGCACATGTAGTGAACCACCAAGCTGACCTGAAGAGACCCAATTGCTCTGACAAAAATTAACATTATCTTTTGGCAGCAGTAAGCTCTCAGTGTGGCCCACAGCTTTTGGGAGATGGAGATCTGCCTCTCTTCCAGTGGAAATGCTTCTTCACCTGCTCGCGTTGTAGATTCTTCACAAGTAAAGTTCGTGTTTCAGCACAATAAAGAGGGAAGAGTGACCTGCATCACTGCTGGCTGCACTCTAGCTGTCTCCCTGAAACTCTACCATGCTGACCTGATAGGCTATTTCACATCACCCACAGAAATGTCATCTTGGCTCATCTGAAATCCAAATGAGAGATATAGGCAACAAGCCTTATAAGGAAACATTAAGACAGGACAGGAAGGACACAAGAAATTCTTGGAAGCAAATACAAGGAAGCCTGGACTTCAGTAAAGCCTTTGACACCATTTCTCACAGCATCCTACTGGATGTTTATGTCTTGGATGGGTGGACACTTCACTGGGTTAAGAGCTCAATGGACAGCCAGGCCCAAAGAGTGGCAGTGAGCAAAGTTCAATCCAGATAGTGGCCAGTCACTGGCGGCATCCCCCAGGGCTCAGGATTGGGGCCAGTTTGCTTTAATACCTTTATCAATGGTCAGGACAAGAGAAGTGAGTGCACCCTCAGCAAGTTTGCAGATGACACTAAATTGGCCTGAGGGTAGGAAGACTCTATGGAGGGATGTGGACAGACAGACTGAATTCGTGGACCAAGGTCAACCATATGAGGTTTAATAAAGCCAAATACTGGGTCCTGCACTTGGGTCACAACAACCCCATGCAACACTACAGACCTGTGGCAGAGTGGCTGGAAAGCTGCCCAGAAGACAAGCATCTGTCAACGTGGGGGCGTTAGTTGGCAGATGCCTGAACATAAGGCAAGAGCGTGCACAGGCAGCCAAGAAGGCCCAGCAGCATCCTGGCCTGTACCAGGAACAGTGCAGCCAGCAGGAGTAGAGAAGCAGCCACTCCACTCTGCACTGCATTCAGTTTTGAGCCACTCACTGCAGGAAAGACACTGAGGCGCTCGAGCATGTCCAGAGAAGCACAGTGAAGCTGATGAGGGGTCTAGAGAACAAGTCTTACAAGGAACACCTGAGAGAACTGGGATTGCTTAGTCTGGAGAAGACCAAGCTAAGAAGAGACCTCATCACTCCCCATAACTACCTACAAGGAGACTCTAGTGAGGGGGGAGTCTTCTCTCTATAGTATCAGGTGACAGAACAAGAGGAAGCAGCCTCAAGCTGTGCCAGGGTAGGTTTGGATTGGCTATTAGGAAAAAATTCCTTACTGAAAGAGTGGTCAGGCATTGGAATAGTTTGCCCAGGGAAGTGGTGGAGTCACCATCCCCAGAAGTGTTCAAGAAAGAGCGGGACATGGCATTGCAGGCCATCGTTTAATGGTCATGGCCACCTTAAGTTGGCAACTGGACTCAATCTTAGAGGACTTTTCCAACCAAAACAATTCCATGATTCTGTGGAAGTCTGCTGCAGCACAGGACTCCATTTACTTCACTTCGTAAACGAGCCCATTTTCCAGATGCACAAGAACTCCTGCTCCTGGGAAGAACAGCTGAACCATTTGTGATCAAACTGGGAGTGGTTTACCAAAATTAGCTAGGGCTCAGACTCACAAGACATCTTACATTGCCATTCTCCTGCCAAAGGCTGTGGTGGCAGCACTATTTTCCACAGGACACTAGGAAAGTTACCTACAATTCAACCAGGCACAGCACTGTCACACACCTGAACTCATCTGCCCTGCACAGCATCAGCTGCTACAGTTCCTTGAAATGCTCCTCTGATTTCTCATGAGTTAACACTATAATCCACCTTTGCTGTCAACGAACTCCACAGAGATTCTTCCTGACCTTTTTAGCACCAGCTCTAGAACAAAAATGCATGCTGAATGCAAAACAAGCCTGAGCATACACATAAGAGATGCCAGTAGCACAAACAGCATTTGCTTTGCACTCCTACGGCTCATCTTGCAGTCTCCTTGCTCAATTCTCCTGAAGACTTTTAGAGGAAAAAACAAAACAAAACCAAACAACAACCACCACCCAAAACCACCCCAATGCCTCTTGTGGAACCTTTCAAATGTTAAATGTACTGACTATGGGTCTGATATGGGTCAAGAACTGTCTGAAGGGATGCGCCCAGAGAGCAGTGGTGAATGATGCCACAGCCAGTCACTAGTGGTGTGCCCCAAAGATGAGTGCTGGGCCCCGTCCTGTTCAGTCTCTTTAGTGATGATCGGGACCAACAGATTAAGTCCAGCATCAGTAGGTTTGCACATGACACCAAGCTAGGAGAAGGTGTGGAGCTGTTGGAGGGTAGCAGAGACACAACAACCCCAAGCAGTGCTACAGGCTGGGGACAGAGAGCCTGAGAGCAGCCAGGAAGAGAGGGACTTGGTGGTGCTGGTAGAGAGTAGCTGAACATGAGGCAGAAGTGTGCCCAGGTGGGCAGGAGAGTCAATGGCATCCTGGCCTGGCTCAGGAACAGTGTGGCCAGCAGGACAAGGGAGGTTCTTCTGCCCCTGTGTTCAGCACTGCTCAGGCCACACCTTGAGTGCTGTGTCCAGTTCTGGGCCACTCAAGAGAGATGTTGAGGTGCTGGAAAAAATAAGGAGGTTGAGGAGAGGGAAAAATAAAATAAACACTACAAACAAAAATCCCTAACCAATAACTTAAAGTAAAGAAAAGGCAAACAAAAAAAAATCCACCATACTTTGTGGCCTCAACATTTTGGATTCCTGAAATGAAATATTTAATCACAACACAAAATGACTTAGTGTCAACGCCGGTAAGCTTTTATCCTAAAGTGTGCTAAATGTATGCACTCTGTGCCTGAAGTACAGATGCTGACAATAACTCTGGCTCTAGTACAAGATGTAGTAGCAAGTGGTACTTTGTCCTCACTACCGTGCCTCACAGATACCCTTCTGATGGAACTTGTTCATTACATCCCTTACTGCCACCACATACAGTAACTGAAATGTCACAGTTGGAGCTAGACAGGAAAAACAAAAGCAATCTGACCCATCTGCCAGAACCTGAGCCATTCTTCTGCAAAATATCAAGGCTTGGATACTGACACAATCCCTTGATATCTTGGATGATATCAGCACAAGCAGTAATTAGAACAAAGAATGATCACCCACAAGACATTAAATCAGGAAGAATCAATGGCCTGGCAATAAGCTGGGGGCAGATGTGGCTGGGTTGGAGGGCAGAAGGGCTCTGCAGTGGGACCTTGACCGCCTGGACAGATGGGCAGAGGCCAAGGGGATGGGGTTCAATAGCTCCAAGTGCAGGGTGCTGCACTTTGGCCACAGCAACCCCATGCAGAGATACAGGCTGGGGTCGGAGTGGCTGGAGAGCAGCCAGACAGAGAGGGATCTGGGGGTGCTGATTGATACCCACCTGAACATGAGCCAGCAGTGTGCCCAGGTGGCCAAGAGAGCCAGTGGCATCCTGGCCTGCTTCAGGAATGGTGAGGCCAGCAGGAGCAGGGAGGTCATTCTGCCCCTGTACTCTGCACTGGTTAGACCTCACCTTGAGTACTGTGTTCAGTTCTGGGCCCCCCAGTTTAGGAGGGACATTGAGATGCTTGAGCGTGTCCAGAGAAGGGCGACAAGGCTGGGGAGAGGCCTTGAGCACAGCCCTACGAGGAGAGGCTGAGGGAGCTGGGATTGGTTAGCCTGGGGAAGAGGAGGCTCAGGGGAGACCTTATTGCTGTGTACAACTACCTGAGGGGAGGTTGTGACCAGGAGGAGGTTGCTCTCTTCTCTCAGGTGGCCAGCACCAGAACGAGAGGACACAGCCTCAGGCTGCGCCAGTGGAGATTTAGGCTGGAGGTGAGGAGAAAGTTCTTCCCTGAGAGAGTCATTGGACACTGGAATGGGCTGCCCGGGGAGGTGGTGGAGTCGCCGTCCCTGGAGCTGTTCAAGGCAAGATTGGACGTGGCACTTGGTGCCATGGTCTGGCCTTGAGCTCTGTGGTAAAGGGTTGGACTTGTTGATCTATAAGGTCTCTTCCAACCCTGATGATACTGTGATATTCCTCCCTTAACTTTCTCCTAAATGGACTTTAATACATTTGGAGCCAGAAGGGAAAAGCAGGCCTTTTAAGAAAGCCTTTGGCATAAGAAAAAGAAGGGCTGTGGTTAGTAGGTTGAGAGAGATTCTCCTGCCCCTCTACTCTGCCCTGGTGAAGCGACATCTGGAGTACTGTGTCCAGTTCTGGGTCCACTCGTTCAAGACGGACGAAGAACTGCTGGAGAGAGTCCAGCACAGAGCCAAAGATGAAGGGAATGGAACATTTCTGTTATGAGGAGAGCCTGAGGCAGCTGGGGCTGTGCTGCTCGAGAGGAGGAGACTGAGAGGTGACCTCAGCAACGGTTATCAATATGTGCAGGTGAGTGGCAGGAGGCTGGAGCCAGGCTCTGCTGGGTGATGCCCAGTGCAGGACAAGGGGCAATGGGTGGAAGCTGAGGCACAGGAAGTTTCATGTAAACATGAGAAGGATTTTTTTTTCCCCTGTGAGGGTGACAGAGCCCTGGCACAGGCTGCCCAAGGGGGCTGTGAAGACTCCCTCTCTGGGGATATTAAAGAGACACCTGGATGTGTTCCTGTGTGATCTGGTCTAGGAGACCCTGCTCTGGCATGGGGGTTGGACTGGATGAGCTTTGGAGGTCCCTTCCAGCCCCTGACCTTCTGTGATTGTGTGAAAAACCACCACAGGCTTACGAATTTTCAATTTTTTCAGCTCCTTAAAAGTTTATTTCCACACAAGTGCCTTGATATGATAGAAGCTCCTGATTCCCTTCCAAAGATGCTCAGAGATTTAACATGATGCTAAGCAAGACCCACCTACAGATCTCACCTTTCTGCAGCCCTTCTCACACCCTCACAGAATTCCAGTTTTGAGAGAGAGAATATTCTCCCATCTGAATCTGCATCTTGTAGATTGGCATAGAACACCACCAAAAAAGAAAGAAAATGAAAGAGGGGGAGGGCAAATAAAATTAAATAATTACTTCCCCATTTCTCTTTCAGCTCTTGGCATCTCCTTCTCTAATTTTTTCTAACATACAACTACCTTGTCCTACTGTGCTCCATTAAGACCTGAAAAAAACTTCTAGCACTTTCTCCACTAGAAAAAGATCCAAATCCTTGCTGCTAGCTAGTTTTGAAATCTCTCTGAAACACTCTACAAACATATGAAGCATGCAGCTCCCTGACCAAGAACACATTTAAGTGTCAAACAGTATCATAAGAGCAGCATCTACAGTGAAAGAGATTTGGTTCATGCTTCGAGAATTGCAATCTCCATGGTTTCAAAGCTGAAATCAGCGCCCAATGTGACCTAGAAATAAAGCTAATCAACATAAAAAAGAGCTTCTGAAAACTCACTTTGTGCCACAAACCAACATGAGTTAGGACAGAGCTGCAGACACTTGATCGAGCCATCAGGCAGAATTCAGATCCGAGGCACTGAAAGAAGTTTTCAAGTGTAGATCAAGTGCTAATCTCCACCATGAAAAGTGCCTACAGATTTAGGCTCTTGCTGCTTATAGATTTTTCTCACCAGGGATGCATAATAGAAGAATGCTACTTGTGGTGTGGAATATTATCCACCCTTACTTGTCTGCTGCTCTCAGCAACCACAGGCTCGACTTCACAGTAGCCACTTCGTTTCTCCGATTTCTCTGTTGACACGAATTCTGCAGAAGTAAGCACGAAAGGAATACGAGGACTGCACTCCAAAGTTTACTTTGTGATCAAATGCAGAAAGCCCCACCATTGCTCAGCAGGAGAGCTCCTTCCCACTGGGCTATAGGTTTATTCCACCAAGATGGCATGGCATTTCCTCTATGGATTGCCTGCCAGGAAAGTAATTTCCTATTTTTGTTGTGTTGAGAACTAGAAGAAGCCGGCACTGGTGGAGGCTGGGAAGAACCAGAGGCTGGTTTCCTAGTGGTTTAACCAAACATGTGTTTACAATTACCCCGTTCATCACAACTTGCCTGTGTAAAACTGCCTTTTTGCAACTTGTTCCTTGGGTTGTGCTTCCAAAAAAGCTGAAACAGCTTCACTAAGAAATACCTTGTTTGCATAGTACTGCTGAAAGATCAGAACTGCACAATAGTTAATACTGTACTCATTAATGCAACTGCTGGGCATTGAGATCAACATGGCTGCTCAACTTGTTGCTGTTGGCTGAAGGATCACAGCCTAGCAGCAGGAGGGTAAGATAATGAAAAAAGCTCCAGTGATCTTCCCTTGGAGTCCAACAAAAGAATATAGCAGAAACAGGATACCACATTTCTTTCTCAGGTACTCTGCAGTATCTGCCCACAGTAAGAGAATGCAGAGACAATCACTGTGTTCCCAGCAATCTTGTCAAGAACACTCATCACCTCTGCACACAAGGACCATTACTATCACCACAGTCTCAAAGCTCTTTTCAGAAATACACTGTGCAGTACAATTAAGACTTGCGATTCCCCTCATCCTCTCGCTGATACTCACTTCAGGAAACAACCTTCATATGGCAAAAGGGAAATTTCTTACAGCTGATTTTTTCTCTAAGAGGTTAAACTATTCTATGAAAGAAACCATGCCCCAGCATAGCTGACCCAACATAATCTCAAAGCCAGCAGCCTTCAAAGCTGTGAAGAGGTCAAAGAAAGACATGCTTCACCTCTCAGTATCAACAAGGTGGACTTTCATGCCATGTGCCTAGATTGTCAAAATAAGGTCAGGCATAATCTGCAACTTTGATACAAACTGCAATTTTACTTCATACACCACATGTATCAGAGAACTACACGTTTTCCTCTCTCCAAAGTTGTCATTTGATACCCAGAAATGTAATGACTTAGCAAAAGTTACTTATCAACAGTTTCTGAAAGGCTTCAGGAAGGAGAAAGTCCCTCACACTGACTTACAGCACTAGTCACATGCTGCATTATCCATGCTATTGGGGAATGTCTCCTGCTCTGCTATGAAGATCACCCACTTAGAACAATCAGCCTTTTGCTGTAATGATTCAGCAGTGGCAATCTGCATCTCCCCATGAGTTAAAAAGACTATACAATGTATGGCATAAGAGTAGGAAAAGCCTGGCAGAGGACTAGTTCAGAAGTGCACAGTTCAACTAGTATAAAAATAAAGTTAGTAGGTGACATCCATTTACTCGATAATGTGTTTCAGAACTACCACTGGTTTGGGAAAAAAGCAAAGAGAAGAAAGACCACTTTGCAACATCCAAGTTTAGGCTGAAAGCAGCCTCCTCACCAGCACATAGTGCAACGATAGGAAACCTGTGAAGTTCCACGCTTATAAAAGGATTCCTTAGCAACCTTATTGCTCAGAAATCCTAAAGAGATTGTGGAGTCTCAACTTTCAGGAAAAGGATCTCCATTCCTAGATTTCCCTAGGTCACAACTGGTGTATTTTGGACGTGCCCAGGAACAGCTCCTGTTTCCAAGAAACACAGCGCTAACTCCCTAGCCTGCTTTGCTACAGAAGAAGGCTTACGCAATCACATTGTAGCCAAGCCAGCTGGCAAATTTCATGCAAGCCTGAGAGGCAGAGGTCTCAAGAGTTATCGTCGCTGTTTGTAAAAACACCAGGCCAGGTGGGCACACAAGAAAAGCTGTACTGTGAACTGCTATCAGTACTCTCATAGTTAGGACAAACCCAAAAAACATGGATCCTTAGTCTTAGTTTGGACAGAAACACTGGCTTAAAAAACCAACAAACTTTCCTTAGTTTTTTATCCTTGAGCCCACTAATAAAGCTCAGAGGTTTAGAGTAAACCAAAAAAAAAACAAAACACCAATAGAAACTGGTAAGGTTTTTGCACCACAGTGGCTTGCTGTAACAAATAACTTTGTTACCGGAACAAATACTTCTTAAAAATACATAGCACTAGTCATCAAAAGGCACTCCTTTCCTCTCTTCCCAAATCCCAGCTTACAGGTGTTTGAAGCAGCACCCAAGTGCACGCACAGACACACTTCTACTAGAGACAGAGATCAGCTGGTCGAAGCAAAAGTTTCACCAGAAAACCTGGCCTCGATCAGCATTGTCACTGTAAAGCTCCATAAGCACACACGCAGGATACGGCAGAGGGAGAGAGCAGGGTCCCATCCAGCGTGACACTACCTGGGAGCCTCCCCAGCTAGCTTGCTGCCACTGTCACCCGCACCCAGGAAAGCTGCTAGAGCCTCACTGTCTAGAGGGACATATGCTACTTCAGTGCTGTCAGAAAACAAACTCCGAGCACAACACTCTCATGCTCCAGTGGAAACACCACATGACCCTGCTATGTCTCTCCTCTGCCAGCTGGGAACTCCCCATCTTGGGAGGATCCCTTTGCCAGAAAGATCCAGATACTTTTCATCAATTTACATTCCAAGCGCAGTCAAGAACACAAAGGCTTCTAAAAAAATAATTGAAATCTTTGTGACAACTCTTGCTGAAGTAATGTAAGTGCTTGCAAGAAAAGGGTTGCAAATATTTATTTACAGAGTGGATTGTATATGCTTAAACAGCACCAAAATGCACAGAGCAATTTTGCATTTAGGCAGTGCTTTTGGACTACCTTATAAAACCCACAGAAATACACTACTGAAATCCAGGTGTGGCTGTATCTCAGAATGAAAGCAAACTTATACAGCAGTAAGAGAGGGCATGTTTGATCAACAAAACCAAGGTAAAGCATGAAAGTACCACAAGATCTTTAATATGGCACATAACTGAACAAAGGTATCCAGAGGAATATAGCTCTGTAAGGGTTCTCCCTCTTCCACTGCAGTGCGAGGTAAGTCCTTCAGGAAAGCACATGGAAAACACATCCTGCTGACCTCATACACCCTTCCCCGGACCCAAAACGATCGCGAAGCACATCCAGAGCTGCTGTTTAAAGTTCAAAGCTTATTTCCTTCTTCCATGAAGGTTTTCTAATCTCCATGTGTTTGCGGTAGGTTTTTTTTAACCTATCCTCAAAATTCACTCCTTTTAATCCCGGGATTAGCCTTGCTGCCCTTCTCCATACTTTTTCTAGAGCTTTAAGCACAGCTAGTACCTAGATGCAGGAATAAACTGAGTTGGAGTGTTAAAACACCACTGTTACAGGTTCTACAAAATCTTTATTTAAAAGAGCAATTGCTCAGTACTTCTAGGAGGTAACACAACTCCAACTCCTTAAAAGCATAACTTAACGTGGTAGCTACTCGTGTGCCTTCTATCACCCTGTCACTTCCTCCCCCAATCCCAGATTCACTCTTCTTCAGTAGAAGGGAAAAGCAAACCATATTCTTCAAGGCTGTTTTAGAAAACCCAGTCAATGCTGCTTTGACATACCAGCAGCATATGCTCCCATTTCAACAAATGGGAACATTTCAGGCAGACCACCACTTCAGACTGAGTGGGGTTCCAGGCTGCTGAATCAGCACTTTCCATCCTGCTAGCAATAGTTATGCTACGCTTCAAAGGAAAGCAGGAGAAAGGGGGGGGGAGGGAAGGGAGGCGGTGGCGGCGCTGGCACTTAAGCAACAGAAGCGGGCAAGAGGATTTTGCAGGGTTCGTCTGCCAATCCAATTAAGTGCAAACTGTTCTTACAGAGATGCCACAGTTTCAAATCCAGCCTGCAGCACCAGTTATACAATGAGAGATCCATGCGTGCGCGGCTCTCTCCGGCGAGGAGCAAGGGAAGAAGAAACCGAGCATTCTCCCCCGATTTCGCGTCTCCTAGGCTGGAGAGGGGCTTTCCGGAACGGCCGGCGGAGGCGCGCAGGGCCCCATCACCTCCGCACGCCACGCACACGGATTCCCGCGGCCGCCGCAGACCCCCGCAGCGGATGGGCAGGAAGGTGGCAACACTCCGGGGTGGCGTTTCTGTGAACTGCCCACCCGCCGGCCCTCCCGCGAACACCAAACGGCGGGAGAAGAAAGGGGGCGCAAGGTGGGGACAAACGGGGGAGTTTCGGCAGTACCAGCAGCAGTTGGCGGGGCAGGTCTTCAACCCCTGCCAGCACGGGGCGAAGGGAAAGCCCAGCTCCCGGCACCACCGGGGAGAAGCACGAAGCAAGGCAAGAAAACAAAACGCGCCACGGAAGCCCCGAGCTGGGAGAAATGCCGCTCCCCCCAAAGGTCCGCGGCGAATAGCCGCCGGCCGCCCCGGGTCCGACCCCAGGGACTCCCCCGTCGGGCGGCGGGAGGTGCGCAGACGTCGCTCACCATGGGCATGAGGGTCTCGCAGTCGGCCTCAGGAAAAGGAAGTTTGCTCTCCTCCTCCCACCAGCCTCCGCCACCAAGGAGCCGGCAAGCCCCCGCCCTCCGCGGCTCCCCGGGGACAGTCGCCTCACCCCCGACCCCTTACCTGCTGGGCGGGCAGGCGGCCGGCCGGCACCGTCCTCGCTGAGCGTCCCACACCCGCCAAGATTCGGGCAGGCGCAGGGGGTCGTGAACGGGGACGAGAGGGCGGACGCTGAGCGGGGTCTTCCAGGCGGTGGGGAGGAGAAGGCAGGGGCAGGGGAGAGCAAGCTCTCGTAGCCACGCGCCTCAAGAACAACAAAAATGTGTAAATTAAAAGAAAACAATAAAAATGCAATTAAAGAAGCAAACAAACCTCACAAACAAACAAACAAACAAAAAAAGGGGGGGAGGGGGGCGCGTGTGTGCCAAAACACACGGAGCCGTTCACGCCACTGCCAAAGCGACCCCAAGCTCTAGCAGCGGTCTGGCGCAGAAAACTTCTACCCGCGCAGCCGACACCGCTGCTAGCGGCACCCGCCGCCGCCGCCGCGCTCCCCTCGCGCCCAGCTGACTCCCGGCGGGCCCCGCCCCGCTCCCGCCCCCGCCGCACGCAGCCGCAGCGCCGGCCCGCGCCTAGCCGCTGTTGCCACCGCCACCGCCCCGCCGGGGACAGGGGGCAGCTGGGAGCTCCGGCAGTAACGGGCGGCACGGTGGCGGCGCTCCCTGCCGTGAGGAGAAGCGCTGCAGTTCATAGGTTAGCAGGCTATTACTGGGGGTCCCTACCCCCTAACAAGAGCTCACCCATAGGCAGCACCAGCGCATGCCTGGGGGTGGATGGGGAAGGACAGAGAGGCTGCTTTTTCTTTTCCATCAAGCCAGCAGGGCGCCCAGGGGCAGCTACAAACGCGAGACGCTTGTATGTGGAGTGGACTTCTTTTTCGTTAGCCTCATCGGCCCCACCGTGTTGTCGCATTCTACCATGTACAGTGCCCAGGGATAGGCGGCCCGAGAGCCGGGGCAGTGCCTTACAGGTAGCACTGAGCAGGTGCTCAGTAAGCGCCAGCTGTAAAAGGACTCTTCAGAACACTGTTCTGTACTGCCAAACACCCTGACCTCCCCGAATCCTCCGGTCGCTACCAGCCCTCCTACAGACTGCTGCTGACAACTTCCGTGCACTGGGACCTTTGGTATTTCACTCCGTGGATCATCAGAGCTTTACTGTAGCTCCAGGCAATCGTATTTGCAAGTCGCTTGGACTGCAAAAAAATACCTCTTCGAGGAGCAGTGAGGTGGCAAACTTCCCTAAAAGCGACTTATTTAAAGCGTATAGGCTCCAGCTCATACCTCCGAGCCCTGGCAGCAGCTCGCCGGGCACAAAAACACCTAAGAAGTGGTCAGCTCTATAAAAGGAGATGAGGGAGAAGCTGGAGAAATCACTGGGCTTTTCCTCCTAAGACGCACACTATCGGGAGCGTTGAGGCTGAGCACCTCCGTTGAATGTAGTTTGAAATGTAATACGATGCCTGCCTTGCTCTTGCTTTCTTCCTCTGCGGCGCTTCTTAGCCGTATTTAAAAGGAACGCTTTTGTTACCAGCCAGCCCTCCCAGTCCCCAAAGCAGATTCAGCCCTGCTCTCATCTCACACAGGTTTCGGCACTTGCTCTCCCTCTTCAACTCCTCAAATAATCTTTCCGGTTTCCTCCTCTGCGTCACCTCAGCCTCTCAGAGGCATGTGCTGCCCTGCTATCCGCTTGCTGCATGCCCTCTTCAGGCTACCGTCCCCACGACCTCCCTGAGACTGTACTTCCATCGGCCATCTCGACGCTGAGTTGTATGTTGCTCTTCATCGTGTCAGCGCCTTCGGCTGGACCTTTGGGAACTTGCTCCATGCGTCGCTACTTCTCAGCCCCCAGTACCCACCTCCTTCCGCTGCTGGGCTGCTCTGCTCTGATTTTCTGTGAGCCATCGTTCGCCCTCATGGTGTGCTTTGTGGGTCCAGCCTCGGAGTGCTAGTATCTCACCAAAGGAAATCTGTCTCGTCTCTGCTACTAGCCGAAGGCATCTGTCCACGTTACTATCTAGTGAAAAGGTGAAAGGCAGGTGGTATCAGATTTCTGCCTGAGATGACTCTAGAGGTGAGAAGCCATCTACTACCTGCCAAATCCCAGGACCAGCGTGACTGACATCTCAGCCCACATGCTTACATAAGAAACTTTCTCCATGTAGAGATTATAGAATGATAGAGTAGCCTAGGTTGGGAAGGACCCCCAAAGATCATCTAGGCCAATCTTTTGTGCAAAAGAGAGTCTAGATGAGGTGGTCTGGCAGCTTCTGCAATCTCAACTTCAAAGCCTTCAATGATGAAGACTCCACCATGACCCTGGGGATGTTGTTCCAGCAGCTGATTCTTCTCCATGTAAAAAAAATCTTTTTTTGTATCAAGATCAAACTTCTCCCAGTGTAGCTTGTACCCATTACCCCTCGTAAGGTTCTTGAAGCTTTTACAGAGACCAGCACTATGGGCATGACCAAGGGCTTCAACACATGGCTTTTCTAGCCACTATTTGTTGCTGTTTGCCCCAGTACATTCTTTAGCTGTGTGATGAAATGGTTATACTTTGTCATCTGTAATATTTCCACTCTAGAATATCAGCTTACAGCCCAGCATTACAGGGTGTCCTCAAAAAGCGAGAAGTGAAAGGAGAGAAGTTATATAACTGGGACAGCACTGAAAACGCAGCAAGCCAGTGGCAGGATTGCATCACAAGGATTCCTGCCTTCCAAAACATCCACCTTCTTAACCCAAAAGACTTGATGCCTCAACTTCAAAGGCACTTCACACGTTTAACCTTAAAAACAGAGACCACCCTTACCATGACATGCTGCATTTGGTGCTGAAGGGAAACTGGAGGGATAAAGCCCAGGTATCTTGGAACCATCACAGAGGCAAACAGCTACCTGGCAATCTTCCAGCATGCTTTCCCTTTAAGTGTGCTCACTGTTTCTCTGTAAGAGTGCTGATCCATCAGTTAATCATATTGAGTAAGCATCTAAAATTAACTTTTAAATTATTAATGCATGAGAACATATCCGTTTGCCATGTACATTATTTTAAAGGATTACAGTGTGTACACTGAGTGCCATTAACATTACATTTTGAAGACAGTAAATTGACTTGTATGGAAATCAGAAGGGTTGTCAGTGCCTTTGACAGTGATAAAATGTTCAGCTGGACTATTATTATTGTGCATGTTTCTGTACTTAAATTTGTTTCTAATACATACGAAAATTAGAGACTGCCCAAATCTTAGTGGTATAATATTTGTTAAAAATTTAATACACATCAGTGTTGGAAATACTCCTCTGACAAATAAAACCACTAAGAACCATGTGTTTAGTTTCCTAGACTACAGCTGTGTCCTTCAAGGCAAAAGTGAGCCGTCATAAAGTTTTTTTATTCAAAATAGCACCATCAAAACTGTTAAATGTAGAAGCAGCAATGCTTCCCCCTTCAATGGCAGGGAAGAACATACTTATCATAGCCAACTTTTTTTTTCTCTTAAGTAACAAATCTCTTGAAAACCCCTGCAGTATGCAATATCATGAAAACAACAGCCTGAAATGTCAATATTTTCTAGAAGAAAACCTGTTCTAATTTTCTGTAAGAAAAAAAACCACAAGAAATCATGATGGCAAGCTTGCTCTTTGACTGTGGAAGCATTATTCTTGCTTAAGGGCAGTCCAGGAAAGTAAAGACAAACATCAGCACAGAAGCCTCTTCTGTGCCAGGCAATTGTGCCAGGAAAAGTTCATCCCAACTCCCTGTTTTCTTCTTTGTAATGGTTAAGGTTCAGGTTAGAGAAGACCGATTCCACTTCCCCTTGAAGGAAGAAATGAGACTCCCTGGCTGTGCTCACCTCTGAGCAGGGGCACTGGGAATGAAAACAGGATGTGAAGTGCTCTCTCAGATAGAAAGGGTCTTGCCATGGCACGGGTACCAAGATCAGAGCCTGTGGTGCAGTGAGTTCAGGATGTCCATCTATTCTCCAATTCACTACCCAAAATAGTAGGAAAGCCCAGTTTTTACTCCTTAGAAAATGTGCACTAACATAAGTTCCTTATGTGCTGAGGCTTCATAACCAGGTCTTAAATTTAATTGTAATATAGGCATTATCTGTCTATTACCTGTCCAAGTGCAAGGTCCTGCATCTGGGTGGAGGCAATCCCAAGCACTAATCCAGGCTGGGCAGTGACTGGCTGGAGAGCAGCCCCAAGGAGAGGGACTTAGGGGTGCTGGTGGACAAGTAGCCCAACAGGAGCCAGCAGTGCGCACTTGCAGCCCAGAAAGACAACCAGAGCCTGGGCTGCATCAGGAGAAGTGTGGCCAGCAGGGCCAGGGAGGGGATTCTCCCCTTCTACTCTGCTGAGACCCCACCTGGAGTACTGCATCCAGTTCTGGAGCCTCCATTACAAGAGGGCTGTGGAGATGCTGGAGTGTGTCCAGAGCAGGGCCACGAGGATGCTCAGAGGCTGCAGCAGCTCTGCTGTGAGCACAGACTGAAAGAGTTGGGGCTGTGCAGGCTGGAGAAGAGGAGGCTCCCAGGTGACCTTCTTGTGGCCTTCCAGCATCTGAAGGGGACCTACAAAAGAGCTAGGGAGGGATGTTTTAGTCTATCAGGGAGTGACAGGACTAGGGACAATGGAGCAAAGCTGGAGGTGGGGAGAGTCAGGCTGGAGGTGAGGAGGAAGTTGTTGAGCATGAGAGTGGTGAGAGGCTGGAATGGGTTGCCCAGGGAGGTGGTTGAGGACCTGGAGGTGTTTCAGGTCAGGCTGGCTGTGGCTGTGTGCAGCCTGCTCTAGGGTAGGGTGTCCCTGGGCATGGCAGGGGGGTTGGAACTGGCTGCTCCTTGTGGTCCCTTCCAAGCCTGACTGATTCTATGGTGATTTAGTGCTAGATTAAAGATTCAAGACCCAATAATAAATATTGGAGTTTCAGTGTAGTGGACTTGGTTTGCTTTCCACAAAGACTTGAACTCTGTAGGACAACTTTCCTTTTCAGAACCTGTCCAAAGGACACAAAGCTTTACAATTCAGTTAGCTCCAAGAGCAAACAAATGTCTTTTTGAGGTTTTATTGAATTGACTAATGATAGCTGTCTAGTAGACATTATTTTTTTAAGAAACATGCTTAGATTTCATTATACATTCTAAATACAGGCATAATTTTCTTTTCTGTAACACTGATTTAGGAATAGAAAATCCAATCGCGGGAGCTCTGAAGGGAAGAGATCAGAGTCTGGACACTGCCTTCGTTCTCACAGGCACTTTCATGACAGCATTAGATGAAAGCCAGCACTGAACATCATCTTTAACTGATAGAATACACTGATAGAAGACTTCAGTGATCAAAAAAGGGTCACCATGGTCATTATTACCTCTTAGTTATATAGGCAAAAATGCTGACCAACCTTTGGAATGTTAGTTTCTTTTGTCAAAATTAATATTGTTATTGTTTTTACTATAGTTGAAGCAAATGTGTCAAGTCTTTTCAAAAGCTATCCAGAAGAAGCCTTTCTAATGTTAAGATGGAGAGATTGGGGAAACCTTCTTTTCTGTCTACATCTTTCTTCTCCCTTATACTTACTTTACCACTGTATGATAGAGATTAAAAGCTGTAGGGAGAAAGGAAAACACTAAGAAAGAAACTAAGCATGTTTGTAAAAACACTGAATATAGCTGTATGAGCTAAAGGATACAGATTGTATTTAGCCAAATGGATGACATTTCCAAAATTTTACATGTTTCCTCCCGATATTCACTCACTTCTAGTTCTTTAGCTGACCCCGCAGAAACTCTATCAAATACATCTATTTCAGAAGTTTAGGTTGTTCATATTGTGCTCAGTTGTTATCAAGAATTCAAGACCAAGTGCAAGGTCCTGAATCTGGGTTGAAACAATCCCAAGCACCAACGTAGGCTGGGCAGTGACTGGCTTGAGAGCAGCCCTGAGGAGAGGGACTTGGGGATGCCAGTGGACAAGAAGCTCAATAGGAGCCATCAGTGTGCTCTGGCAGCTCAGAGAGCAACCAGAGCCTGGGCTGCAGCAAGAGAAGTGTGGGCAGCAGGGTGGGGGAAGTGATCCTCCCCCTGTACTCTGCACTGCTAAGACCCCACCTGGAGTACTGTGTCCAGTTCTGTAGCCACAACTACAAGAGGGCTATGGATGTGCTGGAAGGTGTCCAGAGAAGGACCACGAGAATGCTCAGAGGGCTGGAGCTGCTCTGCTGTGAGGAGAGACTGAGGGAATTGGAGGTGTTCAGTCTGGAGAGGAGAAGGCTCCAAGGTCACCTTATTGTGGCCTTTCAGTATCTTAAGGAGGCACAAGAAAGCTGGGGAGGGACTCTTTAGGCTATCAGGGAGTGATAGGACTGGGAGGAAGGAACAAAGCTGGAAATGGGTAGATTCAGGCTGGATGTTAGGAAGAAGTTCTTCAGCATGAGGGTGTTGAGAGCCTGGAATGGGTTGCCCGTGGAAGTGGTGGAAGCCTCATCCCTGGAGGAGTTTAAGGTCAGACTGGATGAGGCTCTGGCCAGCCTGATCTAGTGTGAGGTGTCCCTTCTTATGGACAGGGGTTTTAACTGGCTGGTCCTTGTGGTCCCTTCCAACCCTCACTGATTCTAGGATTCTATGCCAGATAATACTAGATTGGAAGACAATCTCAAAACTATACTGCAATAGAGGGAGATTCAGTTCAAACTGTACCATATATTCTTGTTTTGAGAAACTGGGATTTATTCAAAACATGTAATGCTCATAGAGGAGAGAGCAAAAGAACTGTGACTCAGAATGAAGTCCTGCCACTGACACTGCAGTCAGTGGCAAAACTCTTAGGGAGCTTAGCATGGCTGTGATTTCACCTTGAATCTTTCCTTGGTTCCTGGGCTGGGGAATTATAATAGGAATAAAGCCCGAAAGAAAATCTTCAGTGCCATAACTTGCTCTGCTAACAGAGCTTGTAGGAGCATATTTTCAATGCTCCTGTAGCAGTGTCATCAAGCCAGTGCCTTCCAAAACCCAGAAGGGATTACACAGAGTTAGATTTCACCAAGCTGAGAGAGGAGACACAGCAATCTAGCTGTCCTGGACACAAACCAGCTATTACCTTGGTTTGTATGCTAAGCTGTGTGCAGATCTCAGTAGCCTCTGAACTAAAATGCACCTCTGAATAACACAGCCTTGAGAAATGCCAATGTGCCTTTTGTTGGCTTGTAGGGTAGGGATGCAGAGCAGAGGCACACATTAGGCAGATTATTCTTGTATCCTGTGGGCACCACCACTTTACAGCAACCAGTTTGTGTTTCCTGCCACTATCCACTGCAGACCAACATGGTAGTTAGAGAGCATTCCCATCATGTGGCTTTAAATGGGTGAAACACAGATGTCTAACAGTAACTTCACATCTGGGATGGACTCCCCTGTATTTTATCTGCCATTTGCAAAGAATAGGAACTACCCTACAGCCTCATCCAGCCTGGCCTTAAACACCTCCAGGGATGAGGCTTCCACCACCTCCCTGGACAGCCCCTTCCAGGCTCTCACCACCCTCATGGTTGAAGAACTTCTTCCTAACATCCTGTTTGACTCTACCCATTTCTAGCTTTGTTCCATCCCCCCCAGTCCTATCACTACCTGGCAGCTTTCTTGTAGGCTCACTTAAGATACTGAAAGGCTACAATAAGGTCACCTGGGAGCCTTCTCCTCTTCAGACTGAACGCCCCATCATGTCCCTGTACTCTGCATCGGTGAGGCCACACCTTGAGGACTGTATTCAGTTTTAAGCCCAGGGCTAGAAGGAAGACATTGAGTTGCTGAAGTGTGTCCAGAGAAGGGCAATAAATCTGGTGAGTAGTGAGCACAGGTCGTATGAGGAACAGCTGTGGAAACTAATGCTGTTTAGCCTGGAGGAGAGAAAACTTGGAGGGAGACTTTATCTGCCCTACCACTACCTGAAAGGAGGCTGTAGAGAGGAGGGGGTTGGTCTCATGCCAGAATATCATCCAATGCTGGGAAAGGGTCCATTTCTTTGGAAGGCCATCTCACTTCAAGCAAAGTGAGATTTTCTCCACCTACTATGGGTCATAGTATGGGTCACTCTCTCAAAGTGAGATTTTTCTCCACAGTGTTTTCTCCACCTGCTATGGGTCACCTAATCAAAACACAAGAGGAAAATGGCCAGACCTGTCATCTTTTAGCAATTTTCTGTGCTGGGCTGAATCTGGAAGGCGTGTTTGAAGAATACCTTTTTCAATAGAGGCCATATTTCCCATTTGCAGATCCTGAGGAGACTTCCACTTCAGATTTTCTGGCCAGAAGTGGACATTTACTGTATCTTTATTATAGGAAAAAAACGACCTTTGAGGACAAACTGTTCCACAAGATACACATCCTTTGTTAGGAGAGCAGTATTTCAAAACAGTTGCCATCCTGATAAAATGCAGATAGCTCTTCAAAACTATGAGGGCTGTCATCTGTCAAAGGACATCCTGTCTGTGATTGTCAAATGTATGCAAATAATCTGCATTTATTCTTAGTGTGGTTTGTAACATTCTTGAGAAGTAAATTTTGGGGAATTGTTCATTTGGCTATCAAAGAATGTAACTAAAATCACTAAGGTCAAGTTGTCTCTAATTGTTTTCTTCTGATGCTTCAGATATAAAGTGGAGGATACATCAGATGTGAGGCAGGAAAACAAGAGCGTGGTACAACACTGAAGCCCAGACGTTCATCTTCAGCAGCAGTATAGATCCATAGAGAGAGAGAAGTCGAAGGGAGTCTCACAGGAGCAACTACAGCAGCTGAGAGGAGATCCACTGGTGCCCCTTAGGAAGTTCTTACTATCTGCAGTAGGCAGCTTTGGGCAGGCAAGCTTGTCACTGACTGCCCAAGTTTTACCTAGTTCTGTTCAATATATTCATCAGTGACCTGGCTGAGGGCACAGAGTGCACTGTCAGCAAGTTTGTTGATGGCACCAAACTGGGTGGAGTGGCTGCCACACTGTCCTGCTAGGGCATAAATCCTGCCGTGCCGGTTTAGCCCTTGCTCTCCTCCTCCTGGTGTGGGTCCGGGAAGTTGAGTCAGATGAGCAATGTCTCGAGGGCTAGGGGTTTAGCACCATGTGTCAGGTGTCTTGTGCTGCCCCTCAATGTGCCTGTGTGGTCAAACAAGGCAGGAAGCTTTGAATTCATTGGCCAGAACAATGGTGCTAGTGCCTGTTGGCCAGTTGGATTTTCAGACTGAAGTATTTTAAGGGGCATGATTTAGAAACCACCTGTTTGCATTCAGCCTGTCTACACTGAGCCTCTCTGCTGTTCCTCATTTGTGGCTCAATAACCAGCAATCAAGGTGGCCACATGTATGCAGCTAGCTGTGGCAGCTCAGCAGCAGCTCTTCCCTCTGCCTGGAATATTTTGTATATTACCTCAGGATCATTACCGCGAGTTTGAAAGCTTCTTTACTACAGGAGCCTTCCTCAGGGACCAAAAGCGTCGTGAGTCCATCTGCTGGAGTGAACGCCGAGACTCTGTGAGTGTAGTTACAATTTTTCCTGTTGTTGTGTTACTCAAGAGAGTGATTGGTATTGGAATGGGCTGACCAGGGAGGTGGTGGAGTGGCTGTGCCTGGAGGTGTTCAAGAAAAGCCTGGCTGGGGCACTTAGTGCCATGGTCTGGCTGATTGGATAGGGCTGGGTGATAGGTTGGGCTGGCTGAGGTTGGAGGTCTCTTCCAACCCAGTTGATTCTATGATTTTCAATGTTCTAATTGTTTAAACTGCTTAATTTTGTGCAGCTGCTTCCTGTCGACCAAAAATCCAAAGAATCTCTGGGAATTTCCTCATTTTTTGATATTAATAATAAAGTTAATATTCATACAGAAATTAATATTCATAATATAGCCAATCATTAATTTCCAATACACACACCAGAAGGCTGTGCTGCCATTCAGCCAGACTGGGATAGGCTGGAGGGGTGCGCAGGGAGAAATTGAATGCAGTTCACCAAGGGCAAGTGCGGAGTCTGGCACCTGGAAAGAACAACCCCAGGGATCAGGATAGGTTGAGGACTGACCTGTTGGAAGGTAGCGAAGAGGAAAAGGACCTGGGGGTCCTGGTGGATGGGAGGTTGATCATAAGCCAGTAATGTGCACTCATGGACAGGAGGGGCAATGCCATTCTGGGGTGGGTTAGAAGGGCTGTGGATTAGAAGGGCCGAGAGAGGTTCTCCTGCCCCTCCGCTCTGCCCTGGTGAGGCCACATCTGGAGTACTGCATCCAGTTCTGGGCCTCCCAGTTGAAGTGGGACATAGAACTGCTTGAGAGAGTCCAGCACAGAGCCACAAAGATGCTGAAGGGAACGGAGCACCTCTCTTACAAGGAGAGCCTGAGGGAGCTGGGGCTGTGCTGCTGGGAGAGGGAGACTGAGAGGTGACCTCAGCAATGGTTATCAATATGTGCAGGTGAGTGCCAGGAGGCTGGAGCCAGGCTCTGCTGGGTGATGCCCAGTGCCAGGTCAAGGGGAAGTGGGTGGAAGCTGAGGCACAGGAGGTTCCATGTAAATATGAGGAGGAATTTTTCCCTGTGAGGGTGACAGAGCCCTGGCACAGGCTGCCCAGGGGGTTGTAGTGTCTCCCTCTCTGGACATATTCCAAACCTGCCTGGATGTGTTCTTCTGCGATCTGGTCTAGGAGATCCTGCTCTGGCAGGGGCATTGGACTGGATGAGCTTTGAAGGTCCCTTCCAACCCCTGACATTCTGTGATTCTAGGATTCTGTGATTTATTCTGTTTTTCTAAACTTAGTAGAATAAAGATGCACTTTTGCCTGATGCCATAAGCAGTTCTAAATAACATAAGCAGACCTTAAAACAGATTAATGAAATTGAATAGAAAATGTATTTTTGGCAAAGACTCACAGGACAATTGCACCCACCAGGCAGCGTCAGTTCTTTCTCCTTGACCAGGCACCTTTCTAACATACACTATCCCATGAAGATATAGAATTTGCTTCTGGATGCATTTTGTTCAGTTTTGGGTTCCCCAGTTTAAGAGGGACAGGGATCTGCTGGAGAGAGTCCAGTGGAGGGCTAGGAGGACAATGAGTAGGGGACTGAAGCACTGCCTGATGAGGAGAGGCTGAGGGACCTGGGGCTGTTCACAGTATCACAGTATCACAGTATCATCAGGGTTGGAAGAGACCTCACAGATCATCAAGTCCAACCCTTTACCACAGAGCTCAAGGCCAGACCATGGCACCAAGTGCCACATCCAACCTTGCCTTGAACAGCTCCAGGGACGGCGACTCCACCACCTCCCCGGGCAGCCCATTCCAGTGCCCAATGACTCTCTCAGGGAAGAACTTTCTCCTCACCTCCAGCCTAAATCTCCCCTGGCGCAGCCTGAGCCTGTGTCCTCTTGTTCTGGTGCTGGCCACCTGAGAGAAGAGAGCAACCTCCTCCTGGCCACAACCTCCCCTCAGGTAGTTGTAGACAGCAATAAGGTCACCCCTGAGCCTCCTCTTCTCCAGGCTAACCAATCCCAGCTCTCTCAGCCTCTCCTCGTAGGGCTGTGCTCAAGGCCTCTCCCCAGCCTTGTCGCCCTTCTCTGGACACGCTCAAGCATCTCAACGTCCCTCCTAAACTGGGAGGCCCAGAACTGAACACAGTACTCAAGGTGTGGTCTAAGCAGTGCAGAGTACAGGGGCAGAATGACCTCCCTGCTCCTGCTGACCACACCATTCCTGATGCAGGCCAGGATGCCACTGGCTCTCTTGGCCACCTGGGCACACTGCTGGCTCATGTTCAGGTGGGTATCAATCAGCACCCCCAGATCCCTCTCTGTCTGGCTGCTCTCAGCCACTCCGACCCCAGCCTGTATCTCTGCATGGGGTTGTTGTAGCCAAAGTGCAGCACCCTGCACTTGGAGCTATTGAATGCCATCCCCTTGGACTCTGCCCATCTGTCCAGGCGGTCAAGGTCCCACTGCAGAGCCCTTCTGCCTTCCAACTCAGTCACATCTCCCCCAGCTTGGTGTCATCTGCAAACTTGCTGATGACTGACTCCATGCCCTCATCCAGATCATCTATGAAGATGTTAAAGAGGATGGGGCCCAGCACTGATCCCTGAGGAACACCACTAGTGACAGCTGCCAGCTGGATGTGGCACCATTCACCACCGCTCTCTGGGCTTGGCCCTCCAGCCAGTTCCTAACCCAGCACAGAGTGTTGCCATCCAAGCCATGGGCTGACAGCTTAGCCAGCAGTTTGCTGTGGGGGACAGTGTCAAAGGCCTTGCTGAAGTCCAGATAGACCACATCCCCAGGCCTCCCCACATCCACCAAGCAGTCACCTGATCATAGAAGGAGATCAGGTTGGAGAGGCAGGATCTGCCCTTCCTAAACCCATGCTGGCTGGACCTGAAGAAGAGAAGACTGAGAGGGGATTTAATCAATGTTTATAAATATCTGAGGGCTGGGGGTCAGGGGAGGCTCTGCTCACTGCTTCCTGGGATAGGACAAGCAGCAATGGATGGAAGCTGCAGCACAGGAGGTTCCAGCTCAACACAAGGGGGAACTTCTTTCCTGTAAGGGTCCCAGAGCACTGGCACAGGCTGCCCAGAGAGGTTGTGGAGTCTCCTTCTGTGGAGCCTTTCCAGGCCTGTCTGGATGTGTTCCTGTGTGACCTGAGCTATTTTGTATGGTCCTGCTGTGGCAGGGAGGTTGGACTCGATGATCTCCTCGGGTCCCTTCCAACCCCTTATATCCTGTGATGGCCAAAAAGCCTCAGCAAGAGTGGGGCTTGAGCAAGGAGGCTTCATTGGAGGAGAAAATGGCTCTTCTGCAAGCACATTCCCTGCTCAAGGGAATGGATTCTGTTCCACGCAGCCCTTGTTCTAAGGTAAAAGGTGACATTTCTGATCTTACATTGATCACTTTTTAGATTCTCCCTTCAAATATTTGGTGATCCTCTCACACTGATGATTGTTTGGAAAGCGTTTGGAAATCATTTGGACTGGCCTTTATTTCATCCATCCCTCAGGGGTGAGATCATTTAGAAAATGCTATTAAAACCTGAAAGAGTTCATCATGTAAACCACAATGGAGTGGCAATACAGGAAAAAGATATTTCCATCAGACCAATGGATCTTTCTAATTGCTCTCCCCTGATTTAGAGGAACCTCTTCTACAGTGGGAGTCAGACTACTGATGGATTGTTCTTTCCTCTTTAGGACCTAGAGTTACATATGTCATATTGTGAAAATGTGAAACAAAATTGATTTTTAAACATTGCCTTCAGATTACTCACTAGAAGGCAATTGGAGTCAGGCCAGGAGCAGATGGCAACTTAAAAAGCAATCCTCTTCCTCCTCAAGAAGTCCTATTACTTTGTACTTTGGTTGTAGCATTGATCTAAGAAACTTGCTGCCTTTCACAAGCAGTAACAAATGTCATTTTGTAGTGCTCTGGTAGCACAATGAGCAGGATTCTCTGGAGTGGAACTGATGTGTGGAAGTCAGGTTTACACCAATCCCATGCCCACAGCTTCTAAGTGATCCAGGCTAAAATAAAACCAACATCTCTAAAATCTCAGCATTATGCCACAAGCTTGGCACCCAAACAGCTTGTGAGATTAAGGGATGCTAATCAGAGACAGAGGCAAAGCCATTGCCAGAGGAAAAAAACAGGCATTCCCAAGTCACAAAAGAAAGTATGTAGCAGGACTAGGACCCAGAGTAGCTCAGTCCTGGGTTGTCCTGTATAGTCTTGCCCCATGACATTTAATAAGGCTAAGTGCAGGATTCTACACTTTGGCCACAACAACCCCAAGCAGTACTCCAGGCTGGGGGCAGAGTGGCTGGAGAGCAGCCAGGCAGAGAGGGAGCTGGGGGTGCTGGTAGACAATAGCTGAAGATGAGCCAGCAGTGTGCCCAGGTGGGCAGCAGAGCCAATGGCATCCTGGCCTGAATCACAAACAGTGTGGCCAGCAGGACAAGGGAGGTTATTCTTCCCCTGTGCTCAGCACTGGACAGGCCACACCTTGAGTGCTGTGTCCAGTTCTGGGTCATGCAATTTAAGAGAGATGTTGAGGTACTGGAATATGTCCAGAGAAGGGCAGCAAGGCTGGGGAGAGGCCTGAAGCACAGCCCTATGAGGAGAGGCTGAGGGAGCTGGGGGTGTGCAGCCTGAAGAAGAGGAGGCTCAGGGCAGACCTCATTGCAGTCTACAACTACCTGAAAGGAGGCTGTAGCCAGGTGGGGCTCGTTTCTTCTGCCAGGCAAGCAGCAACAGAACAAGGGAACACAGTCTCAAGTTATGCCAGGGGAGGTTCAGGCTGAATGTTAGGAGGAGGTTGTTGGCAGAGAGAGTGATTGGCATTGGAATGGGCTGCCCAGGGAGGTGGTGGAGTCGCTGTCCTTGGAGGTGTTGAAGCCGAGCCTGGCTGGGGCACTTAGTGCCATGGTCTGGTTGTTTGGCTAGGGCCGGGTGCTAGGTTGGACTGGATGATCTTGGAGGTCTCTCCCAACCTGGTTGATTCTATGAGCCCATGGGGAGTACCCATCTACTCCTGAAATGACTTGCCAACAGGAAGCACCTCTTGGACAAGTTGAGCACTTGTGTAAAGTGGATCTCAAATTCTGAGAGTGAATGCCAGCTTGTCATTTAACCTTGCAGCACAGCTGGGCACAGGGAAACTGCTCCCCACAAACTAGTAGCCTACATGCTTCCCTAGTCAGGGCCTGTCGCGGAGGGGTATTCTGCCACCTACGCCGATTTTGGCGGAGGGGAGAAATGAATTGGTGCGAGATAATGTTCTATAAGAATAGATATTTATTAAACTCAATGTTCTGAACTCTGCCACCCCCAGCCACTGTATATTAATATTAAAAATGTTCTTACATGGTCATGAAAACTTTCTAGGGTAAATATCTACAGTGACTTATTAATAACTAGCAAACATTCCAACTATAAACAGAGAGAGGAGTTTCCCCATGGCAAACACCGTTTGGGGTCTATACACTATTCGTCCAGCAGAGTGGCCTGGAAACTGATTCTGCTCTATGGCAGAGGCAATAGATATTTACAGAGGCATCAAAACAATTACTCACAATTCTGATTAATTATCAATCACCCTCCAGGGCTATGTCACAGCCTATGCCTAGTGTCCAAACTTCAGGCGAGCTTTGCCCATGGACTGTGAGGCTGGAATCCTCCCGGCTTGTGGGGAAAGGATGAATCTTCCCAGTTTCTGGGGAAAGACAGTCTCTGATCTGGTTCTCCTGGCAAAGGATGCAATCTCTGTCTTTGTCTCCTGGCTTCTTCTGGATGCTCTGTCCAGGGATGCTTAGCAGGCAGGATCTCAGGGGCAGGAGTAGGATGCCATGCTGTCTCAGCACGGTTCTCACATGGCTATCAGGCCAATCATGTACAGACAACCCAGAGTCTGCTTCCTAGTTAGCTCAGCGACCATGGCGCTTAGCGGGCAATGATAGGCAGCAGGCATGCGAGGTGTGCACGGCTGCTGGGAGTCTGAGCTCCGTAGGTAAAGGCAGGCAATACAGGATCTGGTCCTGATAACACAGTGGCGTGCAGGTGTGCACAGCTGGCTGGAGACTATAGGCTCCACATACATATAGGCAGGCTTAAGTGAGCTCTGCAACTAAGTACGCAGGCAGGCAATCGATGTATGGAGTCCGAGCTATGCGGGGGGAGTCCGCACTGCCAGTGGGTCAGAGCATCAGGGTGTGAGCATCTGAGCTATGCAGGGGTCTGAGCACATTGTTTACCTGTGCACCCCCATTCATCGAATGTGGGCTGAGATTAATGGTTCCTTGGCCACTAGAATGACCAATCAGGTTGGCAGTCAGCCAAACCCCACCACAATAGCCAAATGCCGCTTGCCTGGATTTCCCAAACATGGGAATCACATGAGCCCACATGAGGGAAGCACGAGCTGGATGTGTGGGGGCCCACACAAGCTGTTTACAACCAGGGGTCCTGGCAGGCCAGACTCCACAGCCCCAGGTCTGCTGTGCCTCCTTTTTATCCATTCAATGTGTTTACCTCTGGTTTGGGCAGGAAAACATGTCCAGGCAGGGCAAGGCACAAATAAGCCTCTTTTTGGGCCTACAGGCCCTTCGTGTCAGGCCAAGTAAACTCTTCAGTGACGAAAGAGATGCTTTTGCAATGGAAAAAGCACCAAGATTTTCCTACTTCTCGCACTGATACAGTAACTGTCATGATGCAGGCATGATACTGAAATGTGAAGGATTTCGGTCCACTGTTCATAGGATCCTAGACTCACAGGATATCAGGGGTTGGAAGGGACCCAAAGAGATCATCCAGTCCAACCCCCCTGCCACAGCAGGACCATACAATCCAGCTCAGGTCACACAGGAACACATCCAGACAGACTTTGAAAGTCCCCAGAGAAGGAGACTCCACAACCTCTCTGGGCAGCCTGTGCCAGTGCTCTGGGACCCTTACCATAAAGAAGTTCCTCTTTGTGTTGAGATGGAATCTCCTGTGCTGCAGCTTCCATCCATTGCTTCTTGTCTTGTTGGTATAAATAAGTTAATTGTTGGTATAAAGAGGTTAATTTGAGAGTGAGAGAAAGCTTACATACTCTGAGACCTTATTCTGTATGCAGTGATATCAAAAGCAAAGCCCTCAGGCAGAATCAACATTTGGCACACCACAAACAGCTCTGCTGTAATTTACAGTACATATCCACTGTGGCAGATCTCAAGTAGATATAAATTCGGTTTGGTGTGGAGCTATAAACACATATATCAGTCAAACCTTATTTTCAGGTGTTTAAAACAAACTGTTGGTGAAGATGACCAGCCTGGCTGAAAAGGGAGCTCCTGAAGAGGCTCAGGAAAAGAATGGGAGTTTACCACCTTTGAAAAGAGGAGCAGGCAACTCAAGAAGAATGCAGGGATCTCTCTCATACAAAGAGAGCATCAGAAAGGCAAAAACCCAGCTAGAACTTAACCTGGCTGCTGCTCTGAGGGATAACAAAAAGGGTTTTATGAATACACTAACAACAAAAAGGCAAGGAAAAAGGCTGAGGTACTTAATGCCTCCTTTGTCTCAGTCTTTAGTAGTAAGACCTATTATCCCCAGAGTATTCAGCCTCCTGATAGGGACGGAGTGCAGCATCAACATGCCACAGTCCAGGAGGGAGAAGTCAGCTACCTGTTATGCCACCTGGATGCTCACAAGTCCATGGGGCTGGGTGGGATCCGCCCAAGAATCTGCAGAGGGAGCTGGCAGAGTTGCTTGCCAGGCCACTCTCCATCATCTATCAGCAGTCCTGGTTAACAGGGGAGGTGCCAGATGACTGGGGGCTTGCTGACAAAGCCCCCATCTACAAAAAGGGCCAAAAAGAGGATCCAGAGAAAGAGAGGCCTGCCAGCATGACCTCAGTGCTGGGGAAGATTATGGACTGGTTCTTCCTGTGTGCACTCACATGGCAGGTGCAGGATAATGGCAGGATCAGGCCTAGCCAACGTGGACTCATGAAAGGCAGGTCCTGACTGACCAACCTCATCTCCTCCTACATCCAGGTGGGTGCCTAGAGGATGAGGGAAAGGCTGTGGACATTGTCTACCTGGACTCTAGTAAAGCCTTTGACATGGTCTCCTACAGCCTTCTCCTTGAGAGGCTTGTGGCTCAGTGCACAGACAGGTGGAGCCACTGCTGGGCTGGAGACTGGCTGGGCAGCCAGGCCCGAAGAGTCGCCATCAGCGGAGTTCATTCTGGCTGGTGTCCCTCAGTGCTTGGGACTGGGGCCAGGTCTGCCTTGTGTCTTCTTTGGTGATTAGGGTGAGGGGACTGAGGGCACCACCAGCAAGCTTGCAGGCTACACTAAATCAAGCAGGAGTGAGGATCTGCTCGAGGGTGGGAACACACTGCAGAAAGATCTGGACAGATTAAGTCAATGGGCTGAGGTCAGCAGAATGAAGTTTAACAAGACTGAGTGCTGGGTTCTGCACTTTGTCACAACAACCCCAAGCAACACTGTGGGCCTGGGAAAGCAGCCTGGTGGAAAAGGATTTGAGGGTGCTGAAGGCTGGGTGGCTGAATGTGAGCCAGCAGTGTGCACAGGTGGCCAAGAAGGCCAACAGCCTTCTGGCCTGTACCAAAACCAGTGTGTCCAGCAGGAGAAGGGAAGTGACTGTACCCCTGTACCCCTGAGTGAGGCCACAGCTTGAGTACTGTGTTCACTTCTGAGTGCCACAGTATAGGAAAGACATTGAGGTCCTGCAAAGTGTCCAGAGCAGAGTAATGAGGCAGATGAGAAGTTTGGAGGGCATGCCATGCAAGGAGTCACTGAGGGAGCAGGGATTGTTTAGTCTGGAGAAGAAAAGGCTAAGGGGAGATCTTATTGCTCTCTACAACTACCTGAAAGGAGGTTTTAGTGAGGCCAGCGTGGGTCTTTTCTCCCAGATAGGAGGAAATGGGTTTAAGTTGTGCTGGGTGGTTTAGACTGGATGTTAGGAAAAACTTCTTTACTGAAAGAGGCTGCCCAGGGAGGTAGTGGAGTTGCCATCCCTAGAGGTGTTCAAGAAGCAGGTAGATGTGGTGCTTCAGGATGTGGTTTAGTGGTCATGGTAGTTGGGTTGTGGTTGGACTCGATGTTCTCAAAGGTCTTTTCCAGCCTTAGTGAGTCTGTGATTCTATGTATGCTGTGTGAAATTCATGGCATGATTTCAGAGGTCGCAATAGCTCTCAGCTAGATTTGGGAACTTGGGCATAGTTTAAAGTGGAGACAGCTCAACAAGGTTTGATTTCGTGCTTACAGGAGGATGATTTCTCAGAGGTATTCCACAGCTGACTCGTTCAAAATGGAGAACCATTTGTAATTATCTTTACTATGTAGACTAACAAAAGAGAAGACAGCTGAACCAACAGCAAACCAACACCGGCCAAAATACCTGCAAGTTTCTGAAGGGGCAAGTCTCTTTCTTCAAATTACAGTTCAGAAAGCTGCTATGAAAAGATCAAATACACTTTACTCAAAAAAAAAAAAAAAAAAAAAAGGTAGTTTGATTTATAAATTTTAATTAATGTATTTATCTGAATGAATTTTAATGCTAACACTCCTATCCCAAAAGGCTACCTTTCAAGAAAGCAGGCTGTATAATACAGAATCATAGAATCAGTCAGGGTTGGAAGGCACCACAAGGATCAGCCAGTTCCAAACCCCCTGCCATGCCCAGGGACACCCTACCCTAGAGCAGGCTGCACACAGCCACAGCCAGCCTGGCCTGAAACACCTCCAGGTCCTCAACCACCTCCCTGGGCAACCCATTCCAGCCTCTCACCACTCTCATGCTCAACAACTTCCTCCTCACCTCTAGTCTGACTCTCCCCACCTCCAGCTTTGCTCCATTGTCCCTAGTCCTGTCACTCCCTGATAGACTAAAACATCCCTCCCTAGCTCTTTTGTAGGTCCCCTTCAGATGCTGGAAGGCCACAAGAAGGTCCCCTGGGAGCCTCCTCTTCTCCAGCCTGCACAGCCCCAACTCTTTCAGTCTGTGCTCACAGCAGAGCTGCTGCAGTCCTCTGAGCATCTTCCTGGCCCTTCTCTGGACACACTCCAGCATCTCCACATCCCTCTTGTAATGGAGGCTCCAGAACTGGATGCAGTACTCCAGGTGGGGTCTCAGCAGAGTAGAAGGGGAGAATCCCCTCCCTGGCCCTGCTGGCCACACTTCTCCTGATGCAGCCCAGGCTCTGGTTGTCTTTCTGGGCTGCAAGTGCACACTGCTGGCTCCTGTTGGGCTACTTGTCCACCAGCACCCCTAAGTCCCTCTCCTCAGGGCTACTGCCCAGCCTGGATTAGTGCTTGGGATTGCCTCCACCCAGATGCAGGATCTTGCACTTGGTCTTGTTGAACCTCCTGAGCTTGGCTTGTGCCCACCTCTGCAGCCTGTCCAGCTCCCTCTGGATGGATCCCTGCCCTCCAGCCTGTCTGCTGCACCACACAGCTTGGTGTCATCAGCAAACTTGCTGAGGCTGCACTCAGTGCCTCTGTCCATGGCACCCACAAAGATGTTGAACAAGACTGGTCCCAGGACTGATCCCTGAGGGACTGCACTTGTCACTGGCCTCCACTGGGACATGGAGCCATTGACAGCCATTTTTGGTGTGTGGCCATCAAGCCAGTTCTTGATCCATCTAGTGGTGCACCCATCAAACCCATGTGTCACCAGCTTGGAGACCAGGATTTGGTGTGGGACATTGTCAAAGGCCTTGCTTAGGTCCAGGTAAATGACATCAGTTGCTCGCCTCTCATCTATGAATGTTGTGACCTGTTCATAAAAGGCCACCAGGTTTGTCAGGCAGGATTTGTCCTAGGTGAAAGCATGCTGATTGTACCCGATAATACACATTATATATATATATATATATATATATATATGTATATATATATATATATATAATTAATATATATGTACTGGGATGCAGTTCTGGTTCCAGTGACATCAAAGTGCAAGTGATTTCTTCATCTCTGCAACACATGTTGTATAATTAATAGTCACTTCTGTTTTAATTGCTTGCATACTAATATTTTCATTGTTCTTTAATTGTAGGAAAGTGAAGAGAGATATGTTGATATCTTTGTATTTTCTGTCTACTGAAAATCTTCTAATGCATTGAGGCAATGAGGTAGGGCACCTTTCTATTGCCCCATCTGAACTGACCAAATGTTAAAAAATGGAGACAGAAGCATCCAACCAGCATGATGCCTAGGGTGGAGCAGTCCCCACCAACTGTGGTGACCAGCTCCACAAAAAAACAAGAAAAAGAGAAAGGTCATAGTTGTTGGGGACTCAGTCTTGAGGAGGACAGAGGGACCCATTTGTCATCCCAACCCATCTCACAGGGAGGTCTGCTCCCTTCCTGGTGCCCGGGTTAGGGACATTGCCAGGAGACTCCCAAACCTAATCCAGCCCTCTGATTATTACTCCTTGCTGGTAATACAGGCTGGCAGGGATGAGATCGAGGAGAAGGGCACCAGGGCAATTAAAAAGGGATTCAAGGCCCTGGGGAAACTGATAGATGGGGCAGGAGCACAGGTGGTGTTCTGCTCAGTTCCCCCTGTGGCAAGTGAGTTCACAGAGTGGAACAGCAGAACCTATGACATCAACAGCTGGCTCAAGGGATGGTGCCAGCGACAGCACTTTGGGTTCTTTGACCACGGGGGAACTTTTACTGAGCCAGACCTGTTTGATCGTGATGGGGTGCAATTGTCTAGGAGGGGCAGGAGAGTCCTGGCACTGGAGTTGGCAGGGCTCATTAGGCAGGCTTTAAACTAGATCTGAAGGGGGTGGGTGAGGCAATTACTCTCTCTGAGAGGGAGAGAGTGGGAAGGAAACTAGGGACAATTGAGAAATCGAGAGCCCAGCTGAAGTGCATCTGCACCAATGCACACAGCTTGGGTAACAAGCAGGAGGAGCTGCAAGATAGTTGCCATTTCAGACACTTGGTGGGATGACAGGCATGGTTGGAGTGCTATACTGGGGGGATACAGCCTCTTCAGGAGAGACAGGCAAGGGAGAAGAGGAGGAGGGGTGGCCCTGTATATTAGGGAGTCACTCCATGCCACTGAGCTTGAGGTGAGGGACGAAGGGGTTGAGAGCTTGTGGGTTAAAATCAGAGGGAGGACTAACAAATCTGACATCCTGGTTGGAGTCTGTTACAGACCACCCAACCAGGATGAGGAAACAGATGAGGTATTTTACAAACAGCTGGAGGCTGTCTCAAGATCATCAGATCTTGTCCTTGTGGGTGACTTTAACCTGCCAGATATCTGCTGGGAACTTAATTCAGCAGAGAGGAGGCAGTCCAGGAGATTTCTAGAGTGCATGGAGGACAGCTTCATGACCCAGCTGTTAAGTGAGCCCACTAGGGGTCAAGCTCAGCTTGACCTGCTGCTCTCCAACAGAGAAGGGCTGGTAGGAGATGTGACAGTGGGAGGCTGCCTGGGGTGTAGTGATCATGAGATAGTGGAGTTTTCAATATGCAGGGAGGTAGGGAGGAACTATAACAAAACCCACACCTTGGACTTTTGGAGGGCAAACTTCAATTTGCTTAAGAAACTTATTTGCAAGGTCCCCTGGGCAGAAGTCCTTGGGAACAAAGGGGTCCAGGATGGTTGGACCTACTTTAAACAGGAGCTCTTGAAGGCACAGGAGCTGGCAGTTCCCATGTGCCCAAAGATGAGCCGGTGGGGAAGGCGACCAGCCTGGATGAGTAAACAGCTCCTGAAGGAATTGGGGGAGAAAAAGAGGGTGTATCACCTCTGGAAGGAGGGGAAGGCTTCTCCTGACGTGTTTAAAGCTGTAGCCAGACTATGCAGGAGAACAATTAGGGAGGCTAAGGCCCAGCTAGAACTTAGGCTGCCACCTCTGTGAAGGATAATAAAAAGCACTTTTATAAATGTATCAGTGCTAAAAAGAAGGGCAAGAAGAGCCTCCACTGCTTACTGGACCAGGAGGGGAACACTATAACTGATGATGAGGAAAAGGCTGAGGTCCTGAATGCCTTCTTCGCCTCAGTTTTCAACAGCAAGGAGGGAGGAGTTCAGGGCAAGTGGCCTCTTGAACTGGGGGATGGGGTCGGGGAGCAGTGTGTTCCCCTGGAAATTCATGAGGAATTAGTTCAGGACCTGCTGAGCCACCTGGACACCCACAAGTCCATGGGACCAGATGGGATCCATCCCAGGGTGCTGAGAGAGCTGGCAGCTGAGCTGGCCAAGCTGCTCTCCATCATTTTCCAGCAGTCCTGGCTCACTGCAGAGGTCCCAGGAGACTGGAAAATGGCCAACGTGGTCCCCATCCACAAGAAGGGTTGGATGGAGGAACCTGGGAACTACAGACCTGTCAGCCTGACTTCAGTGCCAGGGAAACTGATGGAGCAGGTTATCCTGGGGGTGATAAGAGCACACCTGAGGGATGGCAAAGGGCTCAGGTCCAGCCAGCATGGGTTTAGGAAGGGCAGATCCTGCCTTTCTAACCTGATCTCCTTCTATGATCAAGTGACTGCTTGGTGGATGTGGGGAGGCCTGTGGATGTGGTCTGTCTGGACTTCAGCAAGGCCTTTGACACTGTCCCCCACAGCAAACTGCTGGCTAAGCTGTCAGCCCATGGCTTGGATGACAACACTCTGTGCTGGATTAGGAACTGGCTGGAGGGCTGAGCCCAGAGAGTGGTGGTGAATAGTGCCACATCCATCTGGCAGCTGTCACTAGTGGTGTCCCTCAGGGATCAGTGCTGGGCCCCATCCTCTTTAACATCTTCATAGATGATCTGGATGAGGGCATGGAGTCAGTCATCAGCAAGTTTGCAGGTGACACTAAGCTGGGGGCAGATGTGGCTGGGTTGGAGGGCAGAAGGGCTCTGCAGTGGGACCTTGACTGCCTGGACAGATGGGCAGAGTCCAAGGGGATGGGGTTCAATAGCTCCAAGTGCAGGGTGCTGCACTTTGGCCACAACAACCCCATGCAGAGATACAGGCTGGGGTCAGAGTGGCTGGAGAGCAGCCAGACAGAGAGGGATCTGGGGGTACTGATTGATACCTGCCTGAACATGAGCCAGCAGTGTGCCCAGGTGGCCAAGAGAGCCAGTGGCATCCTGGACTGCATCAGGAATGGTGTGGTCAGCAGGAGCAGGGAGGTCATTCTGCCCCTGTACTCTGCACTGGTTAGACCACACCTTGAGTACTGTGTTCAGTTCTGGGCCCCCCAGTTTAGGAGGGACATTGAGATGCTTGAGCGTGTCCAGAGAAGGGCGATGAGGCTGGGGAGAGGCCTTGAGCACAGCCCTACGAGGAGAGGCTGAGGGAGCTGGGATTGGTTAGCCTGGAGAAGAGGAGGCTCAGGGGTGACCTTATTGCTGTCTACAGCTACCTGAGGGGTGGTTGTGGCCAGGAGGAGGTTGCTCTCTTCTCTCAGGTGGCCAGCACCAGAACAAGAGGACACAGGCTCAGGCTGCACCAGGGGAGATTTAGGCTGGAGGTGAGGAGAAAGTTCTTCACTGAGAGAGTCATTGGACACTGGAATGGGCTGCCCGGGGAGGTGGTGGAGTCGCCGTCCCTGGAGCTGTTCAAGGCAGTATTGGACGTGGCACTTGGTGCCATGGTCTGGCCTTGAGCTCTGTGGTAAAGGGTTGGACTTGGTGATCTGTGAGGTGTCTTCCAACCCTGATGATACTGGGATACTGTGATTTCTCCAGGCCAGTAAAACACTACCTAATTGTAAGTTTGCAGAAAACAAGCAGTAACTCGCCTGAGATTACTAGTGCTGAACCTTTAGGGTTGGGTAGCCCTGATATTTACCCCTGAAAAGCTCTTTGATGCAGATGGGTAGGAGAACACAGCTCCCAGCATAAGAAAATGCAGGCATCTGGTATCACACGATAACTACCCATGGTTATATTATTTGTGCATCATGTCATATGCATTCCTACTGTATAACCAAGCATGAATATCTCTGGGAAACACCAGTACCTGTATCATTTGTTAAAAGACAAAGGGTCATGCAGGAAAGGGAACCCCAGTGCCCTGGGGGTATTGATTAAGACAGCTGATGTGGCAAATAAGGCACAGATGTTCATCTATGCTCTAGGAAATGATTAAAAGGACAGCATTTTGGAGTCACATCAAGCCACAGCAAAGCAAGGATCATGTTTAAAGATGAGACTGCTGGTCCAGAACAGCGGAACAGGAAGATGCAGTGAAACCCATGTTTTGGAAGATGTTGGACTTTGTTTATTTAACAGACAGCATTCGCATACTTGGATATCCTTCTAGCCTATATTGTTTGCTGCATCAGCTTATTCAGTGTTATTACTCAAGGAAAGTAAGTCATGCTGGTTTGAGGCTCGCTGGAATATTTTAATGAGAGAAATTAGACCATTGGCTGTAAAAAGAAAATTAAGGTGATGTCTACATTACCCATGCATTCTGCTGGGACGTTTAAAAGCAAGGACACAAACACAGGTAAGTCAGTCTCTGTCTGGCTGTCACCATATTAAATTTCCTGCTTGACCCTGCACATTTTCCAACTAATCATTCTGCTTCTAACACCCCTTGCTGACCTTTCCAGCTCACCCTGCATGTATGAGAGAGTCTGAGATAAGGGGGGGTGTGTGTGGAAAAAAGGTGGAGGGGTGGTTAGGACCCCCTCCTGGGCTCTGGCTGCTGGGAGGGGTCTTGTATTTCCGTATTACTTTTAACTTGTACATTACTGTATGTAGCTGTAAATATCTGTAATATATTGCATCTATCTATGCTTGTAGCTTGTGCTAAGCTGTGAATAGAAGGCTTCATTCTTTAACTTCCATCCATCTGAGTTTAGTCTGGGTGAATCCCTGCGCCAGTCTCCCTTTCTCCTTGAAAAGCCTCAAAGTGTGGAAAGAGTAATCCAGCATCCTAAGTGCCAGTGAGGTGCATTATCAGAGTTCCCAGGAACTCTGCATGACAGCCATCATGCTGATCAAGCAGCGGAAAATGCTTCATTAGCTGATAGAACTACTAGCCAATCTCTGTATTATCAGGTGCACCCACCCCCATCAGTGAATAAGAAGTGAAGCTGTTCTCACTTTTGCTAACAGGAGATTTTTGCAACACAGACTTACTGCTGCAGACTCACCATGTGGAGACTACATTCCACATTAAATAGAGCCTTGACTGTATGACGACACTGACATGGCTGTGTCTGTGTGGTCTGCTCCTGCTGTATGTGAGTCCTAAGGACCACTAATCACAGTAGAACTGGCTCTGACAACTTGGGTAGTAAGGCTGCTCTAACTACAGGTAGTTATGACAGAAGCTCTGAATACTTGAGAACTCCTACCATCTAAAGCAGTCTTAAGACATTCTCCTATGTAGCATACAGTCCCTTTAGTGAGCTTATCAAGTTAAATGATAAAGCAACTTAAGTTACTTCTCTCAGTCAGTCCCAATTAGAAAACTGTGTCAGAATTACACTCCTCAGGTAGTCTTCAGCCGTCTACTAATTTCCAGTCTCTCTATATATTCCCAGTCAATCTAATTTCCTTCCTAGCACCATTTGTCTGTCTGGTCTGTTTGCGACTCCATCCTTGTTCGTGCCTCACTGGCATGGAAGGTAAAATTTGTGGCTTAGCAAGTGGCCTAAGAGCCTGAGCACTGGTTGTATTAGAAATGCTTACAAGCAAACCTGTGAGTGCCCTTCTTAAAGGCCAGTTAAGGAAAGAAATTTCCATCTAAGCAACTCTACAGAATTTTTTTCAAACCCTTTGGACCTGGAATTTCCCTGATAAATATTTGCGCTGTGTTTGCTAATTGCAGCAGCACTTTTCTTATGCTCTTATTCAACCTGAGTATGAAGAAAAAGGCAAGGCAGTGTTCATTATACAATTAGACTACCTTTCTCTGTTTCATTAGCCTCCAGCTGTAGGAATGACCATACAAGACTGCAGTTCAGATGAGCTGTGTGAGGCCAAGGTATGTTGGTGACTTGGCAGAACAGCTGGAACAAGTGGCAGAAGTTATCTTCATTCGCTTCTCCAAGGGAGGATGTTCTGGCTTTGGTTCGTCAGCTCTGCTCCATAAAAGTCTGGGTGGAATTTCAGCTGCTTCTGGATCTTGGGATCACAGCAGTAGACCCAGTATTTTGTTCAAAATATGCTTAGCTCTCAGTCCTGCAACAGGCTAATCATGATGGGACTGAAGGCTTTGCTAGAGGAGAATGGAAAGAGCACAGCCTGTCCAGAGAAGGAAATTTTAGCAGCAATTATTAATTGTATTATTCTTACAGGACAAGCTAGAGGTTTCAGCAACAGATGAGATCTCTGGGGAAGAGGAGGCTCCCAGGTGACCTTCTTGTGGCCTTCCAGCATCTGAAAGGGACCTACAAAAAAGCTGGGGAGGGACTTTTTAGGCTCTCAGGGAGTGACAGGACTGGGGGGAATGGAGCAAAGCTGGAGGTGGGGAGAGTGAGGGTGGAGGTGAGGAGGAAGTTGTTGAGCATGAGAGTGGTGAGAGGCTGGAATGGGTTGCCCAGGGAGGTGGTTGAGGGCCCATGGCTGGAGGTGTTTCAGGCCAGGCTGGCTGAGGCTGTGTGCAGCCTGCTCTAGGGTAGGGTGTCCCTGGGCATGGCAGGGGGTTTGGAACTGGCTGCTCCTTGTGGTCCCTTCCAAGCCTGACTGATTCTATGATTCTGTTGCCCTCAGCACCATAAAAAGCCAGAATAAATGTCTGGTTCTTGCCCCAGAGAGACTACATTTGGTGGAGAAGTAGAAAATGTTTTCTTGGAAGACGCTGTCTTGTTTTGTGGCAGTCTATAAAATGCCAGTTTCAGCTTTGCTACCCAACGTCTATTTCATGGGTGTTATTTTAGACTCATCCCTCAGCTGGCACAAATCAAACGTCACGCTACGTAAGTCAGCCAAGCTGTGCTGATTTATGCTGGCTACATCACTTCAGAGAAGACAATGGAGTTACGCCAACTGACATCAGCGCGGGATCTGGTCCTCAAATGCTGTCAATGCTGTTTAGTGCCACTATTCTGTTTCTGCTTCTTCCTTACTCTGGAGAGATTATTTTGTTTGACTGCAGACAGGAGCCGAGCATGACTGGGCTCTCCTTCCTGCATCCATCCTCCTCTCCAGCTCATTAACTCCCAGAGGAACAGGGGATGTGGGAGGAGAGAAGATCCGGTCCTTTAGAGGTGGTTCCATTTATAAATATTGACTTCAATGTTAATTTCATGTAGTTGCTTGTAAAAGTCTTTTAGGCTGAAGCAGAAGGCATGCTGCAGATGGCAAGGATATTTTTCACAGTTTTTATGGTGGATAACAATACACTTGACATTTTGCTCATTAAATGTGAGCCCTGGTATGTGAGTAAACATGCTGGGCATCTGTGCTCTAAAATTACCAGTGTGAAAAGCAACAACTCGAATGTTTCAGTCAATAAATGTACAGCACAGAAGAAACATTCAGCGACTTCCGGGATGCTGCGTGCAAGACAAGGGCTGAGTTTGCAGTAGTGCATGGAGCACGCTAGAGCCAGCAGGGGAGGAATAACATATCACTTTGCAGCCCATCTCTTGCAGGGAGAGGACTGCATCAAAAGGCCTCAAAAGTCAAAGTAACATGCGGTAGACTGTGGGAGTGCAGAATGCAGAAGAGTTGTGGGGTGCAGGACTGCTGTGGGAAGGGAGCGAAGAGAGGAGACAGCAGGCAGACCCTTGCAATAAGAGCCCTTGGCTCTCAGGTGCAGCTCAGAGGGGGCAGATGACAGACCTTCGCTAAGGAGGAGAGCGTCTGCATGCAGATGTGGTGGGGCGTCCCTGACTGATTGTGCTGAAGTGTAGGCCTGTGCTCTGCTGGCTGAGTGTGTAAATTCGGGCTGTCAGGACCAGTAAAGGGCTTCAGCATAATTCACGTTGGATGTTTGTGAAGCTCAGGCAGCTCGCCAGACCCGTCTTGGTTTATGGCCGTGTTTGCCCTTGGTGCCCGCAGGCAGGCGGTGATCGCAGGCAGCGCAGCCTGCAGCAGTAGACCACACTCGTTAATGTCTGCTTCTAGAAGACATCGCAAGTGCGTGGTCAAGCCATAGAGTGAGACCAGAAAGAAAGGACAAGGCAAGAATGATCTGAGAAGGTGGCATAGATGGTCTGTGGAGAGAAAGGCGGGTTGCTGCGGGGAACCGGGGCAGAAAGGGGCAGAAGGACATCTGTGTGGTGCAGTAGGAGCAGTTGTGATGAGTGACTAACCAGCAGGAGATCAAACAGAACTCGCCCAACAGAACTAACTCCTCTCCTTTCTATCACGGGAAGAGGTTTGCTCCCCGTTTTCAGTTTTTGACATATTCACACAGAAATGAAAAAAAAAGAAAGGTGAAAGCTCATGTGGGAAGAAAAGATGGGAGGGTAAAATAGCTATAGATTCTTAAGCTAGTAGGTGCTTTTTGCTTGTCTTTTAAATGTTCTGGAGATGCTCCATGAGGCAGCAATTCTGAGAAATAATACAATGAAACATAACTAGAGGAAAACAGGATTTATTGTTGATTGACTGAGTTCTCCTTCCTCAGGTTCAGATGAAACCTCCTGCACCTCAAGTTCACACAATCTTTGTAAATTCAGACATAATTTGATATGGATGCTGGTTTGTGTTACGTAACCAGAACCAGGGAGATGAAGCATGAGAATACAGAGAGTGGAAGAAACACATCCTGGGTCGCACACTACTACTGCTTCACTGAGCAATCCCTGTATCTGGTGGTGCTCTGGGAGGCAGGAGAGTTTGGTGTGAATAAGGGTGACAAGAACTAGAATTTGCTTATGCCGTCCCATTTTCCTGTAAATGCTCATAACTAGTTTATTGTGGTGATCTGCTCCACTTATAAATGCTATCAGGCCATAAATCCTCTCTCAGCACAGAATTAGTAAGGTCATATATGCAACATTAATATATTCCTTAGCTAACACCAGAGCATTCAGAGCATGAGATATTTATCCCAGACAGACAGAAGTGAAATATTTCCAATTATTCCTAACAAGCAGAGTTGTCATTATGATGTAGTTTCTATAACTTAGAAGGAAATGTGAGTAGTAGCTGTGATGTCTGCTTTGCATTTACTGAAAGGAAGTTCTAGATACCTGTAATGCAGAGCTGCATAGTTTTTGCTATCAAAAAACTGGACACACTACTGGCATGGTCCTTAAATGGGAAATGTTATTCACAGCTCAAGATGAAGCTTGAACAACACCACGTCAGTACTGCAATGTACTGTGACATAACTTACCTGAACAAAACGACTCCTTTGATGATAAAGCATAAAGGTTCTGCAGCTGGCTGGGTGCAATTCCAAGCACAGCTCCAACCTGGGTGGGGAATGGCTGAGAGCAGCCTTGAGGAACAGGACCTGAGGGTCTGGGGTGATGAAAAGCTCAACAGGAGCCTGCAGTGTGAGTGCAGCCCAGACAGCAACCCTGTGCTGGGCTGCAGCAAGAGCAGTGTGGGCACAGGGCAAGGGAGGGGATTCTGCCCCTTGGCTCTGCCCTCCTCAGACCCCACCTGGAGTCCTGTGTGCAGTTCTGGAGCCCCCAGCACAAGAAAGACACCAAGCTGTTTGAGCCAGTCCAGAGGAGGCCACCAAGATGCTCAGAGGGCTGCAGCAGCTCTGCTCTGAGCACAGGCTGAGAGAGTTGGGGCTGTGCAGCCTGGAGAGGAGAAGGCTTCGAGGAGACCTTGGAGTGGCCTTCCAGGATCTGAAGAGAGCTACAGGAGGGCTGAGGAGGGACTATTGACAAGGTCTTGTAATGACAGGACAAGGGGTAATGGAATTAATCTGGCAGAGGGGAGATTTAAATTAGATGTTAGGGAGATGTTATTTGCAGTGAGGGTGGTGAGACACTGGCACAGGTTGTCCAGGGAGGTTGTGGCTGCTCCCTCCCTGGAGATGTTGAAGGCCAGGTTGGATGAGGCCTTGAGCAAACTGTTCTGGTGGGAGGTGTCCCTGCCTATGGTGGGGGGTTGGAACTGGAAGAGCTTTGAGGTCACTTCCAACCTAAAACATTCTGTGATTCTATCATTTCTGCCTGAGAGACCAGAGTCTTGCTCACGTTCTACACATTTGCATGCTGCCAAGTATCAGTTGATACAGGATCACCATTTACCAGCCTGCAACAAACCCAAGGTTCTGCAGCGGCTTGAAATTCCTCCCTGATACAATAGGTGTGTATTCTGGGTCCAGATTTCTAGGGTGTGCTGTAGTAATGTTGGCACCAGACATAAACAGTGTGGTTGTTCAGGGATTAGCACCCATTCCTCAGCGTGGAGAGTAGGTGTCCTTCACCAGCACCAACACCACCCTTCTGAATTGCTAATAGGAAAAAGTTGTCTTTGGAATTCTGCCACACAAAACACATTTAGTGCTGCCTTTCAAAATGCCTTCTTTTTCTCACCTGTAGTGCATTTCCATGACTGTAGTCAGGTGAGTCAGCACACCCTGAGCCCAGGGGAAGTGAACAAAGAGAGACTGATGTATCTCTCCAGGTCTGGGGCATATCCATCTTACTGCATGTGTATAAGGACTTCCTTATAGTAAACATGTGACATCTAGATGCACTTTTGTAGGTAAGTCAATATTTATCATGAGCATTCATTTTCTTCTACCTGGAAGGAAAATGCTTCAATATTTCTGGACACAGTATCTGGAACTGCCACTATTCAATCTTGTTAGGAAGTTAATCTAGCCTACTGTTGTTAGAGTTCCTCAAGAGAGAAGTGTTGCAGCTCTAGTGACATTCAGCACCTGACTGAGTGGGCCTTTCAGCAGAGCAGTGATGCTGCTGGATCAGGCCAAGGCTCACCAGTCCTCTTCCTACCTGTGAATATGGCCAGTATGTAGATGCTTGTGGAGGAAAATAGCACCAGGTATTTCCTTCAGCAGTTCCATGTTCTCCATATTTTCTGCCTCCAGGATTCCCCACATCCGTTACTTTGTTTTCATTTCATGCATTTGCCAATTGCTTTTTTAACCCACACAATTTCTTGGCCTTCATGAAGTTCTGTGATTAAATTGGGGAACTACTTATTATGAGTTGCATCATGCATGATCTTGGGGGACTCTTCCAACCTGATTCATTCTATGATTCTATGTATTATCTCTGTCTATTTTAACCTGTTATCCACTGTCCTTTTTTGATATCCTCTGCCTTTTATATAAAAAAAGAAATCAGGCATTGCTCCCTGTCCCCTTGAAAGAAGGAGGCTTTTGCAAGGGGATTTGTGAGGGGGATTCTGAGGTGTTAGATCTGCTGGGTGTAGGGAAATACAGGACATCCAGGGATGAAAACAGGGCAAGAGCATCTACACAGATTCACCTTGAAGTCTGTGCTGTGCAAGGACCTACGAATTATAGAAGGATGTAGGTTAAGCTATATCTCTGAAGGAATTTCTTCTCCTTATGAAAGTTGCCATCTCACTGAGCAGAAAGGAGTCTTTCATTGCAGGACCTGCTAGGGCTACACTAACCTACTTCCATGCCAAAGCAAACACTATTACCACAGACCCCTCCACAGTACGTGAGGAGTACAGTTTCAAACTTATCTTTCTCCAACCACTCTGGGCACTTGATGCAAGAGAGTAGATCAGCTTCTCAGATGGTTTATACTGTCTTAACTCCTTCAAAATCAGTGAAGCTCCATTGCCACCATCTAATTGAGGTTTTGGCCAGGTGCTCAGCCTTCAGCTCTTTTGAGAGAGTAAGCTGTGGATGTGTTTACCTTTTGCAGATGTCCTTTTATTTTCCCTTCTGTACTTCCTCTTTTCCCTTTCCACACTGCAGCCATCCCCACCTTATCCACTTAGCTACCAAAGCTCACAGAGAGCATTATTAGTTACACTTTACAGGGGGTGGAAAGCACTAAATCATGTGTTGGGCAAATAAAGCTCTTACCCCACAGCAGAGGCAAGCAGTTCTGCTCCACTGCATGTGCAGCAGTGTATTTTAGCTGGATTCCAGGGTGCAGAAATTATTTGCAGCTCTGCATCCTAAATTATACTCACATCCAATATCTCGGATTTTCATATTATTCAAACATAAAACTGTCACCATTGGGGCTTAAATTATGTAGAGATGATATTTCATGGCATAGAATTTGTTTGCATCTCTGTGGAAACTTGGCAACCACTCTGCTGCTGAAGTCCAAAGGGGCAGTGACAATTTAGGAAGAAGCTGAGAAACAATCCAAGAAGACAAGCTACGTATGCTTTGTTACCTAATTGTGGGGTGGGGTTTTCTTTTTCTGCTTGTTTTGGTTTGGTTTCTTAATATTGGAGGAAAAAAACACCTGTGGAAGCAAGCATGATTAAATACAAGCTGACCCTGAGTAATTTCAGTGACAGACCAAGCAGTAGCATAGGATATTTTCACAAGAGCTGACCTTCACCCATGTTAGATTTGTGTTTGGGGTGGAGCTAGCTCACATACAGGATTGCATAAGCAACCTGTAGTGGTAGGACTTCAGCCTGGGGAAAAACAACCAGCTGTTGCTCCTGCGAAGCTGTGATGCAGGTGAAGACAGAGAGGGATTGTGGCCTGGACTTTTGATGAGCAGGAGAGGGCTGCAGAATCTTAGGACTTGGCTGTTCCTTCCTTCCCATGCTAGCTGCAGGGGTGTGTGCACCTGGACCTGTAGTGATGTCTTCTTGGTCTACTTGTCTCGGAAGAAGCAGTGCCACGTAAGGCGAGAGCTGATGGGAACGCAGCCTTTCTGACTTCTCAGATGGCATAACAGTGGCCAGAAGAAGACATGAGCTCAATCCTTGGCATAAAGGACAGATAGGAAAAGAAGTGTGAGCCCCAAATGTGACCCCAGCTCACCTCCATGATCAGGACAACTCATCTATTGTGCATGGGAAAACCTGACCTTTGAAGATGTTCTCAAGTCAAGCAGGGTCCAAGTTTGCTGTCTGCACCTTGAAGCTGCATATGGCTTTCACTTCTGTATTTTATCTGAGCAAGCATGTCACACCTGAAGAAGCTTGTGTTTTGCTTGCTGAGGTATGTGTGCATCTTAAACTCTAGGACTGGGAAAAGAACTAAATTGTACCTTAACATTGAACAAACCCAGGAATTTCATCACACCTTGACTTGGATAAAGTAAAAAAAAAAAAAAGAACAAGCAAACAAAGCAAAGCAGCAACGTCAAAAAAACCCAAACAAACAAACAAAAACCCCAAACCAAACCAGACAAATAATGAATGTGCAACCACCTCTCAACAAGAGATGTTGATGTATTTCCTCCACAGCACTGAGAGTTTTGTTAGCTGATGTTAACTCCCATGTTTCTGTGGGAGAAGTGAAAAAGGCATGCTGAAAGTGGTATTTCTGAGATGTCACTAATAAAAAATGCAGCATAAAAGCAGCACCTTCATCCTGTGCTCCCGTTGGAGAACATGCTTTTTTGGCTCAGATTCCCCCTGTCTCTGCAGTCTGTGCACACAGCTGTCAAACAAACTCTCACTCTGAAATACTGAGGGGCTAGCATAGCTGGCCTTTGTCACATCCAATTTGTTCCCCAAACTACACTTCCTGAGGCCAAGTTGAGCTAGCAAGGACCCACTTTTTGTTTTTAATCTTCCTTTCACTTTTATTTCCGAGAGGAGGATACCACAGAGAAGCAGCTGTCCTGTTGGCATCCTCATGGGTTGGGAGCAGACAGGATACCTAACAGGCCAGACGCTGCAACATCTGCCAGGAAAATCTGACTGAGGCACCCATGTCTGCACTGGGAGGGGCTGTGTGAAATGGGAGGGTGTCCCAGGTGGCTATTCTTCTGTCTCTTCTGTGTATTTGGGAGAACACAGTCAGACGTGGCACTGCCTAGCAGTAACCATCCATGTATTGCATGGCACTTATCTCAGTCAGTTCCTATTTTGGTGTGTGTTGTGTCTGGAAAAGGAGCAGCTTGGGTAAAGCTCAAGGAAGGTAGCTGGCAGCAATGGATGCCTCCAAAATGCAGGTGAGGTATTTTGAGCCTGCTATATATGCTTTTTGTAACTAGCTCTGTTCTGAGGGAGACAGCAGGCATTTCTCCTGTTACTGGCTGCTCTTACTTCTGCATTCCACCATAGTTTCCTCAGATGCCACCTTTCTGAAGAACTTCTCTTTCTCTTCCCACGGGCTTCCCACTCTCCCAAGCATTCCTGCTTAGCACATCTTTGCTCCCCACAATTTCTATTCTGAGGGTGAAAGGCTCCCTGCTCAGATTGCCTCTCCTGTCTTGAAGTTGGGGTCTTTAGGGGACAGGAGGATATCTGGACTTCTCCCAGTCTCTGCTACACCCTACAGAACCAGCACTGGGCATGGGGCATTCACCTGCATTAGCACATTTTCTCCCTGGTGGAAAATCCTATTCTTATTGCAAAACAAGAGCGTTTCCATATCTGCTGCTCTCTGCTTCTCCTGCTTCTCCCAAGAATGAGTTTAACTGTGGGGGAGGGAGGCACAGAAAAAGCACTCCCTTGCACAAGGAGGATCTGCAGGCACTTAGTGCTGTTGTTATATAAAAATTTAAAAGTGGATTTGCAAGTATTCAGCACTGATGTCACATCTACAAAGGTAGGAACGCTCTGAAAGAAGGGCTCTGGGACAAACATGCATGTAGGTACGAGAGAAAGGGGTGAGGAACGTGTAAAAATCTATTAAGCATCCTCCGTTGATGTTTGCATGTAGAACGCATCTATTTGTGGAGTGTAAAACCCTGGTGCAGGAATGACCTCAGAAAGATGTCTCTAGATGCATACTTAATTTTTTAAGAGAGTACAGAGCTATAAAAGTCTCCAGACAATTTAATCATTGTTATCTTGTTAAGAGTGTCTGTGTGTTTCTCTGCAAAATGAGCTAAGCAAACGGATGGCACTGGTGCTTGGACAGCTAGCAGAGCGAAACAACAACGTATCAGCGTAGGGAGAGAGCTGAAACCTTCCCAGAGCTCCATTAACAGAACGAGAAGTGGTTTCAGAGAAGATGAGCTTCTATATTAGGAAAGCTTTACTTATTTCCTCTGAGATTCTGCCAGTCCCATGGGAGAAAGAAAAGGTAGGAAAAGAAGAGCAGCAAAGAGGAAGATGTGGAGAGAAACGCTTTGCCACTGTTTATGCAGGGTAGGTAGGGGATCCTGGTGGAGCAGGGGAAGAGCTTTCTCTGAGCAGCACCTGCCACGTGGCTCTCCTGTGGCGTCTCAGGGTTGGGATCAGATGGGAGACAACAGTTTTTGTCCATCAAGTCTGCAGTTCAGTCTGAGTGCAGAGGGATTACACCACACATTTCCACACACCCACACCCACATCTGGCAGCAGGGGTGTGAAGCTGCGGAAAATACCACTGCCCACAGGAGGGGCAGGATGGCAGAGCAGCAAGAAGCTGGTGGAGAAGTGACCCTTTAATGACTGAGATATGGCAGCAAGAATTGCTAGAAACAGCTAGTGATACCAGGAATTAAAGCCAAGGGCAGACGAGATGTGCTGTTGCAAGGCAGATGAGGTTACAGTGGCCGAAAGAGATCAGAAGAAAGCTTCCACTCACAGCATTTGACAACTCTCCTGATATTTTACATTTCAGTGTTGCTAATCTTTAGTTAGTCGCTCCTTGTTTGTGCAAGAACTTGTTGGTGCCTACTCACGGCAGCGTGCAAAAGAAAACAAAAGGTAGAAAGACAAACAGGTATGATGGTAGCTCACTCTCCCCACCTGCCACAGGTTATGAGTTTGCAGGTGGTTATATTTCTAGTTCACTTTTTTGAGAAATAAGAGAAATTAATCTCTAGTTGGTATCTTTTATGTAGCAAAGTGGATCCACGGCAAGGAGAGAAGTCTTGCAAAAATGTAAGAACCGTAGGAGGAGAGGTGGCAGCACCTGTGCAATGTTGGCCCCTCTAAGGTCTCTCCAGTGTCAGCCACTGCTTTCCTCTCTCTTGGTTACCCATACCTGTCAATGTGTTCATCAGACGTGGATACACTTATGACAACCTGGTCTGCTAAGATCCGATGCCTCATTTAAATAGATGTAATTCACCAGGCATGCCAGGATGGCAGCTTTTTGCTCACCACATCAGCGCATGGGGCAGTGGCAGGAAAGAAGTGAGATGAGAGCAAAATATGATATGAAGGGTGGCAGCTCAGCAGACAAAATGCTCTCCCTTATGCTGTAAAGCAGCACAGGGTCCTGCAAAAGAAGAGAGAACTGATCTATGGTCACCAGGAAGAACAGGACATCTGTCAGGGAGCACCTACAGCCTGTCAGGGCCCAGAGATGAGACCATTATCACCTGAAATTTGTGAGGTCCCATGCTTCTGATGAAGCATTTTCCACCTGTTCCTACAGTACCTTAACAGTGTATTTGCAGTGGCCCTGCTTTTCAGCTCCACGTTTCTATCTCCCAATAAGAAGAGTATTAATAAATGAGGCCTAGGAAAGAGAGCAAAGTCAAATCATAGAATCATAGAATCAACCAGATTGGAAGAGACTTCCAAGATCATTAAGTCCTACCTATCACCCAGCTCTATCCAACCAACCAGACCTTGGTGCTAAGTGCCCCATTCAGAGGATCACAACTACAGTGATAAAAGAATTCACACAAGTAAAGTGGAATTTAATATGTGGATATAAGTCTGTCCTTGTTAAACACTGCAAGGAGAAATGCACTGCTATAGATATGTAAAAGAGCCCATCAGAGGAAAAGCAGAACTATGCATCAGACAGGGCTCTAAAAGGAGTTTTTACTTGAATGACTGCTTGAACGCAGTCAATGATTTTCAGTCCTGATTCAGCAGAGATGGATTGTATTTGACACTTAATGGAAAGAATCCATGTATCTTCCTCAATCATACAACTCTTGGGTGACCATGAAGCTTTGAGTCTGATGTGGCCTCTGTGTTGCTCGTTGCTGTATATCCTAATCATCTTTGAAATTCTTTATAGATGTCAACAACTCTAATGTCTTCCAGCCACTAAGGAGTTGCCCCAGAATGAGAGGCTTCATTCTCCACCCAAATCCAGACCTGGACAGCATCATTTTAAACGTGAGAGATGGAAGAGTCCCAGCTTTCCTGAGCTTGTTCAAGGTTCACTGGCAGAATAACCTAAAGAGCTGAAGAGGGGAAATGGAGAGCAGTTTCTTCCTTGTATGATGATTAATTCTTAGATCCTACAGACTTCAATTATTTGTGCTGTCTTTAAGTCCTCAAACAACCTTGATTGTTAGACACCTAGATTCTGTAGCAACATTTAGGAACTTCCCACTAAAGGCCTTTAGGTGGAAGGTGTGCTAGTTTGAAGCAGGCTAGAATGTTTTGGTGAAAAGAACTAGATGATAGGCTATGAAAGGAAAACATTGGTGATGTCTCCTTCCCTCAGAGTCTCGCTGAAGAAGAATGTAAACACTAGATAACACTTTCACCATTTTGTCTTCACTTTCGGGCTGGGCTTTGGCTGTGCTGCATCTCCCTAACCTCATCTGCCACTAACCTTGCTCCTTAACCTCTTGGCTGAGCCTCCATTCTTCCTTAGGACTGGGGTAAGGTTGAGGGGGGCAGGGGGAAGGTGCAGGGGTGGTTGAGAGCCTCTCCTGGGGACTCAGGTTTCTGGGAGGGGAGTTGTGTTTCTGTATTACCTTTTCCCTTGTCTATTTCTGTCTATAACTGTATAGACTGTAAATATCTGCTTGTATATTGTGCCAGCTGTAAATAAATAGCTTCATTTATATTCCCAGAGTCCGGCTGAGTCTAGTCTGGGTATTACTAAAGTGTGTGGGGATGGGGAACACCCAAACCACCACAGAAGGGTACTCCCTCAACAAATTCTTCCATTTGTATCCACTGGAGAACTCTCCCTAACCTTCCCTGTTAGGCTGAAAGAACAGACTTTATTCCTTCTTATCTTCATGTGAGTTAGAAGGGGGGATGCAGAATGCAGGCCTTTTGCACATTGCATGGGAAAGAACAGGTCCAGGATATTCTGATTCTAAACAGATGTAATCATAGAGGCTTCCTTTCAACAGCTATTTATTTTTCCCCATCTCACAGCTAGCTAGAAGGAGTTCATGTACAAAACTGGTGGTCCAGCAGAGATACTAGGTGTAACGAGAAGGATTTCCTCCACTGCGTTACTAAAAGACATTTCAAATCTTCCTGTGCAGAAAACAAAATGTCCAGAACAGGAGATCTGAGTTCATAGAATCATAGAATCAACCAGGTTGGAAGAGACCTCCAAGATCATCCAGTCCAACTTAGAACCCAGCCCTATCCAGTCAACCAGACCATGGCACTAAGTGCCTCATCCAGGCTTTTCTTGAAGACCTCCAGGCACAGCAACTCCACCACCTCCCTGGGCAGCCCATTCCAATGCCAATCACTCTCTCTGCCAACAACTTCCTCCTAACATCCAGCCTAGACCTCCCCCGGCACAACTTGAGACTCTGTCCCCTTGTTCTGTTGCTGGTTGCCTGGCAGAAGAGCCCAACCCCACCTGGCTACAGCCTCCCTTCAGGTAGTTGTAGACAGCAATGAGCTCTGCCCTGAGCCTCCTCTTCTGCAGGCTGCACACCCCCAGCTCCCTCAGCCTCTCCTCATAGGATTTGTGCTCCAGGCCCCTCCCCAGCTTTGTTGCCCTTCTCTGGACACCTTCCAGCACCTCAACATCTTTCCTGAATTGAGGGGCCCAGAACTGGACACAGTACTCAAGGTGTGGCCTGAGCAGTGCTGAGCACAGGGCAAGAATAACCTCCCTTGTCCTATTGGCCACACTGCTCCTGAGCCAGCCCAGGATGCCATTGGCTCTCTTGGCTACCTGGGCACACTGCTGCCTCATCTTCAGCCTACTATCTACCAGTACCCCCACCTCCCTTTCCTTCTGACTGCTCTCCAGCCACTCTGTCCCCAGCCTGTAGCGCTGCTTGGGGTTGTTGTGGCCAAAGTGCAGAACCCTGCTCTTGGCCTTGTTAAATCTCATCCCATTGGCCTCTGCCCACCCATCCAGCCTGGCCAGGTCCCTCTGCAGGGCTCTCCTACCTTCCAACAGATCAATACCTGCTCCTAGCTTGGTGTCATCTGCAAACTTACTGATGCTGGACTTAATGCCCTCGTCCAGATCATCAATGAAGATATTGAACAGGACTGGGCCCAGCACTGATCCCTGGGGCACACCACCAGTGACAGCTGCCAGCTGCATGTGGCACCATTCACCACCACTCTATGGGCTCTGCCATCCAGCCAGTTCTTGATCCAGCACAGAGTGAATCTGTCCAAGCCACGAGCTGCCAGCTTGGCCAGGAGCTTCCTGTGGCAGACAGTGTCAAAGGCTTTGCTGCAGTCCAAGTAGACTCCATCCACAGCCTGCCCCACATTCACCAGGCAGGAACCTGATCATAAAAGGAGATCAGGTTGATCAGACAGGACCTGCTCTTCCTAAACCCATGCTGGCTGGGCCTGATCCCTCTGCCATGCTGGAGGTGCTTTGTGATGGCACTCAAGATGACCTGTTCCATGCCCTTGCCTGGCACTGGGGTCAGTCTCACAGGTCTGTAGTTTTCTGGCTCCTCCTTACAACCCTTCTTGTGGATGGGTGTGGGAGAATTTCTCCTGCAGCGGGGCATGAGCTGTAAACATGAGAACTTGTGATGGGAGAAAGTCCTTGAGCTGAAAGGAACAGTGAGCAACCCACACACACCTGCTGGGGGCTGGAATCTGCCGGCCCCTGGGGCGGACACAGGTCCAGGGGGCTGACCCTGCCAGCCCCCTGAGGTGGAACCATGGGCTGTTTTGATAAGGAATAACCTATCTGTGCCTTACACATAACCTTGAGCCAATCTGTATTGTCCAGTTGTGCCAGCCCAAGGCTGGATGGGTACACCTCCTCTGAGCACTATATAAGCTGCTCTATTGCCTTAATAAATCGCACTGATGCACAGCAGCTATAGAGTCGACTCCTCAGTGCCCCGATCCGCCTCTCGCCAGCCTCCGGACCCCGACAGATGGGATCACATTGGCAGCTTCCAGTCTCTGGGGACCTCTCCAGTGAGCCAGGACTGCTGATAAATGATGGAGAGTGGCTTGGCCAGCTCAGCTGCCAGCTCTCTCAGCACCCTAGGATGGATCCCATCCAGTCCCATGGACTTGTGAGGATCCAAGTGTCTCATCAGGTTCCTTACTGCTTCCTCATGGATTAGAGGGGGACTGTACTGGTCCCTGACTCCATCCACCACTTCAGGAGTCCAGCTGTGCTGGAGACAACCTGTCCCACTAGTGAAGATTGAGGCAAAGAAGGTGTTAAGCACCTCTGCCTTTTCCTCATCCTTTGTCACTATGTTCCCCTCTCTATCTAACAAGGACTGGAGGTTGTCCTTGGCCCTTCTCTGCCATTCAGATATTTAAAGAAACACTTTTTATTTTCCTTGACAGCTGTGGCCAGCCTGAGCTCCAAGTGGGCTTTTGCCTCTCTCATTTTTTTTCTACAGACCCTAGGAACTTCCTTGAACTTTTCCTGGGACACCTCCCCTCTTTCCCAAAGGTGATACACTCTCTTTTTAATCTTTAATTCCTTCAGCAGCTCCCTGCCCATCCAGCCTGGCTGCCTCCCTCCTCGGCTCATCTTCCGGCTCAGTGGCACTGCCTGCTCCTGTGCCTGCAGGAGTTCTTTCTTGAAGCAGCTCCAACCTTCCTGGACCCCTTTGTTTTCAAGGGCTCTTTCCCAAGGAACTTTCTGAGTTAGTTGCTTAAATAGGCTGCAGTCTGCCCTTGGGCAGTCCAGTGTGGAGGTTCTGTTGATCCCCTCCTGGTTTCTCCATGTACTGAACACTCTATAATTTCATGGTCACTGGACCCCAGGCAGCCTCCAACCACCACATCCCCTACCAGCCCCTCTCTATTTGTGAGCAGCAGGTCAAGCAGGGCTGCCCCCCTGGTAGGCTCACATAACAGCTGGGATAGGAAGTTGTCTTCCACACATTGCAGAAACCTTCTAGCCTGCTTCTTCTCTGCAGTGTTTAAGTCCCAGCAGATGTCTGGTAGGTTAAAGTCGCCCACCAGAACAAGGGCAGGTGATCTTGAGGCAGCCTTCAGTTGCTTAAAGAGTAATAAATCAACCTCTTCTTCCTGGCTGGGTGGTCTGTAACAGACTCCAACCAGGGTATCAGTCTTGTTGGCCTTCCCCTTAATTCTCACCCATAATGACTCAACTTGATCATACTAAAACTCTGACCATGGACTTTACCTGTCCCTCTAGACAAGTAAAATATAGTTCTTTTTCTTTATTCCTGATAATAAACATTTCTGTCTGGTAATATCTCTCAACTGGGTCGTAGGATTTTGGCAGTAGAGTCAAGGGTAAATGCAAGAGGGAAGACCAACAGGTAAGTTTTTCATAGAATCAACCAGGTTGGAAGAGACCTCCAAGATCATTCATTCCCACCTTGTGAGAATGCAAAGTGAAGAAGGACGTGGGAATGGAGTGAAGAAGGATAATAACAAGCGGATGCTGCCCTTGGTTCCCACCAGCTGCTGGCTGCCTGATCTCAGAAATGATAGATAACAGACACCTCGGTCATGAGGAGAACAAGCCGTGGTTTATGCTGCTGCAGTGGGTGTCCTTGACTAATTATGCTAATGTGTAGGCGTGTGCCTTGTGGCCCTGAGGGTATTTATTGAGAGCTGAATGATCAATAAACTTCTCTGGCATAATTCACATTGAATCATCTGGAGTCCATGTGGCCTTGCCTTTGATCACACTGGTCTGTGAGGGCTTTGACCACGTTTCCTGCAGCAAGCTAATCAGGGTTCTGCAACACAACCTAGCACCCAGCCCTGGCCAATCAAACAGAACATGGTACTTATGCCCCAGCCAGGCTTGGCTTCAGCACCTCCAGGCACGGTGACTCCACCACCTCCCTGGGCAGCCCATTCCAATGCCAATCACTCTCTCTGACAACAACTTCCTCCTAACATCCAGCTTAGACCTCCCCTGGCACAACTTGAGGCTGTGTCCACTTGTTCTGGTGCTGCTTGCCTGGCAGAAGAGCCCAACCCTACCTGGCTACAGCCTCCCTTCTGGTAGTTATAGACAGCAATGAGCTCTGCCCTGAGCCTCCTTTTCTGCAGGCTGCACACCCCCAGCTCCCTCAGCTTCTCCTCACAGGGCTGTGCTGTTCTTTACCATTATACAACTGAACACCACATACAGTTAAGAGAAGCATTAATACTCAGCTCAAATACAAATCCCTGCGCTTCTGTGCTCTTGAACTTTTTAAAGCTGCTGGCCCTACTTTAATGAAGTTGCATAAGAAATTTTCCTTAGCTTTTGGTGAAAGGAAGGCAAACTTCTCTGCAATTTAACGAAACAAATCTCAGATTCCTTATGTGCAAACACAGTGTGCTGGCTTGAGGCTAATTAGAATCTTTTAGTGAGAGAAATTAGATCATTGGCTGTGAAAACAAAAATAAGGTGATATCTACATTACCAGTTTGTTATGCTGGGACATATAGAAACACAGACACAATGAAAGATAAGTCAGTCTTTGCCTGGTGGTTGCCATGTTAACTCTTCTGCCTGACCCTGCATGTATTCCAACTAATAATTCTGCTTCTAACACCCCTTGATGACCTTTCCAGTTCACCATGCATGTAAGAGGGATTCTGAGATAAGGGAGAAGGTGAAAAGAAGGTGGAGGGGTGATTGGGACTCCCTCCTGGGCACTCTGACTGCTGGGAGGGGTCTTGTATTTCTGTATTACTTTTAACTTGTACATTACTGTATATAGCTGTAAATATCTGTAATATATTGCATCTATCTGCTTGTAGATTGTGCTAAGCTGTGAATAGAAGGCTTCATTCCTTACCTTCCAGCCAGCTGAGTTAGTCTGGTTAATCTAGTGTGGGCTAAGGGAAACTCCAGCAGCACTGCACACAGCTTCTGAGCAGATAGGACCTCACAGAGTTAGTCTAGTTAATCTAGAGTGTGTGTGTGTGTGTGTGTGTGTGCAAACTCCAGCAGCACTGCACACAGCTTCTGAGCAGATAGGACCTCACAGAGTTAATCTGGTTAATCTAGAGTGTGTGTGTGTGTGTGTGTGTGTGTGCAAACTCCAGCAGCACTGCACACAGCTTCTGAGCAGATAGGACCTCACAGAGTTAGTCTGGTTAATCTAGTGTGTGTGTGTGTGTGTGTGTGTGTGCAAACTCCAGCAGCACTGCACACAGCTTCTGAGCAGATAGGACCTCACAGAGTTAATCTGGTTAATCTAGAGTGTGTGTGTGTGTGTGTGTGTGTGTGCAAACTCCAGCAGCACTGCACACAGCTTCTGAGCAGATAGGACCTCACAGAGTTAGTCTGGTTAATCTAGTGTGTGTGTGTGTGCAAACTCCAGCAGCACTGCACACAGCTTCTGAGCAGATAGGACCTCACAGAGTTAAGCTGGTTAATCTAGAGTGTGTGTGTGTGTGTGCAAACTTCAGCAGCACTGCACACAGCTTCTGAGCAGATAGGACCTCATTTCCCTGGGCAGTTTTCTGACAGGTAGGGAGCAGTGTACCTGTGTGTTTCTCTTCATTGGTGTGTCCAGCAGTTTGATATCATGTAGTGCAGTAGGTTGATTTGAAACAAAAGTGTAACCAACATACAGGTGAGTTCTGTCCTATCACATAAGCCAGTTTGACATGAACTACTGATTTTTGATGTTGTAAACCCCTCCCGATCTGCTTTAAACCTTGGTTTTGAGGCATATATACTTTGCATTTTCCTCTGGATTGCTCTTTTTGTTACCCTTGCAAAGATATTCTGACATCAGGGTCCTGGACAAGGATGGCTTGAGCATGGCCATGAGGCAGTCATACAGATATAAACTCAAAATCTGTTTTCCTGTTCAATGTCTTTATTGATGATCTGAAGCAGGGGATTGAGTCCAGCATCAGTAAGTTTGCAGATGACACCAAACTAGGAGCAACTGTGAATCTGTTGGAGGGTAGGAGAGCCCTGCAGAGGAACTTGCCAGGCTGGATGAGTGGGCAAAGGCCAATGGGATGAAGAAGAATGAAGAAGGCCAAGTGAAGGGTTCTACACATTGGCCACAACAACCCCGAGCAGTGCTACAACCTGGGGACAGAGTGGCTGAGAGCAGCCAGACAGAGAGGGACCTGGGGGTGCTGGTAGAGAGTAGCTGAACATGAGCCAGCAGTGTGCCCAGGCAATAACCAATGGCATCCTGGCCTGGCTCAGGGACAGTGTGGCCAATAGGACAAGGGAGGTTATTCTTGCCCTGTACTCAGCACTGCTCAGGCCACACCTTGAGTGCTGTGTCCACAATTCAAGAGAGATGTTGAGGTGCTGGAACATGTCCAGAGAAGGACAATGAAGCTGGTGAGGGGCCTGGAGCACAGCCCTGTGAGGAGAGGCTGAGGGAGCTGGGGGTGTGCAGCCTGCAGAAGAGGAGGCTCAGGGCAGAGCTCATTGCTGTCTATAACTACCAGAAGGGAGGCTGTAGCCAGGTGGTTTTGGGCTCTTCTGCCAGGCAAGCAGCACCAGAACAAGTGGACACAGCCTCAAGTTGTGCCAGGGGAGGTCTAAACTGGATGTTAGGAGGAAGTTGTTGTCAGAGAGAGTGATTGGCATTGGAATGGGCTGCCCAGGGAGGTGGTGGAGTCACCGTGCCTGGAGGTGCTGAAGCCAAGCCTGGCTGGGGCACTTAGTGCCATGGTCTGGTTGATTGGCCAGGGCTGGGTGCTAGGTTGGACTGGATGAGCTTGGAGCTCTCTTCCAACTTGATTGGTTTATTGATTCTGTGATTCTATGATTCTTTCTATCTTGGAACTATTTTACAATGGTCTTCAAAATAATCCTATGGTGCCCTATGCTGACAATTATTGCCTCCAGCAGACAGTTTTTTCCCGGTTTGTGGGTAGTACTAGGGCATAGGCAAACTTTGTGGTACTTCAAGCATACAGCCCATGTAGTGATCTAGATCACCATCATGCACACTTATCTCATTGCTATCCAGCCTCAGTTGGGCCTAGGTTGGGCCTAGGTGCAATCCATGCCTCTTCTGTGGCACATGCAAAAGTCATAGAATCATAGAATCATTAAGGCTGGGAAAGATGCTGAAGATCATCAAGTCCAAATGTCAACCCAACACTACCATGACCACTAAACCATGTCCCACAGTGCCACATCTGCATGGTTTTTGAACACCACCAGGGATGGCACCACCACCACTGGTGACTCCACCACTTCCCTGGGCAATTTGTTCCAATGCCTGACCACTCTTGCAGTAGGTAGTTGCAGAGAGCAATAAGATGCCAGAGTTTACCTTAACAGAGATGACATGGGAAAGGGGATGCACTTGACACTGTTTTTTTGTCATAATGTACGGAGAATGTGAAGAGTTTCTTCCCTGGCCCTTCAAATAGAAATTGAGTCTCCAGCTCTCTGATCATCCTCGTGGCCCTTCTCTGGGCACCTTCCAGCACATCCATAGCCCTCTTGTAATAAAGGCTCCAGCATTGGATGCAGTACTCCAGGTGAGGTCTCAGCAGTGTGGAGCAGAGGGGCAGGATCACTTCCCCCACCCTGCTCTTGCTGCAGCCCAGGCTCTGGCTGCTCTCTGGGCTGCCAGAGCACACTGACAGCTCATTTTGAGCTTCTCATCCACCGGCACCCCCAAGTCCCTCTCCTCAGTTCTGTTCTCAAGCCAGTCACTGCTTGGCATTGCCTCTACTCAGATGCAGGACCTGGCACTTGATCTTGTTGAACCTCCTGAGCTTGGCTTGTGCCCACCCCTCCAGCCTGTCCAGGTCCCTCTGGATGGATCCCTGCCCTCCAGCCTGGCTGCTGCACCACACAGCTTGGTGCCATCAGCAAACTTGCTGAGGCTGTACTCAGTGCCTCTGTCCATGGCACCCACAAGGATGTTGAACAAGACTGGTCCCAGGACTGATCCCTGAGGGACTGCACTTGTCACTGGCCTCCACTGGGACATGGAGCCATTGACAGCCATTTTTGTGTGTGGCCATCAAGCCAGTTCTTGATCCATCTAGTGGTGCACCCATCAAACCCATGTGTCACCAGCTTGGAGACCAGGATTTGGTGTGGGACGGTGTCAAAGGCCTTGCTCAGCTCCAGGCAAATATGTGATTCTGCACACATGGACAGATATGTGCCAACCATCTTTTCTAACCTTAGAATTAATTTAAAATGCCTAAGGACATTTATTTATTTAAACCAAAACCAAACCAAAGCAGAGCCTTAATGTGAGTCTGAGGCTGGTAGCTGTTCAGCAATCCAACTTCTGTCCAGGTCAGAACCTGGATGGTGTTGGCTTCTACAGAAATGTTACCCTCGCACACATGCGATGTTTTAGAGACATAGCCATTTTCCTAAAGAATCTATTTAAACTGGGCTGAACTAAAGCACTCTAAACCAAACAAAAGTTTTAAAAATAAACCTAAGAACAATTTTGTGGTGTGGGCAAGCCATTAAGAAGTGTCAAATGTGGGAAGCAGAGATTGTGGATGTATTTAACTCATGGTGTTAGCAGAGAGGTCTTCAATGCTGCTATTAGTATAGAACAGTACCTTGTAAGCATGTCCAAATTCTGTAAGGGCTAAGTCTCAAAGTCAGAGATCCTCTACTTGCCACCAGAGAGAAAAATCAGGCTTTATGTATTTTTAAACTTGTTAGGGTTCTCTTAGCCTAGTATCTAAGCACAGATAAAGAAGCAGAACTGTCACATCCTTACCTTCACATCCACAGTTCCATTTAAACCCACCACTACTTATTGCCATCCTCACTGACAATTGCTGAATGGGAAAGCTGGCTAGCAATGCGAGTGCTAACTCGTAAAGACCGTGTAAATGCTTCTGTAAGATTAATACCACACTGCTGGCACCAGACTTGTAAATGAACGTGCTGAGATTCCTCTGTCAACATTATAAAAGCTGGGTCAAGTGGCTGCCACACCAGAGAGTTGTGCTGCCAGTCCAAGAGACTGAGACAGGCTGAGAGTTGGGCAGGGAGAAATTGAATGAAGTTCAACAGGTGCAAGTGTACAGTGTGGCATCTGGGAAAGAACAGCCCCAGGGATCAGAATAGGCTGGGGACTGACCTTCTGGAGAGCAGTGAAGGGGAGAAGGACCTGGGAGTCTTGGTAAATGGGATGTTGACCACGAGCCAGCAATGTTCACTCATGTCCAGGAGACCCACTGCCATTCTGGGGTGTATTAGAAGGGCTGTGGTTATTAGATCAAGAGTGGTTCTCCTGCCCCTCCACTCTGCCCTGGTGAGGCCACATCTGGACTACTGTGTCCAGTTCTGGGCCTCCCAGTTCAAGGGGGACATAGAACTGCTTGAGAGAGTCCAGCACAGAGCCACAAAGATGATTAAGGAAGTTGAACATCTTCCTTTGAGGAGAGCCTGAAGGAGCTGGGGCTATGCTGCTGGGAGAGGAGGAGACTGAGAGGTGACCTCAGCAATGGTTATCAATATGTGCAGGTGAGTGCCAGGAGGCTGGAGCCAGGCTCTGATGGGTGATGCCCAGTGCCAGGTCAAGGGGCACTAGGTGGAAGCTGAGGCATAGGAAATCTCATTTAAACATAAGGAGGAATGTTTTCCCTGTGAAGGTGACAGAGCCCTGGCACAGGCTGCCCGGAGGGGTTGTGAAGTCTCCCTCTCTGGAGATATTCAAGAGTCACCTGCATGTGTTCCTGTGTGATCTGATCTAGGAGATGCTGCTCTGGCAGGGGATTGGACTGGATGAGCTTTGGAGGTCCCTTCCAGCCCCTGACACTCTGTGATTCTATGAAAATAAGATTGATGAATAAAAGGTCAATGTATATATGCTTTGTTTTGCCAGCTGTGCTAAAGCAAGTGCTTATGGGGTTGTACAGCTCATGTACCATGCTCTGGGGCTTTTGGGGAGCAGCTCACACATAGCCTGGTATATGCACAGTGCCTGGGCAGATGCAACTGTCAGGGAAATGATGCAATTGTGATTCTTCCTGTGGGCATTGATTACTAAGCTGTCAGAGGAGTTTTTGATACATAATCACAGAGATAACGGACTTTCTTTTATGGGGCATCTGCACAATAGGATTGCCAATTGGTGGTTTTCTGTCCTCTATGCACAGTCATGTTGTGACCAGCTGAGGGATGATCTTCTGATGTTTATTCTGTGCTGCATCTGAAATCCTGCAGGTTTATTCTTTTTGATGCTTAAGCAAGACCTGCCTTCCCCTGGATGCCTGCCGTATATGGTGCAAGTGTTTGTACCCCTCTCAGAAAAGAACTTCTAGATGAGACCTTTCTTTACCATCTAGTTTCATCAGCTGTCTTCTGCTGGAAGGAGGCCAGGCATGATACCGAATCCTTTGCTTTGAGGCAGAGAACTTCAAGGAGCAGCACTTGGAAAGCGTCTGCAGCAGGCACAAGCTGCAACGTGGATTTTGTGCCTGGTTCATAATCTTCCCAGAGAAAGACAGGCTGCCAGTGAGAGCATTTTACTTCTGCCTGTTAAAAAAGAAGAAAGTCCACAACACGTGGGATAGACAGATGCAAGGTGTGGGGGTCTTTGCAGGGGAGAGAAGCTGATTAGCAGCAGCTTATAAAGTACTGAGGAAGCTAGAAACAGGGAAAGATCTAATGGAATGGCACTAATCAAATAAAACATTGTAAGGGTTGAAGGGGCTGTTGAGAGGTGACCTTAAAGAGTCACCTTGTCTGGGGATTTAGGCGTGGTTCGCAGCATTAAGGGCTACTGAACGCAAAGCGTTCCACATCACACAGCTGTTGATCGTTGCTAGGGCTGTACCAGTGAATCGGCATTAGGGCATGAATGCTGCAAATGACAATGTCAACACTTCCACCAGTTCATTTCATCTTGTTTAGCACAGAGGAGCAAGAAGGCCCTGAGCCTTTACCTGGTTTCCCATGCCCATTCTAAATGCCTCTGTGTGTGAGAATTCCCTGTTCACCTTTCCCCTGCTTATTTCTCTGCAATAATCAGTTGCAACAGACTCACTTGGAAGAAAAAATAAAACACCCCAAATGCCAAAACTCAGAAGCACAGTGCTTGGACTGCCCTCTTGCTTGTTCTCCACCCTTGCAGTCAGACACAATTTTAACAGGTTCTGTCTTGGGAAGTAGCAAATCCAGAAACCAGTGTTTTGTGCCACCTGGAATCTCGAGATCTTGGTTTTTTTCAAATGCATTGCAAAACTATATCTAATTCTAAATACTCACAAATGATGCACTGCTAAAGTCCAGTTTGCAGCACAACAAAAACTGATTTCACAATGTAAATAGAGAAGCTAATCTATTACAGTGCACCAGATGACACAAAAGAGATGACTGAAAGACAGAAGACAGATTGCTAACAGAAACATGACATGACAATGTAGGAATGCTTGTGTAGAACCTGGAAAGAGGAAGGAGAGCTGGGCAGGGTGTAAGGCTCAGCACAGGCAGCAAGAGTGTTTTGCAGCAGTAGCCAGGAGCAGGCATGAGTATCCCCACTAGCAGAGTGCACAGCAAAGAGGCTGTGCTGGTTTCAGGTTAGCTGGAATGTTTTAGTGAGAGAAAGCAGGTTATTGGCAGTGAAGAGAAAAGAAGGTGATGTCTATATTACCAATTCATTGTGCTGGGACGCATGAAAACATGGACACAAAGATAAGTCAGTCTCTGCCTGGCTATTGACGTATCAACTCTTTTGCCTAACCATGCACATTTTCCAGCCAATCATTCTGCTTCTAACACCTCTTGCTGACCTTTCCAGCTCACTGCACATAAGAGAGATCCTGAGACAAGGGAAAGAAGGTGGAGGAGTGACTGGGAGCCCCTCCTGGGCACTCTGACTGCAGGGAGTTGTCTTGTATTTCTGTATTACTTTTAACTTGTACATTACTGGATACAGTTGTAAATAAATATACTGTAGCTGTCTGCTTGTAAAATCTGCTAAGCTGTAAAATATAAAGCCTCTTTCCTTAACTTCCAGCCAGCTGAGTAAGTCTGCTAATCTGGGGGGGGGGGGGGGGGATGAGGGAGGATAAACTCTTGAACCACTACAGAAGCTCAAGGCAGGAGAAAATGCTGGGCAGCTTTGAATCATAGAGTCATAGAATCATGGAATCACTCTGGGTTGGAAGGGACCACAAGGATCATCTAGTTCCAAGCCCCCTGACATGGCCAGGGACTCCTCAGGCTGGCCAGACCCTCATCCAGCCTGGCCTTATTCTCCAGGGATGAGGCTTCTACTACCTTCCTGGGCAAACCCCTTCCAAGGTCTCGCCACCTTCATGCTGAAGAACTTCTCCCTGACATCCAGCCTGAATCTACCCTTTTCCAGCTTTTTTCTGTTCCCCCCAGTTCCATCACTACCTGACAGCCTAAAAAGTCCCTCCCCAGCTTTCTTGTAGCTCCCTTAAGGTACTGAAAAGTCATAATAAGGTCAGCTGGGAGCCTTCTCCTCTCCAGACAGAACAGCTCCAACTCCCTCAGTCTCTCCTCATAGCAGAGCAGCTCCAGCCCTCTGCTCATCCTCGTGGCCCTTCTCTGATAATAGGAGAAGAGGTGGGAGCCACGGAGACTGGAAAGGGAGGCTCGGTAAAACTGTCACAGGAGGAAGCAAAGGCAGACAAAGGAGGTTTTTGGCCAACTTCCTCTCCATCTCCACCCAGGAGAGCAGCAAGTGCAGAGACTGTAAGGATGCCCTGCTTCTGCTCTGCAGCCAAAACTAAAGAGTCCTTTGCCTTGGGTGCTGGGAAAGATTCAGTACAAAGAACAGCTTCTAAAGCTTAGCACTGGCTTTAAAACCTCCTTTGCCTTGGGTGCTGGGAAAGATTCAGTACAAAGAACAGCTTCTAAAGCTTAGCACTGGCTTTAAAACCTCCTTTGCCTTGGGTGCTGGGAAAGATTCAGTACAAAGAACAGCTTCTAAAGCTTAGCACTGGCTTTAAAACCTCCTTTGCCTTGGGTGCTGGGAAAGATTCAGTACAAAGAACAGCTTCTAAAGCTTAGCACTGGCTTTAAAACCTCAGTGAATATTTGTGTTTAGTGTGTGTGTATACAGACATATAGATATATACACACACTTTTTCTTCTCTGTCTTTCCAGAGCTGCAGTAAAAATAATCAATGGCATTGCTATCTTTTGTAGCTCACTGCCTTCTCAAGGATAGGCACCAGTGGTGCCACAACACATCCACAACAGGCACAGGAAGGAAAGTGAAGGAAAGTTAAAAGAAAAAGGTGCACAGCAGATATAAATAAAACCAAAATTCAAATAAAGAAAGGGCTCACCTCTACCCTGCAATTCTTGGGTGTAATATAAACTCAAACATCATTCCTGAATAAAAATAATTGCAATACAGCTTCTGAACTAGCAATGAAAATGGGGAGTATTAATGGTTACATACTGGAGAAGAAAAAGTTGTTCTGGCTGTGGCTGAGAGGAGTGGGAGTTTTCCCTGCCTATGGCAGGGGGTTGGAGCTAGGTGATCTTTGAGGTCCCTTGCAACATAAACCTTCCTATGTGTGCTAGTTTGAAGCAGGGTAGAATATTCTGGTGAGAAAAACTAGACCATAGGCTGTGAAAAGAAAAAAAAAAAAACAATGGTGATGTCTACTTTCCCTCAGAGTCATGCTGAAGAAGAGTGTAAACATTAGATAACACTTTTGCCATTTTGTCTTTCACTTTCTGGCTGGGCTCGGGCTGAGCTACATCTCCCTAACCTCACCTGCCACTCACCTTTGCTTCTGAACCTCTTGGCTGAGCCTCCATTCTTCCTTAGGACTGGGGTAAGGTTGAGAGGGGCAGGGGGAAGGTGCAGGGGTGGTTGAGAGCCCCTCCTGGGGACTCAGGTTTCTGGGAGGGGAGTTGTGTTTCTGTATCACTTTTACCTTGTCTATTTCTGTATATAACTGTGCATACTGTAAATATCTGCTTGTATATTGTGATAGCTGTAAATAAATAGCTTCATTTATATTCCCAGAACTGACTGAGTCTAGTTTGGGTACCTTCTAAAGTGTGTGGGGGGGAGCGGGTAACACCCAAACCACCACATATTTTATTTGGCTCCCCCAAGGTGGGGCAAATTCATTTGAGTGACTGTTAATTAACTCTGGGAATCAGAATGAAGCTAATAAAGCAGCTATTGTACTTGGTGGGGGCTCTTTTGTGGTCTGGTTTCTGTTTTCTTGCATTCAATTGGATCAAAGCCCAGATTGTTGCTTACTTTCTTAATGTAGCTTATACGAAGGCTAAAGCTAAAGTCACAACCATTTTCTGGTCCTGAGGGGATCTCATTCTTGGCTATGCTGGTTTTAATGTCACTGAAAATCTTACCAGTAATATTACAGGGGTATTTGCCAATAATATTACAAGCAATCAAAATACTGCTTTAACTACAGCCCTTATGATGGTAATTTACCCCCAAACTGAGATGCCGGACCCTTGTAAAGATTTTTACTCAAAGCAGACCATGGCAGGTCTGGTGTACGTCATCCTGGGTCTTATAGTTTTGATTTTCATATTAATTCTGGCATTATGTGTGAAAAATTGAAATGCAATGCCTGCAAAAACTAGGAAAGTCTCTGTCTCAAAACTGAATGGGAATGGGACAGTGTCTCAAAAACAGTGTACCAGTGGAAATCAAAACAATGATAAGCCAGGGGCACAACAATCTCCTTCCCAAGCAAAATTCAGGGGCACAGCCAGGAAGAGTTTTCAGCAACCAAACCAAAACACAGATAATTAGGACACACCACCTCCTTCCCAGCCAGGGACAGTCCCTAATATTCCTTCTTCAGATTCTGAGAAAATTGCCAATGTTCCTAACAACAAAGATAATAACGTGTCAGGATTGGCCTGTCCCAGGAGTACAGGCCAACACTCAAAGTCAGAATGTACCCACTAATAATAACAGTAGCCCAGTCAGTCCAAATCTTCCACAGCCCCAGCCAGCAGACCAGAACCCTGATAATTCTAAGGCAGATCTGAACTCACAGACCCCAGGTCAGGCCCTCAATGATTCAAACCCTCCAGTAGACACATCAAAGTCTGTTGCTGTGCAGGCCTTTTTGGCACCTGCTAAGGCAAAAGCCAAGGCACAGTTTTTGACAAAGTGTGATTCAAAGGAGGATGTAGGAGAGGGGACCTCTGGTGAGCAAGAGGAGGAAGAGGAGACATATAGTCTTCGGGAGCTGGAAAACATGCTGAGATCACAGTACTCAAATGAGAAGAGCGCTGTGAGGTTGGCTGCCAAGAAAGAGGATAGTTCCAATGAGTTTAAGAGTGCTATGAGGAAGGTTCTGTTTCTAGGCCAGGGACAACCAGATCAACAAGAGGAAGAGGAGGGGGATGACATGCAGGACTCCAACGATCCACTCAGAGAGGTCAGGGAAGTTAGGAAGGAATACTCAAGGCAATCAGGTGAGACAATCTTAAGCTGGCTAGTGAGATGCCGTGGCATTGGTGCTAATGCCCTGCAGGTAGGAGACAAGTCTGCCAAGCAGCTGGGACCACTCACCAAGGAGAGTGGAGTGGACAAATACCTAAGCAAGTCCTCTTGGTAAGGTTAGCTTGTGGACACGCCTTCTGTTGGCTGTGGCTATGAGATATCCTTCCCAAGATGATCTGCCATGGGCTACCAAGAAGTGGAACACCATTGAGCAGGGAATTAAGCTTCTGAAGGAGTTTGCTGTGAAGGAAGTGCTTTATGGAGATCATGGCACACATGAGCCTGATGACATTCCTCTTGGAACAGGTCTCATGAAGAAGCTTATTAAGCTTGCTCCTTCATCCTATGCTAACAACTTGGCCAGCAAGTTTCTATCAAGGAGTGATAATGGAAGGTCTATCACTGTTGGTGAGTTCACTGACCAGCTCAGGCAGGTAGAGAACAGCTTGGCACATTCTGCCCTAGTCTCTGCTATAAAGACTATGACAACAGAGATTAAAGATACCATGAAAGAACTGAAGGAGGATCTTAAAACCTCAATTTCCAATCTGGTAAAGGATACCATTCCTGCATCATCTGAATGGGTGCAGGTTTCTGCAATCAGGAACAGACTGCCACCTCCTGCAAGACAATTCCAGCCCAGGAGGAGACAAATTCCATCCAGACATCAGCAATCACATGCACATCACTGTGGATACTTCTGCGTGACACATACGGTGAGAACATGAACAAGTGGGATGGTAAACCTACTTCAGCTCTTTCAAAGAGAATTAGGGAACTGCAGAGTGGCAGAAACAGAGGCAGCAATGCCAGAAAAGTAGCTGTCACTTCTTCAGCTCCCGAGAACAACTGCAATTGTTCCAACAGTTGCAATTTCTCTCACAACAGCACCAATCACTGTGTACACCCTACATGCCATGTTCAGCATTAGGGGTGCCCTGCCTCCAGCCAGGAGGAGGAAAGGGATAGTGGAGAGAACTGAATCTATTGGAATGTATTCATTAGGTGGCCTGGCAGTTCAAAAGTTGGGCAATACAGGGCTTTAGTTGACACAGGTGCTCAGTGTGCTTTATTGCCATCCAATTGCAAAGGGACAGAGTCCATATCTATTTCACTATTGTAACTGGTCCTGATGTGCCTTGCATTCTGGGAATTGACTTTTTGAGGCAAGGTTGTTTCAAAGACCCTAAGGGTCACAAATGGGCTTTTGAAATAGCATCTGTAGAGATTGAGGATGGTAAATTGAAATTGTCCATTAGACCTGAACTTTCTGATGAATCTGCAGTTGTGGGACATCATGACATAGAGGATCTGGAAGTGCCAATTGCTACTCAAACTGTTCATCACAGGCAGTACAGAACTAACTGTGACTCTTTGTTGCCCATTCATCAGCTGATTCGTCAACTGGAGAGTCAGGCTGTCATCGAGAAAGCTCATTCACCTTTCAACAGTCCCATCTGGCCTGTGAGTAAAGCTAACGGTGACTGGAGACTCACAGTTGATTTTTGTGCCCTCAACGAGGTGACTCCACCCATGAGTGCAGCTGTGCCAGACATGCTGGAACTCCAGTACGAGCTGGAATCGAAGGAGGCTAAATGGTATGCAACCATAGACATTGCTAACGCTTTCTTCTCTATTCCCATAGCAAAGGAGTGCAGGCCTCAGTTTGCATTCACCTGGAGAGGAATCCAGTACCAGTTCAACCGTTTGCCTCAGGGGTGGAAACACAGCTCAACCATCTGTCACTCAGTCATCCACAATGCACTGGAGAAAGGTAAAGCTACAGAGCACATCCAGTACATCGACGACATCATTGTGTGGGGCCAAACTGCTGAGGAAGTCTTCGAGAAAGGTAACAGAATCATTGACATTCTGTTGCAAGCAGGTTTTGCCATTAAGAGAGACAAGGTCAAAGGATCTGCCAGAGAAATTCAGTTTCTGGGAGTGCGGTGGCAGGATGGTCGCCGTTACATTCCTCAGGATGTGATCAACAAAGTCTCCACCATGGCAGTTCCCACCAGTAAGAAGGACACACTTTCTTTTCTTGGTGTGGTGGGATTTTGGAGACTACACATTCCTGGTTTCAGTCAGATTGTCAAACCTCTGCATGATGAGACTCGTAAGAGAAACAATTTTGAGTGGGGACCTGAACAACAAGCAGCCTTTGATCAGATCAAGCCAGAAGTAGTCCATGCAGTGGGCTTGGGACCTGTGTGATCTGGTCCAGACATTAAGAACATTCTGTACACAGCTGCCAGTGACAATGGTCCAACTTGGAGCCTTTGGCAGAGAGCTCCAAACGAGACACGTGGTCATCCACTTGGTTTCTGGGGTTGTACCTACAGAGGTTCAGAGGCAAATTGCACCCCAAATGAGAAAGAGATACTAGCAGCTTATGAAGGGGTGAAAGCAGCTTCTGAAGTGATTTGAACTGAATCACAATTACTTTTAGCTCCTAGACTGCCAGTTCTAAACTGGATGTTCACAGGCAAAGGTTCAGCACCACATCATGCCACAGATGCAACCTGGTCTAAATGGATGGCTTTGATAACCCAACGAGCACGAATGGGTAATCTTGACCGACCTGGTCTGGTGGAGGTGATCACCAACTGGCCGGAAGGCACAGACTGTTCCAAACCTCCAGAGGAGAAAATAACTCGTGCTGAGGAAGCTCCTCCCTATGGTGATCCCTCTGATCAGGAAAAGAACTATGCTTTGTTCACAGATGGTTCCTGTCATCTTGTTGGGAACAAGCGAAGATAGAAGTCAGCAGTCTGGAGTCCTACCAGGAGAGTTACGGAAGCGAGAGATGGAGAAGGTGAATCCAGTCAGTTCGCTGAGGTAAAAGCTGTTCAACTTGCTCTTGATGTGGCTGAACGTGAGAATTGGCCTATCCTTTACCTCTACACCGACTCATGGATGGTAGCCAATGCTCTATGGGGTTGGCTAAAGGACTGGAAGAAGCATGGTTGGCAGAGGAAGGGAAAGCCTATTTGGTGTGCTGATCTATGGCAGGACATGGATGCACAAGTGGAGAGAACTCCAGTGAAGGTGCGGCATGTAGATGCACACATGCCTAAGAGCAGAGCTACTGAGGAACACCAACACAACCAGCAGGCAGACCAAGCTGCTAAGAGTTCTCAAATTGATACAAACTCTGATCTTGACCTTGATTGGAAACACCAAGGTGAACTGTTCCTAGCTCAGGGGGCCCATGACTCATCTGGACATCAAGGCAGAGATGCAACATACCGATGAGCATGCGATAGGTCAATTGACTTGTCCATGGACGCTATCACCCAAGTTATCCATGACTGTGACATTTGTGCTGCTATTAAGCAGGCTAAGCGAATCAAGCCCTTATGGTATGGTGAGAGATGGTCAAAGTACAAGTATGGTGAAGCCTGGCAGATTGACTGCATCACTTTACCTCGATCTCGTTCTGGTAAGCAGTAAGTGCTAACGATGGTAGAGGCCAGCACTGGATGGTTGGAAACCTATCCAGTTCCACATGCTACTGCACGTAACACCATTCTTGGCTTGGAGAGACAGATCATGTGGAGACATGGAACTCCAGAGAGAATCGAGTCAGACAATGGCACGCATTTCAAGATCAATCTAGTGAAAAACTGGGCCAAAGAGCACGGCATTGAGTGGATCTACCACACACTCTACTGTGCTCCAGCTTCAGGAAAGATTGAGCGCTACAACGGTTTGCTGAAAACCACCCTAAAAGCTATGGGGGGGTGGAACTCTGAAAAACTGGGACAAACATTTAGCACAAGCTACCTGGTTGGTAAATAGTAGAGGTTCAGCAAACAGAGCAGGACCTGCACAATCAGACTTGGTCCAAACAGTAGACGGTGATAAAGTTCCTGTTGTAGGTGAGAAGAATTTGTTAGGGAAAACTGTTTGGGTATTTTCTCCTTCGGGCGAAGGGAAACCTGTCCCAGGGGTGGTGTCTGCTGAAGGTCCTGGTCACACCTATTGGGTAATGCATGAGAATGGTGAAATCCAGTGTGTGCCACAGAGAAATCTAACCTTAGCTGAGAGAGTTTAAATTCAGAGTGTATAATACAAGCTGTTAGGAGTTTTCTGTTCTAGGTACCATCGGTGTCCAACACTGAGAGAATCTATGAGAGAATCTACAGTACATGAGCACGAACCCAACGTCACCTGGGAGTCCCTGTTCTTGTCTCACCTGTGAGGAGACAAACTGAATCACCTACATCTGAGATAGCTGGAATGAAGTGTGAACTGAATTTGTAATATTCATTAGTGTAAATATTGGTTTAGATTAGATCAGATAATTCTTAGCAATACTCTGAGTGAAGTAGGCAGGGATGGATTGTGCTAGTTTGAAGCAGAGTAGAATATTTTGGTGAGAAAAACTAGACCATAGGCTGTGAAAAGAAAAAAAAAAACAATGGTGATGTCTACTTTCCCTCAGAGTCATGCTGAAGAAGAGTGTAAACATTAGATAACACTTTTGCCATTTTGTCTTTCACTTTCTGGCTGGGCTCGGGCTGAGCTACATCTCCCTAACCTCACCTGCCACTCACCTTTGCTTCTTAACCTCTTGGCTGAACCTCTATTCTTCCTTAGGACTGGGGTAAGGTTGAGAGGGGCAGGGGGAAGGTGCAGGGGTGGTTGAGAGCCCTTCCTGGGGACTCAGGTTTCTGGGAGGGGAGTTGTGTTTCTGTATCACTTTTATCTTGTATATTTCTGTATATAACTGTGCATACTGTAAATACCTGCTTGTATATTGTGATAGCTGTAAATAAATAGCTTTATTTATAATCCCAGATCCAACTGAGTCTAGTCTGGGTACCTTCTTAAGTATGTGTGTGGGGCGGGTAACAGCCAAACCACCACACTATGAAAAATTTTCCAGATGTTGGCAGTAGAAGGGAAATTTCCACTGTCTGCTGTCTTAGGGAGTCATTATGGGAGTGTAGTTTTGGGTGGGGAATATCTCTTGGCATTGCAATCTGCTTTTATCTGACCTAATCCAAAGACAGCTATGTGCATCTCCATTCTCAAGCTTGAATCTGATAGACTGAGTGTTTTCAAAGAAATGTGTTGGGCATGTGGAGATGGAGGGAAAGGACCCTGACTTGTCTGCATGGGCTAAACTTCCTCTTTGTGAAGGGGCTTTTCCCACTGCCTCATCTGGAAGGACAAAACTCCTCCGTTACAGATGCAGCAGACTTTCCAAACCTGACCAAATATTACTTTTGAAAATGAGCCATTAATGCATCTCTGGATTGTCATATTGAATTTGCAGCTCTCAGTGTTCTGAGCTTAACTGTCCGTTCAAATCACTCGAACTGAGGAGTGCTCTGCTTAAGAGAGTCACCATATGCCAGTACAAAACCTGTGTTAAGTGACTGGAGCAGGAAGCCTACGCTATTTTAGTTTACACCATTATGCACTGCTCTCGTCTGAGGAAGAAATAATTGCAAACGTTTTAACTGTGAAAGAATAAGGAGTCATAAAACCTTCAATCATATTTTAATATGCAGCCACACTCCACTTTCATAAATAGGAGTTAGAATAATTATAAAGACATCATTTTTAATTGTCACTCATCATTCAGTTGGCTCTTTAAGTAGAACACACATTTAATGAATGCCTTAGATTTTAGCATCAATTACCACATTAGATGTTCTCCCATATTCATTCCATCTGCTGCAAGTAAATACATTACCACTGCACAGCTCTGCACCCATACGGGAACCTGATCACAGATTTTCCTGACTCCTTGTGACCTATCGTACAGGGTAGAATAATTTGCAAAACATAGGCAAACACACACACAAAAACCCAACCCAAAACCAAAAACAATGTTGTGGCTCTCAGAAGGAATTTTGTCAGGTCCCAGGTATTGGTTTAGCTAAGATTGATATGTTGCACTTGATGAAGATGCAGGACACGTTTAGGCTCTGAGATGCCACTGTAAAAATCTCTGGATTACTCAGCACACAGGGTATAGGACATAGCTTTGTGATGTCATTGTTTGAAGTCCTTTATTAGCTTTCTTCTATTTTTGACAGCTTGATTTACAGAACATCAGCTGATTCAGATGTGGCCTTGTTCTTCAGCACATTGCAACAACTATTAATTACATTCTCCGTTAAATAGCAGAGCAACAGCCTTATGTCATTTGTTATCAGGCAAAGTCTTTCCAGCCATTCTTGTTGCCCTTTCCTGGCCTTTCCCTGCTCCAGCTCGGAGTCCTTCAGCTTGCTCATCCACTTAAGGACTCTCATGTGCCTTCTTAACAGCAACACAATGCTTAGAGACCTGATCAGGTTACCTGTGTGCCGTTTCTGCTAGTGTTTGTTCAGATCACCATGCTCCTGAATACTGCCTGCTTTATTCCTATGATGTGCCACAGAATCAGAAACATCCAGGCCACTCAGGATCACCCAGTTCGACCTAGAACCCTACTCAGCAAGATTCACCTTAAACCATGGCCCCAAGCATCACATCCAAACGACCCTTAAACACATCCAGGGTGGGTGACTCCACCACCTCCCTGGGCAGCTCATTCCAGTCCCTGACCACTCTCTCCATGTAATTTTTTTCCCAGTGCCCAGTCTAACCTTCCCCAGCCTCACCTTGCAGCTATTCCCCCTTGTTCTGTCTTCAATTCCCTGTGAGAAGAGCCCAGCAGCAGCCTCTCCACAGTGTCCCTTCAGGTAGTTGTAGACAGCAATGAGGTCTCCTTCAGCCTTCTCTGTTTCACACTCCCAATAAGATTTATTCTCCAGACCCTTTCCCAGCTTCCTTGCCCTCCTCTGGACCTGCTCCAGCACCTCCACATCTCTCTTATATTGCAATGCCCCAAAGTGAACACAACACTCAATGTGTGGCCTCACCAGAGCCAAGTCCAAGGGAATAATCAGCCACCTACTCCTGCTGGCCACGACACTTTTAATCCAAGCCAGGATGCCATGGAGAGCACCATGCTGACTTCTGGGAATTGCCAGCGCAGAGTGGGGGATAAAAGGTGTTCAACTCTCCAACAATGTGCTTGAAGCTAGGCTGCCAGGCTGCTCACATGAATTTTCTGGGCCATTTACTTCTGCTCTGAAGTTTTTCAAGTATCCATAGACTTTAGGTGCAACGGTCAGTATGTCCTGGGAACACTTCTGCAGGGAGCAGGTACAGAGTGTCTTTACCCCAGTGATTACAGGGTGTCAGGAGGGACAGTAACGTGAGTCCAGACAGCTTCCCCGAGGTGCCAGAGGCAGACTGGCAATTACCTCCCTAAACACACCCATTTTTTGTAATTAGATTATCCTCTCAAATGCAGTTATTTCCTCTAGCAGAGTCCTGACAAGTGAAAATCCCACACTTAGCCACGATCATGTGTTGAAGTGGCATCCCCAGACTGAAAATCCCTATTATGACTTCCCCAGCACCTGCCCATCGGGTGGAATGACCTGGAAAGCAGGAAGAACAATGTGGCCCAGGATCCCAGTCAGTGCTGGCACTCCTAATTGCTACCCTGCACAATGAGATGCTCTATTATCTATGCCAGGGACTTCCCTGGGAACAATGTTGTCTTCTGAGTAGTGGTCTCAGCCTTCTAAAGTCGCCTTAAATAACTAGCAGTATGACTTGAGCATTTATTCAGTCACCTGGCAGTTTCCTACGTTGAGACAGACTGCACAGGTTGCAGAGGTAGTGTCTACTTCTTAAAACAGTGATGTAATTTACTTCATAGTTCATATAATTTAAAGAGACTACGACAGATTCTGACGCTCATTTAAGAAGTGGATGCTGAAAACATTAAAAATAAACAGTTATCAAGATGAGGTTTTATGGTAATGATGCATTTAGAATTTGTTTTTAGAGTCAAAAGTCTATTACAAGACCCTTCTAGCCCCTGATATTCTGTGGTGCTGTGATCGTGGGCTTGACATGGTAGCCCTGTAAATGAATGTGCTGTGTAGAACAAATACTGCATCAGAACGCTGAAACCGGTCATGAGCCGAGAGCATAAGTAACATACCGGCTAGAACTTTGTAACAGTGATGAGTAGCAATTGCACCTGAGAACAAACAGCCCCACGGATCAGGATAGGCTGGGGGCTGACCTGATGGAAGGCAGCAAAGGGGAAAAGGACCTGCGGGTCCTGACAGATGGGAGGTTGATCATGAGCCAGCAATGTGCACTCATGGACAGGAGGGGCAATACCATTCTGGGGTGGGTTAGAGGGGCTGTGGTTAGTAGGTTGAGAGAGATTCTCCTGCCCCTCCACTCTGCCCTGGTGAGGTCAAATCTGGAGTACTGTGTCCAGATCTGGGCCCCCGAGTTCATGAGGGACATAGAACTGCTTGATAGAGTCCAGCACAGAGCCACAAAGATGCTGAAGGGAATGGAACATCTCTGTTATGAGGAGAGCCTGAGGCAGCTGGGGCTGTGCTGCTGGGAGAGGAAGAGACTGAGAGGTGACCTCAGCAATGGTTAAAAAGGTGCAGGGTGAGTGCCAGGAGGCTGGAGCCAGGCTCTGCTGAGTGATGCCCAGTGCAGGACAAGGGGCAATGGGTGGAAGCTGAGGCATAGGAAGTTTCATGTAAACATGAGGAGGAATTTTTTCCCTGTGAGGGTGACAGAGCCCTGGCACAGGCTGCCCAGGGGGGTTGTGGAATCTCCCTCTCTAGAGACATTCAAAACCTGCCTGGATGTGTTTCTGTGTGATCTGGTATAGGAGATCCTGCTCTGGCAGGGGGCTGGATTTGAGAAACCTTTATAAATAACATCTTCAGCCTTATTTGGAAACACAATTTACCCTGAAGGAGTTTTAAGATGAACAGTTAAGAACATTAATGTCTCTGCAGGAATTCTGAAGGGCCAGTCTTCCTGACTGTTTAGTTTCACCACTTTATGGTGACTTGTCCAAGTGCCAAAAACCCATTCACTGCAGTTCAAGATACTGTCTCCCAATCCTTGGTCTATCTAATGGGCACAAACCTCAGATTTTGAGGCAGTTTAATCACATTTCACATCAAACTGAAGCAAGTCCTTTGAAACAACCTGCCTCCAAGATGCTTAGCATTTTGTGTCAAGCCTCCCAACCCCAGAGCATGAGAATTTACGGCAGATCTCAGCTGCAGAGGTGTCAGTTCTGGCCACCCATCACTTAGCAGCTGAAAAGATATTTTTGGTTTGTTGTTCTCATGTAATTAGTTCTTTCAGTTACTGATTGAACAAGAGTTTCATGTTCTTAGTGCATACAAACGACAAACACAAAGCTCTTGTGACAAATGGGGCACGGAGATGCAGTAAGTAGGAAAGATCCACTGAGTATTGTGTTTCTGGAGAGAGCAGAGGAGCTGCTGGAGGAGGGGGAGAGAAGATCCTCAGGGCCAGCGCTCCATTAAGTACACAGCAACCCATCACATCCACCAAAAGTTCTGTACTGGGGCTGACTGGCATCTAATGTGTCTTCATCTGTGTTTCCAACATGATAAACCAGAACAACCCCCCACATACAGCCTGAAGTATGAGCACAACCAAAGGTATTGTTTCCTTATTACCTTCATGTGAGTTTGGAACAGGACTTGTTCCGATGTTCACTTTTCCCTTCCCCGGCATCTGTCATTGCCTTTCCCTCCCAAATTATGCCTGCATTGTGATTAAGCCCTGTGTTTTAATCCTCTTCTTCTAGTGATTACTGTAATGGGATGAGCAGAAACGGCATAGGAACAAAAGACAGAGCCAGAAAGCAGGAGCTGGTATCCAAAACCCAGGAGCTGGGCATTTCTCTGCTGTGTCTGAGACTAATTATTCTTTCTGTCCGCTGTGTCTATTGCCATGGCATTTAGGAATTTCAGCCCTGGGTTCCCATAATGAGCTGTTTCTGTGGAGCGCCGCACAAAGGCAGAACAAAGAGAGGGTCCTCCCTTTAAGATTCTGCCATGGACAATAGCAGATGGCAATGAGGGAGTTAGAGGAAAACAACAAGACAACTGTGAAACTAATTAGGATTGTAAAACTCTGGACAAGTCTGGTCACAATAGAAATATTAATGGGCTTGAAGGATGCAAGATTTCAACTTCAGAATCAATGAAACAGCAATCAGAACAAATCTGCAGGCAATGTTTTATGTGTCCTTGTTTCTGAGAAGGGAAAATGTAGTAGACACTTAGTATCTCCTATCAGTATGTCTGCAGACAAAATGGAAGCTCTGTATAATATCAACACTTCCCCCCCTCTTTCTTTTTGTTAACCTTGATTATTACAGACAAGCCAATATATAACTGGTTTATTCTGTACTCGAGGACAGTTAGCTGGCCTTTCCATGCGTTCAGATGTCCTGCAAGGACCAAACAAATGCTCTGATTGTTACTTTTTTCTCTTTTTTGGCAGTTATTTTTTTTGTAGGGCTGCTGCTCATATGTGATACCAAGTTTTGGTGTTCTCAAGAGAACCTCTGAGAATTGTCAACGTCCCTGTGTTAATGATGCTTACTTATACCAAATAAAACAGAACAGACAAAACCAAACCCAAAACATTGCTGCCTGTCAGTTTAGAAATGACAAACTCTGCTTTTCCTCCAGAGGACATCCACATTGCCATTGTAATGTTAGACATGAAGCACAGAGGTGGCAGAATCACCTGGGAAGTTATATATGGCTTTTATATCTTTGGCAGCTTAGGCTGCAGATTCCTCCTTGGTTCTCCTGCATTCTGTCTTCTGCTTGCGTTATCCTCACTGTTGTGCTCCTCGCTGTTATCTTTGGCATAGCCATTCATTAGAAATATCCCTTCCTACAGTTTTCTCTGCATTCCTAACTTGCTCCAAGATATTAGGCTGCATAAAACAATGTGGCGCTTCTCTCTGATTTATCTCAGTGGGCCTTGGGACCTTGCTAATCACCAAGTTGTGACTGTCTGCATATCAGGCGAAGGAATGTGTGGGCAGCGTTGGTCTGCACAAGAAGTGAATCTGAGAGCCAGCCACAAGGATATTGTTAATGTTGAGTCTTAGGATAATATACTAGCATGTCTCTGCAGTGCACTGAAAAATGTGCATGAGTATGTTAGCTCATGTTCTAGGTTTCAACAGCAAAACCACTGAAGTTCTATCTTGATTCTATGGTCCCCAAGGCAGTCACTGCCATGCCGAAACAGCCATGAAGTAGAAGCACATTTCTAACGTAGATCATTCGTGGAGCACACCATGAGAAGTGTGTTCCCTTCCATTGCAGCTGGTGTCCCAAACACAGTGAGGGGAAATCTGGGTAACACAGATGCTCAAACTAAAGCAGAAACCTGCTCAGGGAAAGCCACCTTCCCCACAGCACGGAGAGGGTGGTGACAACCTTCCTGCCTGTGGAGCTGCTGCCTTACATATTGTTAGCCTTTAGCAAAGCCAGTCCACACTGGTTCACTTCTTAAATTATCTTTGACATTTTCTTTTTATTTTATTTATTCTTTTGGCTCTATATATCAGATAACCTTCTGTAGATCAAAAGGAGAATCAGAAAACAGAGGAGCAGCACACCATGCAGTGTATGTTAGAATGGTTTAGGTTGGAATCCTAGAATCACAGAATGTCAGGGGCTGGAAGGGACCTTCAAAGCTCATCGAGTCCAACCCCCACGCCAGAGCAGGATCTCCTAGACCAGATCACACAGGAACACATCCAAGTGAGTTTTTAATATCTCCAGAGAGGGAGACTCCACAACCCCTCTGGGCAGCCTGTGCCAGGGCTCTGTCACCCTCACAGGGAAAAAAATAGAACATAGAATGTCAGGGGCTGGAAAGGACCTCAAACCTCATCCAGTTCCAAGCCCCCACCACAGGCAGGGACACTTCCCACTAGAACAGGTCACTCAAGGCCTCATCCAACCTGGCCTTCAACACCTCCAGGGAGGGAGCAGCCACAACCTCCCTGGGCAACCTCTGCCAATGTCTCACAACCCTCACTGCAAAGAATTTCCTCTTAACATCCAGTTTAAATCTCCCCTCTGCCAGTTTAAACCCATTCCCCCTCGTCCTGTCATTACAAGACCTTGTCAATAGTCCCTCCCCAGCCTTCCTATAGGTCCCTTCAGATCCTGGAAGGCCACTCCAAGGTCTCCTTGAAGCCTTCTTCTCTCCAGATTCACAGCCCCAACTCTCTCAGCCTGTCCTCACAGCAGAGCTGCTGCAGCACTCTGAGCACCTTGGTGGCCTCCTCTGGATTGGCTCCAACACTTCCATGTCCTGCTTGTGCTGGGGGCTCCAGAACTGCACACAGGACTCCAGGTGGGGTCTGATGAGAGCAGAGCCAAAGGGCAGAATGCTCTCCCTTGCCCTGCTGCCCACACTGCTCCTGCTGCAGCCCAGCACAGGGTTGCTGTCTGGGCTGAGCTCACACTGCAGGCTGGTGTTGAGCTTTTCATGTTACCAGCACTGCCAGATGCATTCATGTTTGCATATCGTGCTACATGGAAAGTAGCTCGTTATGTGCATTTCAGTAAGTGCTCAAATGTATTTAATTGAGCTGCCTGTGTCATATATTTCCATATGCAGATGTTTTTATTTGTATGTGTGTATGTCTTTGTGCCTGTAATATATTATGTGGCATTTATCTCAACCAACTGTGGCCACGCAAAGTTAGGTGCCTAATGCAAAATGGTTGTCCAGTATATTGGCATGGAAGGGAAGACCTCCCCGACAGGTCTTCCTTCCTTCCTTCCTTCCTTCCTTCCTTCCTTCCTTCCTTCCTTCCTTCCTTCCTTCCTTCCTTCCTTCCTATACCTTGCTTTTACACACTTTGGTTCACAGGAAACTAGTACCAGCTAATACATACAAACAAAAATGTATGACGCGGCCAAAATGTACAAAACGAACCATTCATGGGGAATTCATCTATCTTCTCATGTGGGCCCCCAACATTTTAACACAGGACCAGATCTTTTCAGATGAGTTGCAGTGATCTGTTCTGCGCTGGGAACATCCTCACCAAAATTAAGGCAACTGTAAATGGAGTTAGATGCCACCTGGCATTTGATCCACAGCATTCACATTGAGCAAGGCTCCATCCTGATGTTTTGCACACATACTGTAACCAACATAATATATACTGGGATCCTGCTGTTCTCCAGTTGTTTTGAACACCTTTGCACACAAGCAGGTTACTGGTCAGCATGAGGTGGCCTGTCAGAATCCTCTTCACCTGTCACTTACAGAGCAAATCATAAACAGCTGTCTGACGTAAGTAAAGGGATGTCTGAGAAGCAGCTGGCGTTATGACGTATTGAGCTGCTCAGCTGAGGGAACCAGAGGCTTTTCCTTGGGCCTGAATTTCATCCCTGCTGTGGTGGAATGAATCAGGCTGCTGCTTGTGCATCCTCAGTTGTGTCACCTTTGTGTTCTTAAGAAGCCACCCTGTGTTTCTCTCAAAAAAGTTCAAAGACAAATTAGACAATGGTTCAAAACTGCAACTAGAGAGGTTCAGACTGGCCACTAGGAATCAATTCTTTACCAAGAAGGTTCTGAAACACTGCAATGAGCTTCTTAAAGAGGTAGTTGATGTCCCTAGCCTGTCAGCGTTTGAGAGACGTCTGGAGAATGCCCTAAATACCATGCTTTGGTTTAGTCAGCTCTGAATGGGTCCGGCAATTTGACAAGATGGTCCCTTCCATCTGAAATAGTTCATTTCTGTCCTATCCTATCCTAGACAGTGAAACTTGACTTGAGAGGGATGCCATTCATCATGACATATTCTCCAGCACTCCCAGTTTCTTAATGAATGACTCAATGTGAGCAAACTTTGCATTAGCCTGTTCTGTATTTCTGAAAGTGTGACTTTTGCTTTTGCCTTGATTGGCTTCAGCAGGAGCGAAGTAGATAATTTTATCATGAATAAGAACATACCAATGGCCTTTCCTTCACCTGGCTGCCACACCAGGAGGCTGAGCTGCCATTCAGTCAGACAGCAACAGGCTGAGGGTTGGGCAGGGACAAATTGAATGCAGTTCAACAAGGGCAAGTGTGGAATCTTGCACCTGGGAAAGGAGAATCCCAGGGATCAGGATAGGTTGGGGACTGAGATATTGGAAGGCAGTGAAGGGCAAAAGAAGCTGCGGGGTCCTGGTGGATGGGAGATTGACCATGAGCCAACAATGGGCTCTGGTGGCCAGGAAGGCCAATGCCATTCTGGGGTGGATTAGAAGGCCCGAGAGAGGTTCTCCTGCCCCTCCACTCTGCCCTGGTGAGGCCACATCTGGACTACTGTGTCCAGTTCTGGGCCTCCCAGTTCAAGGGGGACATAGAACTGCTTGAGAGAATCCAGCACAGAGCCACAAAGATGATTAAGGAAGTTGAACATCTTCCTGTGAGGAGAGCCTGAGGGAGCTGGGGCTGTGCTGCTGGGAGAGGAGGAGACTGAGAGGTGACCTCAGCAATGGTTATCAATATGTGCAGGTGAGTGCCAGGAGGCTGGAGCCAGGCTCTGATGGGTGATGCCCAGTGCCAGGACAAGGGGCACTGGGTGGAAGTTGAAGCAAGTGGCCTCTTGAACTGGGGGATGGGGTTGGAGAGCGGTGTGTTCCCCTGGAAATTCATGAAGAATTAGTTCAGGACCTGCTGAGTCATCTGGACACCCACAAGTCCATGGGACCAGATAGGATCCATCCTAGGGTGCTGAGAGAGCTGGCAGCTGAGCTGGCCAAGCTGCTCTCCATCATTTTCCAGCAGTCCTGGCTCACCGCAGAGGTCCCAGGAGACTGGAAACTGCCAACGTGGTCCCCATCCACAAGAAGGGTCGGATGGAGGAACCTGGGAACTACAGACCTGTCAGCCTGACCTCAGTGCCAGGGAAACTGATGGAGCAGGTTCTCTTGGGGCCAATAACTGCGCACCTGAGGGATGGCAAAGAGCTCAGATCCAGCCAGCATGGGTTTAGGAAGGGCAGATCCTGCCTTTCTAACCTGATCTCCTTCTATGATCAGGTGACTGCTTGGTGGATGTGGGGAGGCCTGTGGATGTGGTCTATCTGGACTTCAGCAAGGCCTTTGACACTGTCCCCCACAGCAAACTGCTGGCTAAGCTGTCAGCCCGCGGCTTGGATGGTAACACTCTGTGCTGGGTTAGGAACTGGCTGGAGGGCCATGCCCAGAGAGTGGTGGTGAATGGTGCCACATCCAGCTGGCAGCTGTCACTAGTGGTGTCCCTCAGGGATCTGTGCTGGGCCCCATCCTCTTTAACATCTTCATAGATGATCTGGATGAGGGCATGGAGTCAGTCATCAGCAAGTTCGGAGATGACACTAAGCTGGGGGCAGATGTGGCTGGGTTGGAGGGCAGAAGGGCTCTGCAGCGGGACCTTGACCGCCTGGACAGATGGGCAGAGTCCAAGGGGATGGCATTCAATAGCTCCAAGTGCAGGGTGCTGCACTTTGGCCACAATAACCCCATGCAGAGATACAGGCTGGGGTTGGAGTGGCTGAGAGCAGCCAGACAGAGAGGGATCTGGGGTTACTGATTGATACCCACCTGAACATGAGCCAGCAGTGTGCCCATGTGGCCAAGAGAGCCAGTGGCATCCTGGCCTGCATCAGGAATGGTGTGGTCAGCAGGAGCAGGGAGGTCATTCTGCCCCTGTACTCTGCACTGGTCAGACCACACCTCGAGTACTGCATTCAGTTCTGGGCCCCCCAGTTTAGGAGGGACATTGAGATGCTTGAGCGTGTCCAGAGAAGGGCGACGAGGCTGGGGAGAGGCCTTGAGCACAGCCCTACGAGGAGAGGCTGAGGGAGCTGGGGTTGTTTAGCCTGGAGAAGAGGAGGCTCAGGGGTGACCTTATTGCTGTCTACAACTACCTGAAGGGTGGTTGTGGCCAGGGGGAGGTTGCTCTCTTCTCTCAGGTGGCCAGCACCAGAACAAGAGGACACAGCCTCAGGCTGTGCCAGCGGAGATTTAGGCTGGAGGTGAGGAGAAAGTTCTTCCCTGAGAGAGTCATTGGACACTGGAATGGGCTGCCCGGGGAGGTGGTGGAGTCGTCGTCCCTGGGGCAGTTCAAGGCAAGGCTGGATGTGGCACTTGGTGCCATGGTCTAGCCTTGGGCACTGTGGTAAAGGCTTGGACTTGATGATCTGTGAAGTCTCTTCCAACCTTGGTGATACTGTGATACTGTGATAGGAAGTTTCATGTAAGCATGAGGAGGAGTTTTTTTGCTGTGAGAGTGACAGAGCCCTGGCACAGGCTGCCCAGAGGGGTTGTGAAGTCTCCCTCTCTGGAGATATTCAAGAGCCACCTGGATATGTTCCTGTGTTATCTGGCATAGGAGATCCTGCTCTGGCAGGGGGTTGGACTGGATGAGCTTTAGAGGTCCGTTCCAGCCCCTGACATTCTGTGATTCCATGTGTGGTGGTTTGGGTGTTCCCTCCCCCCACACACTTTAGAAGGTACCCAAACTAGACTCAGTCAGTTCTGGGAATATAAATGAAGCTATTTATTTACAGCTGGCACAATATAGAAGTAGATATTTACAGTATATACAGTTATAGACAGAAATATACAAGGTAAAAAGTCGCTTGATCTGATCAAAGGCTGCTTGTTGTTCAGGTCCCCACTCAAAATTGTTTCTCTTATGAGCCACATCATGCAGAGGTTTGACAATCTGACTGAATCCAGGAATGTGTAGTCTCCAAAGTCCCACTGCACCCAAGAAAGAGAGAGTCTCCTTCTTATTGGTGGGAACTGCCATGCTGGAGACTTTGTTGATCACATCCTGAGGAATGTGACGGCGACCATCCTGCCACCGCACTCCCAGAAACTGAATTTCTCTGGCAGATCCTTTGACCTTGTCTCTCTTAATGGCAAAACCTGCTTGCAACAGAATGTCAATGATTCTGTTACCTTTCTCGAAGACTTCCTCAGCAGTTTGGCCCCACACAATGATGTCGTCGATGTACTGGATGTGCTCTGGAGCTTTACCTTTCTCCAGTGCATTGTGGATGACTGAGTGACAGATGGTTGAGCTGTGTTTCCACCCCTGAGGCAAACGATTGAACTGGTACTGGATTCCTCTCCAGGTGAATGCAAACTGAGGCCTGCACTCCTTTGCTATGGGAATAGAGAAGAAAGCGTTAGCAATGTCTATGGTTGCATACCATTTAGCCTCCTTCGATTCCAGCTCGTACTGGAGTTCCAGCATGTCCGGCACAGCTGCACTCATGGGTGGCGTCACCTCGTTGAGGGCACAAAAATCAACTGTGAGTCTCCAGTCACCGTTAGCTTTACTCACAGGCCAGATGGGACTGTTGAAAGGTGAATGAGCTTTCTCGATGGCAGCCTGACTCTCCAGTTGACGAATCAGCTGATGAATGGGCAACAAAGAGTCACAGTTAGTTCTGTACTGCCTGTGATGAACAGTTTGAGTAGCAATTGGCACTTCCAGATCCTCTATGTCATGATGTCCCACAACTGCAGATTCATCAGAAAGTTCAGGTCTAATGGACAATTTCAATTTACCATCCTCAATCTCTACAGATGCTATTTCAAAAGCCCATTTGTGACCCTTAGGGTCTTTGAAACAACCTTGCCTCAAAAAGTCAATTCCCAGAATGCAAGGCACATCAGGACCAGTTACAATAGTGAAATAGATATGGACTCTGTCCCTTTGCAATTGGATGGCAATAAAGCACACTGAGCACCTGTGTCAACTAAAGCCCTGTATTGCCCAACTTTTGAACTGCCAGGCCACCTAATGAATACATTCCAATAGATTCGGTTCTCTCCACTATCCCTTTCCTCCTCCTGGCTGGAGGCAGGGCACCCCTAATGCTGATCATGGCATGTAGGGTGTACACAGTGATTGGTGCTGTTGTGAGAGAAATTGCAACTGTTGGAACAATTGCAGTTGCTCTCGGGAGCTGAAGAAGTGACAGCTACTTTTCTGGCATTGCTGCCTCTGTTTCTGCCACTCTGCAGTTCCCTAATTCTCTTTGAAAGAGCTGAAGTAGGTTTACCATCCCACTTGGTCATGTTCTCACCGTGTGTGTCACGCAGAAGTATCCACAGTGATGTGCACGTGATTGCTGATGTCTGGATGGAATTTGTCTCCTCCTGGGCTGGAATTGCCTTGCAGGAGGTGGCAGTCTGTTCCTGATTGCAGAAACCTGCACCCATTCAGATGATGCAGGAATGGTATCCTTTACCAGATTGGAAATTGAGGTTTTAAGATCCTCCTTCAGTTCTTTCATGGTATCTTTAATCTCTGTTGTCATAGTCTTTATAGCAGAGACTAGGGCAGAATGTGCCAAGCTGTTCTCTACCTGCCTGAGCTGGTCAGTGAACTCACCAACAGTGATAGACCTTCCATTATCACTCCTTGATAGAAACTTGCTGGCCAAGTTGTTAGCATAGGATGAAGGAGCAAGCTTAATAAGCTTCTTCATGAGACCTGTTCCAAGAGGAATGTCATCAGGCTCATGTGTGCCATGATCTCCATAAAGCACTTCCTTCACAGCAAACTCCTTCAGAAGCTTAATTCCCTGCTCAATGGTGTTCCACTTCTTGGTAGCCCATGGCAGAACTTCTCGGGAAGGATATCTCATAGCCACAGCCAACAGAAGGCGTGTCCACAAGCTAACCTTACCAAGAGGACTTGCTAGGTATTTGTCCACTCCACTCTCCTTGGTGAGTGGTCCCAGCTGCTTGGCAGACTTGTCTCCTACCTGCAGGGCATTAGCACCAATGCCACGGCATCTCACTAGCCAGCTTAAGATTGTCTCACCTGATTGCCTTGAGTATTCCTTTCTAACTTCCCTGACCTCTCTGAGTGGATCGTTGGAGTCCTGCATGTCATCCCCCTCCTCTTCCTCTTGTTGATCTGGTTGTCCCTGGCCTAGAAACAGAACCTTCCTCATAGCACTCTTAAACTCATTGGAACCATCCTCTTTCTTGGCAGCCAACCTCACAGCACTCTTCTCATTTGAGTACTGTGATCTCAGCATGTTTTCCAGCTCCCGAAGACTATATGTCTCCTCTTCCTCCTCTTGCTCACCAGAGGTCCCCTCTCCTACATCCTCCTTTGAATCACACTTTCACCTTAGCAGGTGCCAAAAAGGCCTGCACAGCAACAGACTTTGACGTGTCTACTGGAGGGTTTGAATCACTGGGGGTCTGACTTGGGGTCTGTGAGTTCAGATCTGCCTTAGAATTAACAGGGTTCTGGTCTGCTGGCTGGGGATTCAAACTGCCTGAGATGGTGTTATTATTGTTATCATTGTTATTAGGAACATTCTGTCTTTGAGTACCTGCCTGTACTCCTGGGATGCCTGCCAAACCTTGTTTGTTGTCATTTTTTTTATCTTTGTTGTCAGGAACATTGGCAGTTTTCCCAGAATCTGGAGAAAGAGGTACAGGGACTATCCCTGGCTGTGCCCCTGACTGGAAGAGAGGTGGTGTAGAGACTGGCTGGGGAGAAGGAGATTGTTGTGAAATTATCCCTGGCTGTGCCCCTGAATTTGGCTGGGAAGGAGATTGTTGTTGATTTCCACCGGTACACTGTTTCTGAGATGCTGAGCCATTTGCTTTTGACACAGAAATTTTCCTAGTTCTTACAGGCATTGCATTTGAATTTTCCCCACATAATGCCAGAATTAATATGAAAATCAAAACTATAAGAGCCAGGATAATACACACCAGACCTGCTACAATTTGTTTTGAGTAAAAATCTTTACAAGGGTCCGGCATTTCAGTTTGGGGGTAAATTACCATCATAAGGGCTGTAGTTAAAGCAGTATATTGATTGCTTGTAATATTATTGGCAAATACCCCTGTAATATTACTGGTAAGATTTTCAGTGACATTAAAACCAGCATAGCCAAGAATGAGATCCTCCCAGGACCAGAAAATGGTTGTGACTTTAGCTTTAGCCTTTGTATAAGCTACATTAAGAAAGTAAGCAACAATCTGGGCTTTGATCCAATTGAATGCAAGAAAACAGAAACCAGACCACAAAAGAGCCCCCACCAAGTACAATAGCTGCTTTATTAGCTTCATTCTGATTCCCAGAGTTAATTAACAGTCACTCAAATGAATTTGCCCCACCTTGGGGGAGCCAAATAAAATATGTGGTGGTTTGGGTGTTCCCCACCCCCCCACACTTTAGTAATGCCCAGACTAGACTCAGCCGGACTCTGGGAATATAAATGAAGCTATTTATTTACAGCTAGCACAATATACAAGCAGATATTTACAGTCTATACAGTTATAGACAGAAATATATAAGGTAAAAAGTAATACAGAAACACAACTCCCCTCCCAGAAACCTGAGTCCCCAGGAGGGGCTCTCAACCACCCCTGCACCTTCCCCCTGCCCCTCTCAACCTTACCCCAGTCCTAAGGAAGAATGGAGGTTCAGCCAAGAGGTTAAGGAGCAAGGTTAGTGGCAGATGAGGTTAGGGAGATGCAGCACAGCCAAAGCCCAGCCTAAAAGTGAAGACAAAATGACGAAAGTGTTATCTAATGTTTACCCTTCTTGTTCCCATACATCTCAGCGAGACTCTGAGGGAAGGAGACATCACCATTGTTTTCACCAAAACATTCTGGCCTGCTTCAAAGTAGCACACCGTGGTTCTGTAAAGTGTACTTTTTGCAGTTGAAGAAGAGTTGGACAAAAGTGGTTTGAAACAGATCTTAGAGGAAACTACGGGGAATATCAGCTCTTTTAAGTTGCCATTGGATACACTGGGAGGGGTGGTAGCTGCAGCCCTCCCAGCTACAGTTTCTGCTGACACTCAGCAGTGACAAATGGTCAGCACACAGCTGTGGGTATTGCTGTGGACTACTTTCCAATTATTTTTTGTAAATAATTTTCTGGCCTTGAAGGAGAGGCAGTATTTTTAACAATGACTAAGAGGAGGTACTGTGCCTCTCATTTTTTCTTTAAGAGAAGATGGATTTTCCCTTTTTAGAAGATAGTGGTTTTATGGACAATTACTTACCTTAGTGCTGCACATAACACTACTGTATACCAAACGTTCCTGTTTGACGTCCTTGTTAATTATGCTAAGCAGTACAGCTGCTTTCCAGGAGCTGAAGAACTAAAACATAACAGCTTGCTTGCCTGAGGACCTTGGCTTTCTGAGTCCCTCAGAAAAAAAAAAAAAAAAAAAAGGACAGCAGCAAAGTTTGACCTTTAATCCAGTCTAAAGTTTAATGCATGCCAGAGGTTGTTGGAGATAGGACTCCCACATGTACTCCAACACTGCCAACTCCAACGTCTGAATGGCTGCAGAGCACATCAGTAACCATGGCTGGAGATGAAGCCCTTCATTCCCCTCCACCAAACTGTAAAGGAAGTGCATGTGGTGTAAAGAAGTGAAAATGTAGTTCAAGCATTAGTGACAGCTCCCGTTAAGTTTGAAGAGCTGCCCTATCCCCAGCACCACCTCCCCGGCAATCAAGGAATTCGCAGAGGTACAACCTACAAATATGTAGGTTGTACCCCACAGAAAAGAACTTCACCACAGCCTGAAATAAGCATTTTTTGGAAGAAAGGCTAAGTACAGCTAAAGCAGGCACCTCTCTGGCTGCCATCTGGTGCTCCTCATCAATCACACAATTGCTATCTTTTAATTCGGGACCAGGTTTGGTGCTTCTTGTTACACCAGTAGCACCACAGACATGGATATAGAGAGCTCTTTATGCTATCTGTGTTTCTTATGCAGTTTGTCCTCTAGTGTAAAGAGAATTTTTCACAGAAGTGCTAAGTGATTTCAAATCTTTGTGACCCTTACCTTTCTCTTCAGGTAGACTTCAGTGCTACTTCTCTATATCAGTAGGCTCAGAGCTGGACATTACAGCTACAAGGAGAGCTTACAAACCAGTGGGAAGATCACAGGCTCACAGGATGGCAGAGGTTGGAAGGGACCCAAAGAGATCACCCAGTCCAACCCCTCTGCCACAGCAGGACCATATAATCTAGCTCAGGTCACACAGGAACACATCCAGACAGGTCTTGAAAATCTCCAGAGAAGGAGACTCCACAACCTCTCTGGGGAGCCTGTGCCAGTGCTCTGAGACCCTTCCAGTTACTAAGTTCCCCCTTGTGTTGAGCTGGAACCTCCTGTGCTGCAGCTTCCATTCATTGCTCCTTGTCCTATCCCAGGGAGCAAGTGAGCAGAGCCTGTCCCCGACCCCCAGCACTCAGATATTTATAGACATTGATTCAATCCCCTCTCAGTCTTCTCTTCTCCAGATGAAAAAGCCCCAGGTAAAAGATTTGCTTTCCATGTTTACATGTGATGAACCTGAGACGTGGAGGAAATACATTACTCACATTCGTAATGATTGCAAACTGAGTGCCCTGACTTCTGCTTTATGGTCTCTGAAAAGGTCAGCCCTACTACTCTGTCACTGTGGTGTCAGAGACCTTCCAGAAGAGCAACAGACAGACCCTTCCTGGGTCTGCTTTGCTGATGCTGCTCAGTTAAAGAGGATGGTTTTCGTTCTTGGCCCTCTGCCATTCTGTTAGCTGTACTGCCGTGAGCTCTGTTTATAGCTCACTTGGCCGAAGATAATCCCAACTGCACACACAGTATGAGGAGAGTACAGCTGCACTGTTGGGGAAATAAAACATTGCAGGATGAAAAAGCAGAGGGAGGACATGGGGATTGGAGAGCTCCAAGCTTTTGCCCCTCAACCCAGGGTAATCAACATGAAGAATTTCTTCCAATACAACACATAAGTTACTCAGAAGTCATCATCATCACAGGGCTCTTGTCCACAGAGTCCACACGGAGTCGGAGGGAAAAGAGTGAGCCTGCAAAGGGAATTGTTATTTTTATCACTAGTTAGTCATTATTTGTGGTCTTTCCAGATAAGAAGGCAGAAAATATTACAGCACTATCACCAATATTATCTGCTGTTAGACACAACTGAACTGGATGACTGCTTCTAGTTTTTTATTTTGTTTACATTTTTCAGCCTGAGCTCAGCTCCAGAAACTTAGCTTCACAGGCTCCTTTTTGGTTTGGTTTGGTTTTCTAAATAGGTAAATAACTAAGAAATAACTTTTATAGACATTATAAAACTTCTTCTTTTGATTTGTATGAGGCCTTTGTGGCATTAAAGGTGACACTGATCTGGACACAGCCTCAAGCTGAGCCAGGTGAGGTCAGGAGGAAGTTGTGGCCATTGGAATGGGCTGCCCAGGGAGGTGGTGGAGTCGCTGTCCCTGGAGGTGTTCAAGCAAAGCCTGGATGGGGCACTTAGTGCCATGGCCTGGTTGATTGGACAGGGCTGGACTGGATGATCTTGGAGGTCTCTTCCAACCTGATTGATTCCATGATTCTATGATAAGTGATATGCTGCCCATAGATACTTTGTTAGATGTTTGTTCTGGTTATTTACTGTCTTCATCATAGAATCATAGAATCAGTCAGGGCTGGAAGGCACCACAAGGATCAGCCAGTTCCAAACCCCTGCCATGCACAAGGACACCTCACACTAGATCAGGCTGGCCAAAGCCTTATCCAGCCTGGCCTTAAACACCTCCAGGGATGAAGCTTCCACCACCTCCATGGGCAACCCCTTCCAGGCTCTCACCACCCTCACAGGGAAGAACTTCTTCCTAACGTCCAGCCTGAATCCACCCATTTACAGCATTGTTCCATTCCCCCCAGGCCTATCATTACCCGATAGCCTAAAGAGTCCCTCCCCAGCTTTCTTGTAGACCCCCTAAGATACTGAAAGGCCACAATAAGGTCACCTGGGAGCCTTCTCTCCTGACTGCACAGGCCCAACTCCCTTAGTCTCTCCTCACAGCAGAGCAGCTCCAGCTCTCTGAGCATTCTCATAGCTCTTCTCTGGACACCTTCCAGCACATCCATATCTCTCTTGTAATAGAGGCTCCAGAACTGGATGCAGTACTCCAGGTGAGGTCTCAGCAGTGCAGAGCAGAGGGGCAGGATCACTTCCCCCACCCTGCTGCCCACACTGCTCTTGCTGCAGCCCAGACTCTGGTTGCTCTCTGGGCTGCCAGAGCACACTGATGGCTCCTATCAAGCTTCTCATCCACCAGCACCCCCGAGTCCCTTTCCTCAGTGCTGCTCTCAAGCCAGTCACTGCCCAGCCTATATTGGTGCTTGGCATTGCCTCAACCCAGGTGCAGGACCTTGCACTTGGTCTTGTTGAACCTCCAGAGATTGGCTTGTGCCCACCTCTGCAGCCTGTCCAGGTCCCTCTGGATAGATCCCTGCCCTCCAGCCTGGCTGCTGCACCACACAGCTTGGTGCCATCAGCAAACTTGCTGAGGCTGCACTCAATGCTTCTGTCCATGGCACTCACAAAGATGTTGAACAGGACTGGTCCCAGGACTGATCCCTGAGGGACTCCATTTGTCACTGGCCTCCACTGGGACATGGAGCCATTGACAGCCATTTTTGTGTGTGGTCATCAAGCCAGTTCTTTATCTATTTAGTGATCCACCCACCAAACTCATGTGTCACCATCTTGGAGACCAGGATGTGGTGTGGGACAGTGTTGAAGGCTTTGCTCAGGTCCAGGTAAATGAGGTCAGTTGCTCACCCCTCATTGATTAATGTTGTGACCTGTTCATAGAAGGCCACCAGGTTTGTCAGGCAGGATTTGCCCTTGGTGAAGCCATGCTGGCTGTAGCCAATCAGCTCTTCACTGTTAACACTGGGTTATGGAGCATAATTGTAACACCTGGGGTAGATAACTGAGCAAGTTTTATAGGGCAACATTCAAGAGCAATTAGGAGAAAGAAGAAGAACCAAAAGCCAGCAAACTTCTTACCATTTCAGACCAGATATGTCTTTTAAGGGAACAAATACCATGACATCACAAACAGCTCCAGTAACAAATGTTGGAAGCTGCTTTGTTCACACATGCATTTGTAAATCTCATCACTTGGCCAATTTCTGATAGTCCCAAACAGAGTTTATCTGACCCCTACAACTGCAAAAACCTCTGAGTGTCTGTACTGGAACTGAGTCTGACAAGCCCCTGATCGACTTCAAACACCGAGTGTTAGCCACCACACCCCACCCCGAGATCTCCACAAAACATGCTGGAATTGTCCTGTTACTGCAAATTGCTGCACGCTATTTAGTCTGGGACTATACCCAGGTATAAACCCCTGCAAGGCAAGAAATAGAGACTAGACAGTTACATATTCCTTCTTACATTCCTTCTCTTTAAGGATTGTTTTGACATATGGAAAACCTGCTGCAGGCAGCTTTTGTGTTTCCAGAAGTTGCTCACCATAATTTTTCTCCACCCCCTCAAGGCCTGTATGGTAGATGACAAAAGTCTGAATTCATTGCAGAATAAGTCTCATTCAAAATTACGCTATTAAAAAATACAGACTTCTCTGAACTACTTCTCAAAGTGGCTCCCTCTAATTTTTGTTGGGAATTAACATATAGAGAGTGTATGAAGGGATTGTATAGGTAAGACTTTAAAGCAAATTATTTGAGGTAATAAATAATTTTTGACTGTCTTTCAAACTTCCAAATTTCTGTTGAATTTTTAGCACATTCCAGGCTGCACCACTTGGACAGCGCCGAAGGGAGCAAAGCACACGAAGGACAGCTTAACCTGGCCCAGGATATCTCTCCTTAAATCCAGTCTGAAAGCTTTACTTTCTGGAAATTAAGAAACCTCAAAATGGAGTCTTTCATGTCTATGGCATTCCTCACTGCTCTGGGTTCACAAAACCAACGTAAGCCATTTATCTGCTTAGGTGTTTTAAATACATAACAGTACAAAGGACTAAAACTGGCAATGGCTGGCTATTGAGTGTAAAGTGATTGTGCCCAGACAAGGGCCCCTGAGCTAGAAATGTGCAGAAGTTGAGATGGGAACCAAATTTGACCTTTTTCTTAATTCCAGGAAAATCTTATTCATCTGCAACACCAAAAGTGTGGCCCATACCAACTTCGTTCCAGTGAGGCTAGGAAACAGGAGTAAAGCAGTGGTAGGACAAAAGCTGCTGCAGAGTTCCCAGCTCAGCTTAAACTGAGACCAACTGGAAAGCTCCTAGGAAAGCCTGAGGACTCCCAGCCCAGCCCAGATGCTTCTGAAGCGTTAACTACAAGGAACAGGGATGTGAAGGTCAAGCTCAGAAAGCTGCAGGAGCAGCTTTTGGCACAGCATTTCTGTACTACTGCTTCCTGCCAGGCTGAGGCAAGGAAGCATAGAATCACAGAATCAACCAAGTTGGAAGAGACCTCATCCAGGCCAACCTAGCATCCAGCCCTAGCCATTCAACCAGACCATGGCACCAAGTGCCTCATCGAGTCTTTTCTAGAAGACCTCCAGGGGCAGCGCCTCCACCACCTCCCTGGGCAGCCCATTCCAATGCCAATCACTCTCTCTGCCAACAACTTCCTCCTAACATCCAGCCTAGACCTCCCCCGGCACAACTTGAGACTGTGTCCCCTTGTCCTATTGCTGGTTGCCTGGGAGAAGAGGCCACCCCCCACCTGGCTACAGCCTCCCTTCAGGTAGTTGTAGACAGCAATGAGGTCCCCCCTGAGCTTCCTCTTCTGCAGGCTGCACACCCCCAGCTCCCTCAGCCACTCCTCATAGGATTTGTGTTCCAGGCCCCTCCCCAGCCTTGCTGCCCTTCTCTGGACACCTTCCAGCACCTCAACATCTCTCTTGAATTGAGGGGCCCAGAACTGGACACAGCACTCAAGGTGTGGCCTGAGCAGTGCTGAGCACAGGGGCAGAAAAACCTCCCTGGTGCTGCTCACACTGCTCCTGAGCCAGCCCAGGATGCTATTGGCTCTCCTGCCTACCTGGGCACACTGCTGCCTCATCTTCAGCCTACTCTCTATCAGTACCCCCACCTCCCTTTCTTCCTGGCTGCTCTCAGCCACTCTGTCCCCAGCCTGTAGTGCTGCTTGGGGTTGTTGTGGCCAAAGTGCAGAACCCTGCTCTTGGCCTTGTTAAATCTCATCCCATTGGCCTCTGCCCACCCATCCAGCCTGGCCAGGTCCCTCTGCAGGGCTCTCCTACCTTCCAACAGATCAATACCTGCTCCTAGCTTGGTGTCATCTGCAAACTTACTGATGCTGGACTCAATGCCCTCGTCCAGATCATCAATAAAGATATTGAACAGGACTGGGCCCAGCACTGATCCTTGGGGAACACCACCAGTGACAGCTGCCAGCTGCATGTGGCACCATTCACCACCACTCTATGGGCTCTGCCATCCAGCCAGTTCTTGATCCAGCACAGAGTGAATCTGTCCAAGCCACGAGCTGCCAGCTTGGCCAGGAGCTTCTTGTGGCAGACAGTGTCAAAGGCTTTGCTGCAGTCCAAGTAGACTCCATCCACAGCCTGCCCCACATTCACCAGGCAGGAACCTGATCATAAAAGGAGATCAGGTTGGTGAGGCAGGACCTGCCCTTCCTAAACCCATGCTGGCTGGGCCTGATCCCTTGGCCATCCTGTAGGTGCTTTGTGATGGCACTCAAGATGACCTGTTCCATGACCTTGCCTGGCACTGAGGTCAGGCTCACAGGTCTGTAGTTTGCTGGCTCCTCCTTATGACCCTTCTTGTGAATGGGATCACATTGGCAGCTTCCAGTCTTCAGGGACCTCTGCAGTGAGCCAGGACTGCTGATAAATGATGGAGAGTGGCTTGGCCAGCTCAGCTGCCAGCTCTCTCAGCACCCTAGGGTGGATCCCATCCAGTCCCATGGACTTGTGAGGATCCAAGTGGCTCAGCAGGTCCCTTACTGCTTCCTCATGGATTAGAGGGGGACTATACTGGTCCCTGACTCCATCCACCACTTCAGGAGTCCAGCTGTGCTGGAGACAACCTGTCCCACTAGTGAAGATTGAGGCAAAGAAGGTGTTAAGCACCTCTGCCTTTTCCTCATCCTTTGTCACTCTGTTCCCCTCTCTATCTAACAAGGACTGGAGGTTGTCCTTGGCCCTTCTCTGCCATTCAGATATTTAAAGAAACACTTTTTATTTTCCTTGACAGCTGTGACCAGCCTGAGCTCCAAGTGGGCTTTTGCCTCTCTCATTTTTCAAGACCTAGCAACTTCCTTGAACTTTTCCTGGGACACCTCCCCTCTTTCCCAAAGGTGATACACTCTCTTTTTAATCTTTAATCCCTTCAGCAGCTCCCTGCCCATCCAGCCTGGCTGCCTCCCTCCTCGGCTCCTCTGCCGGCTCAATGGCACAGCTGCTCCTGTGCCTGCAGGAGTTCTCTCTTGAAGCAGCTCCAACCTTCCTGGACCCCTTTGTTTTCAAGGGCTTTTTCCCAAGGAACTTTCTGAGTTAGTTCCTTAAATAGGCTGCAGACTGCCCTTGGGCAGTCCAGTGTGGAGGTTCTGTTGATCCCCTCCTGGTTTCTCCATGTACTGAACACTCTATAATTTCATGGTCACTGGACCCCAGGCAGCCTCCAACCACCACATCCCCTACCAGCCCCTCTCTATTTGTGAGCAGCAGGTCAAGCAGGGCTGCCCCCCTGGTAGGCTCACATAACAGCTGGGATAAGAAGTTGTCTTCCACATATTGCAGAAACCTTCAAGACTGCTTCTTCTCTGCAGTGTTTAAGTCCCAGGAGATGTCTGGTAGGTTAAAGTCGCCCACCAGAACAAGGGCAGGTGATCTTGAGGCAGCCTCCAGTTGCTTAAAGAGTAATAAATCAACCTCTTCTTCCTGGCTGGGTGGTCTGTAACAGACTCCAACCAGGATATTGGTCTTGTTGGCCTTCCCCTTAATTCTCACCCATAATGACTCAACTTGATCATCCTGGATTTCTACCCCCATGGCATCCAGAGCATTCCTAATATACAGAGCCACTCCCCCACCTCTTCTCCCTTGCCTGTCTCTCCTGAAGAGTCTGTAGCCTTTGATCACAGCACTCCAAGCATGTTAGTCATCCTACCACATTTCAGTACATGGCTTTATTAAGGAAGGTTCTTGGAGCCCCAGTTTGGTTGGCTCTGCTGACAAAGGTCAGGAGTCAGGCATCAGAGCTGATGAGATTGTGTGGGATTTAAGTCTGCAGTAGACATGGTGTGTTGCCCTTATATAGCAAGCACTCTTAAGCAGATAAAAGCGGGTGCTGGAAAGCAGACATCAAGGTGCTGGGCTTCTTTCTGCAGTGCTTTTCTAGCAGCTAATGCAGCTGGCTCCAAGGGTTTCTCTGCTGCAGAAGCACACTGCAAAGGCCTTTTGTATTCAGTGTGCTCTTGCAGTCCAGAGAGCAACCAGAGTCTGGGCTGCACCAAGAGAAGTGAGGCCAAGAGGGTGGGGGAAGTGATCTTCCACCTTTGCTCTGCACTGCTGAGACCCCACGTGGAGTACTGCATCAAGTTCTGGAGCCACAACTACAAGAGGGCTATGGATGTGCTGGAAGGTGTCCAGAGAAAAGCCATGAGGAAGCTCAGAGAGCTGAAGCTGCTCTGCTGTTAGGAGAGACTAAGGGAGTTGGGCCTGTGCAGTCAGGAGAGAAGGCTCCCAGGTGACCTTATTGTGGCCTTTCAGTATCTTAGGGGGTCTACAAGAAAGCTGGGGAGGGACTCTTTAGGCTGTCAGGTAGTGATAGGCCTGGGGGGAATAGAACAAAGCTGGAAATGGGTGGATTCAGGCTGGACGTTAGGAAGAAGTTCTTCCCTGTGAGGGTGGTGAGAGCCTGGAAGGGGTTGCCCATGGAGGTGGTGGAAGCCTCATCCCTGGAGGTATTTAAGGCCAGGCTGGATGAGGCTCTGGCCAGCCTGATCTAGTGTGAGGTGTCCTTGTGCATGGCAGGGGTTTGGAACTGGCTGATCCTTGTGGTCCCTTCCAACCCTGACTGTTTCTCGTGCACAAATGCTCTGATATCTACTGATAGAGAAAGGCACTTCAGAAGCAAGAAGCAATGCCCTTTCTGTGGTGCAGCACTGAATGATGAGGGAGCACTTGAAACTGTTACCTGTGCCAGAAGGATGCATCAGCATCTAAATCTCATCAGGCTGCGATTTTTGTGTAAAATTAATGTTTTTCATGATCTCTTACTGCCTATTGACATTCACACTACACTGTAATAAGATTTACCCAGAACATTACTGGAATAAGACCATTATGCCTCATTTCTATGGCTCTGCTATTAATATTTAATGGATAGTGAGACAGATGTCCAATTTTATGAGGTAATAATATGTTTCCTGACTGAACAAACTATGAATGCTGAAGGGCTGAATAGTTTTGCCCCTGCATGTGAACACGATTATTGCTAAGGGAAATAATCTGTTGTATTCTTCAGCCTTGTCACAGTTTAGGAAATGACAAAAGCTCTTTGCCAATGCAGTTTGTTATGTTTATCTCACAGCTTCTGACTCAGAAACCATCCCGGGCAATTTCAACTGCTTAGCAGAGAAGCAAGGAGTGGCTACCAGATCTAGAACAAGATGGTGCTGTTTACTCATTTGCTTCAACATTGCCATGCTTGATCTTTGTCCAGTTTGAAGGAGGCAGTTGGACTGCAAGGATCAGAGCAACATCTGCATCTGACCCAGGTTGGTAGAGCCCCAACGTTTAGATATGAGGGGTTAGAGTTTGCCTCACTGTGTGGTACATTCAGAGCCTCCTGAAATTAAGCCAAGATGAACACCTGCAGTAGAAATTCAAAGCCATGATCAGGTTCTTCTCTTTTCTGCCTCTTAAAATCTTTACCTTTTAAGGTAAAGGATTTTTTGCTTCTTCTAAGATGGTGCAAGTGGTCTAGAAGAAAATGGATAATCTTTGGATATTTTGGAGATGAACATCTATGACGTAGAAATGCAGAGAAACCCAACGGCATGAGTCGTCCTATGTACTTATATGTGTGTCTATTAGAATTATAGCGCCCAATCCATAATGTAGGGAGGTATAATCCTGTCACATATGCGCATAGGGCTCACTGCATTCTCCTGCTTTATGCAGTCTTACATGGCATGCTCAAGCAGTGTTACCCTCTTGTGTCTGTCTCCCCATGTCAGACAGAGATGATCAGCCTGACTTGTTATTCTCAGGTGCTAAGGCTCTCCAGTAAATGGAGAGCCTTATGGCCCTCCATTGGAGTCCCTCATGTGCAAACCACATTACAAGCTCTGTTTGTGAAGTCTTTAGGAGTCTAAAGAAGCTGTGTGTCCTTCAAGCAAAGCCAAAGGTGCAAGAGGACCAACTTTTTTTTGGAGCTACCCTTTCTTTTATAGAATCGTAGAATGTGAGGGTCTGGAAGGGACCACAAAAGATCATCTGATCCAGCCCTGCTGCTAGAGCAGGATCACCTAGAGCAGATCACACTGGAACACACTATATCCCTCCAGAGAGGGAGACTCCACAACCCCCCTGGGTGGCCTGTTCCAGTGCTCTGTCACCCTCACAGGGAAAAAAAAAATCTTCTTCGGGTTCACTTGGAACGTCCTGTGCCTCAGCTTCCACCCATTGCCCCTTGTCCTGGCACTGGGCATCACCCAGCAGAGCCTGGCTCCAGCCTCCTGGCACTCACCTTTTACATATTTATAAACATGAATGAGGTCACCCCTTAGTCTCCTCCTTTCCAAGCTAAGCAGTCTCTCTTCATAAGGAAGGTGTTCAACTTCCTTTCACCATATTTGTTGCCATCTGCCCACTACAATGCTGGTCATGATGAATCCCAGACTCTAAGGCTTCCAGAGTACAAACAAACGAGTAACCAAACTTCGACAAGCTCTCCCAGCCCTATCTAAACAGGGCAGGTTAGGTCTGATGGGTATTGACTTAATCACAGTAGCAGAGGCAGTGTGTCTGAGGTTCAAATAGTCCTTTTAGTATAGAATCATAGAATGTCAGTAGCTGGAAGTGACCTCAAAAGCTCATCTGGTCCAGACCCCTGCCAGAGCAGATCACAGTGGAATGCATCCAGACGGCTCTTGAATACCTCCGGGTACATAATAGGTAATGTTGCAATGGTAGTGACTCTGCCAGAATTGTCCTTCTCAGAGTGATTAGCTTACTATTTTCAGGAATCCTTGTGAATGGTGGTGGGTGGAAAGGAGGCAGACAGGTTTTTTGCTTGATGCCTTTCCCTAAATATTGCTAAGTATCACAGTTCTACCATTGCCTGAATTTAAGCAGCGACTGTCTACAATTATGTCAGATTTTCTAGTGGGCAAACTGAAGTACAGAAAGAGTGGCTACAGAGATCGTCACAGTACCAAACGTAAGACAAAGTGCCATAGTTCTGAGCAGCAGTGAGCTGAGCAATTCCTTCCCAGCACTCAGTGCTGACATTGTCACTTACAGCCTGGATGAACAGCCACATGCTTCTGTTAGTGTGAATGATTCCATTTTTCCTGACCTCTACTTGATTTCCAAAGGTATAAATAGCTCTACAATATCACATCTCAAGTGAAACAGTCCTTTGGTATGTACAGCACTCGGATGTGGGACTTCCCATTTGAAATACTTTACACTTCTGGCATTAGAAGCCGTGTTGCAAACAGACTATGGATTTAAGCGTATGCAGTGAAATTAAATTCTCTCAGCATCCTCAGTGATGCTGAACGGTTTGTGAGCCATTTGGAAATGGAGATCTGTTTTATTTTCTCAGAAAGTTTTTGCTGGCTGCCAATTACAGAGTCGAGGTGGAGGGGAGGGAGGGGAAGGCAGTACTTCACGTGGTTAGACAAAGAGTCTGGGAGAAGTCAGACAACAAGGCACATGTGACAGGAGGCACAGCACTGGACACAGACTTTAGATTTCAGGCAGTTCACAAACTGAGTAATTGTGCCTTTGATGATCTTTATCTAGCACATTTTTATTATGTCTTTGTTTTCTGAGCAGCAAGTTATTGTCTGTGCCAGTACTTCACAACCTGCCCTGTGATTTTCTTTGTTTTATAGGGAGACAGAGTTCCCAGTGGTCTTGTCTGTGTAACTCTCATCATCAACTCTGAAAGGTGAATGTGGAATGTAGAGGAGATACTACTCGATTTATTTCATGACTGGGAAGAGGAGGGAAGCTGCTGCATGATGGTATTTCTTAAATTCCCTGATCTAATTTCTTTTCTGTTTCTTCTCTGAATAGTTACCTTCCATTCAAATGAAAATTCCAAAGCATAACCACCTCAACTCCAAGAACTGCAGTAGTGAAGCTAGGAGGATGTACTCCCAACAGCATCATTGCGTAATTAAAGCATTTGTCTCTCACAGCAGTTGCATACGCTATTTTTGTAGGTTATATACTTTCTTACCGCCCGTATTTTATGCAAATTTCATTGCTGTTGGAGAACTGAGCATTCAAACACAGTCAGTCCCAACATATCCTCTTCATTTGGTGCATTTGGGATTATGGCAGACTGCAGTGCTGTTTCAGAGAGCGGTTAAGAACACGCAAAAAATCCTCATAAATAGCCACTAGATCTGCCTCTGCAAGGTGCTGAGCAGCTTCAATTCTTAGCAGTGTAAAACAGGAGCCTGGCAATCATTCTACTTCTTGGGATCAAAGTACATAAAGGACTAAACACTGAGCTATTGACAAGATATTTTTCCTTCAGTTGAAATGTTTTCAAGACATAGCTCTTACCAGATGCACAGTTTGAGCTGTGTTCACTTGAAATCATTTTTCCTAATTCCAAGGACTCAGCAATTGAAGTCACTTGACTGTCTGCCACGTCAGAGGTGATGGGACACTCCAGTGGGCATTTTATGTTATCTGGCACTTTGCAGCATGGTGCCACTCTCCCATATTTCTCTCAGTCTTTGCAAAGACTAAGGCATTATCACACAAACCTTCTTAGCTAGCCTGGCCCCATGGGTCAGAGCCTTGGGTTGATGTAATTCAACTGTGGCACTATCAAAGCCACTCAAAGAAGATACAAGCAATGGTTTGGAGATAGCTCAGTGTATCAGTTCTTTCTGCCATTTTATTCTGCCACCTCAGACCTTAGCTTGTATCTATTGTCTCTCTGGTTTCTCAACTAACAAGTTAGGGAAAGCATTTTTTGTGTGCTCTCTTCCCTTCTATAGTCAGCACTTCCCCATGCTCTAAGTGCCTTGCATTCTCCACAGCTGCTCTCTAAGACAGTTGCAGCCCTGGGTGCAGGGCTAGGCATATTGGCTATGATCATAATTTATTTTTGGGATACAGGAGCAAGCCCACATCTCAGCAGCTGTGAATGCTGGCATGTGCTGGGGACAGGAAAGGTTTACATTTCCTGGATTCCAGAGGACCAATTTAGAGTGACTTGTTTTGAGGCAGTTGGCCAGATAAAACCCGTGCCGACTCCACCTGGAAAGCTATCATCTAAAACCGATATGATCTTGTCTTCAGCTTTCAGGCAGAGCCCTATCCTTTATTTTGGGTCCTCTTTCTCTTGCACCTCCATCCCAGGTTGGCAGAGAACGAGGTGCAGACATTAGGGCTATACATTTATTGGTCTTTTCAAGGTGGAGGACTCCTGTAGTAATGCCAATGGTGTCAGGAGCACTTCTCCCAGCACACGGGGAACCAGAGCTGAATGCCTCAGCAGCTTTGCAAGTTAATGGAGAGGCAACTTGGGATTTATTTTCCTTGGGGTCAGCATTCCCAGACCACAGTGTGACAGCAGGTGATTAATTTCTGACACTTTTTGGATTGGCAACCAGTTTGTAAGACACTTTCCCCTAACCCAAACAAGATTTGATGCAGTGTTTAGGGAAGCAATTAAAACTCTGACCATTTTATCCAGCAATGGCAGCAACAACAAAATGGTTTGCGCCCTTTGACCATGCAGTTCTTAGTTACATAATGCATAAGGCCTGGAACACAAACCCTATGAGGAGAGGCTGAGGGAGCTGGGGTTGTTTAGCCTGGAGAAGAGGAGGCTCAGGGGCAGAGCTCATTGCTGTCTACAACTACTGGAAGGTAGGTTGTAGTCAGGTGGGGTTGGTCTCTTCTGTCAGGTGGGGTTGGTCTCTTCTGCCAGGCAACCAGCAACAGAACAAGGGGACACAGTCTCAAGTTGTGCTGGGGAGGTCTAGGCTGGATGTTAGGAGGAAGTTGTTGTCAGAGAGAGTGATTGGCATTGGAATGGGCTGCCTGGGGAGGTGGTGGAGGCACCATCCCTGGAGGTGTTCAAGACAAGACTGGATGAGGCACTTAGTGCCATGGTCTGGTTGACTGGCTACGGCTGGGTGCTAGGTTGGACTGGATGAGCTTGGAGGTCCCTTCCAACCTCGTTGATTCTATGATTTCAAGTTTCAAAGCATCCTTCTAGTTCTAATAAGTGAAACAATTAAAGGAATTAAACATTGCTCAGAGAGACATAGCTGGTGAGTGCTGGCTGATAGTTGGTTCATGTAAGAATAAAGCAGACATGATCCTGCAGTTTTACTTCATGCAAAGATCTCCTTGTGGTGTAGCACAAGGTACTGTAACCTGTTTAAGCTGCCTTGCAGGAATAACCTTTGCCTCACCTGCTTCTGCTTTGCTGCATGACACATGCTATCTTCCCTGCACAGCTGGTCACAGAGTCACGTTCCAAGAGAGCAGCTCATGAAAAATCTGGGTGGGACAGTGTATATTTTAGAAATGCCTTATGCAAGTAAATTGCTGAAGCAACCCTTTTGTGCACAATGGTTTAATTAATGACAGCCATGTTACCATCTTTCATATGATTGACTGTGCTTATCAGAAGACTCCTTTCCTGAGGCAGGACTGTCCTTTACCTTCGCAATTTACAGGTGTTTCTCCTCACTGGAGTAAGGAGTTTATCAATATGTGCAGGTGAGTGGCAGGAGGCTGGAGCCAGGCTCTGCTGGGTGATGCCCAGTGCCAGCACAAGGGGCAATGGGTGGAAGCTGAGGCATAGGGGTGCCATGTGAACCTGAGGATGATTTTTTTTCCCTGTGAGGGTGCCAGAGCCCTGGCACAGGCCGCCCAGGGGGGTTGTGGAGTCTCCCTCTCTGGAGATATTCCAAACCTGCCTGGATGTGTTCCTGTGTGATCTGGCATAGGAGATCCTGCTCTGGCAGGGGGGTTGGATGGGGTGAGCTTTGAAGGTCCCTTCCAGCTTCTGACATTCTGTGGTTCTGTCATTCTGAGTGGAGAAGGTCTTTTACCTCGCTCCTGCACTCTAGCATGCAAGAACTGGGCAGGGGGTGGCTTTATCACCATGCTTCAAACAACACCCAGTATATTGTTGGAACCAATTACATAAATAAATTACATAATCTGTCTTTTAGTAAGTTAAATACCATACCCAGTGGTCACAAGTGGAAAAGTGCCAAAGTTAAATTTGAAAACAGAAGGAGACAAAGCACTAGATAAGTCAGGTATGCTTGTTATCATTTTTTATTCCTCACAGCAGGCTGGTCATACAGAAAGATATTTGTGTTAAAATATCATTGCTCTACTCAGCAAATGGTTTCATATGACTTTCTGTATAGCGTTTAATGACATCAGACGTGGCATGCTGCACTTACAACACATAGTTGAAAAACTTCTGCAGATAGGACACTTAGTTTTGAATAAATGAGTGTGCTGGAAGCTGAGCGTGCCCCAGTGGAATTAAATGTTATTATTCTGATATTTTGGAGCAGTTAATTGGTCCAACTTAAGAAAATATGAAGAATGTCTTTCTTTGTTTCTAAGGTAAGCAAATTCCCCCTTAAATAAGTTTAGTGATAAGTATTCCATGCTGCTGACATTTAAAATAATTCATATTTCCCTATTTAAGCATAGTTTCTTGATAGAGGGAAAGTGCTGCTTCTCAAAATACAGATTACAAAGCAAGAGCTGAGTAAAGCCTTTGAACACATAGTTGTGTTGGAGACCCCATCAATACAAAAAGATTTAAAGCCACAGAGCTTTTTTAATTCAAGGGTTCTCTCCTGAGCAGAAACAGAGGTAACATGCTGTGTACTATAAGGCTGTATGCTAACAGGAAAAACAAGAGAGCAGAAAGGGAAAAAAAATATGAAGAAAAAAATAAAAGAAAGAAGAGAGGAGAGGAGAGGAGAGGAGAGGAGAGGAGAGGAGAGGAGAGGAGAGGAGAGGAGAGGAGAGGAGAGGAGAGGAGAGGAGAGGAGAGGAGAGGAGAATGAGATCAACTGTTTTCAAAGTAAGCTATGTCAGTGGGGGAGAGTGGGAGCAAAATGAAGATGAAATTATCATGGGTAAAGAAGGGAAGGCAATAGCTCTCTTGACAAAAGGTCGTCAGTGGCTAGCAAAGGCAGCACTGCTTATTACCACTGATTTTCAAACACATTGCTAAAGATGTCCTGTATAGAAACGATGACAGGCATCAGTCTCTGCTACACTTGTGGCAGTATACTGATTTTTGATGTGCATTCTGCATACACTGAATCTTGACATCCAGAAGGCATTTGACTACATAGAGTGGCAGGTAACAGACAAAATTGTGCCTGGGGAAGATGAAGGAGGAATAGTGGTCTCTGGCCAAAGCTCTGCATTCTTAGAAACTGGCACTTGAGCACAGCCCTCTGCATCAAGGACATGGTGAAAGGGAAGCTGCTTCTATCAAGGTTACCAGGTCAAGGTTCCTGGACATGGATAATTTGATCATTAGCTTCTCAGCACAAAGTCCAAACTTTAATAAGTGTTACACATCCGTGTACCATATAACCTCAGCATATCTGCATGGCAGAGTACCATTATCTGAATGATTAACACCAGATCAGGAGCAAGTGCTAAAAGAAGGTACAAGAAGATCAGAAGGGTACCCTGGTTAAGCTACACCCCTCAAACAGACCTCGCATCAAGGTGACTCCTCAGTACCTTCTTCCCAATTCCTTGCAAAAACCTAGAGAAGAAAAGCATCGATCTGCTAAGGGCCTGATTCCTGGAAGAGGAAAAGAAGCTTCCCAGTTTAAGAGGGACAGGGATCTGCTGGACAAGGTCCAGCAGAGGGCTATGACCATGAGGGGACTGAAGCACTGCCTGATGAGGAAAGGCTGAGGGACCTGGGGCTGTTTAGTTTGGAGAGGAGAAGACTGAGAGGGGATTGAATCAATGTCTATAACTACCTGAGGGCTGGGGGTCAGGAGTGGGGGGACAGGCTCTGCTCACTGCTCCCTGTGAGAGGACAAGGAGCAATGGATGGAAGTTGCAGCACAGGAGGCTCCAGCTCAACACAAGGGGAAACTTATTTACTGAAAGGGTCTCAGAGCACTGGCACAGAGAGATTGTGGAGTCTCCTTCTCTGGAGACTTTCAAGGCCTGTGTGACCTGAGCTAGATTGTATGGTCCTGCTGTGGCAGGGGAGTTGGACTGGATGATCTCTTTGGGTCTCTTCCAACCCCTGATATCCTGTGAGCCTATGAACTGCTGCTTCCAAAAGCTGGTGTGCACAGAGACTGATCCTGAATTGTAACAAGGGTTTGCAGAGAAGGGGCTGTTTGCCTTAGGGCTGCTTAAAGTATGAGTTAAATTCCAGGCATAGGTCCCAAGGCATGTAAAGGGCAAGTATAGTGCTTGGCTGGCACAAAAGTACAGCCTAGGCAGATGGAAATAAGGAAATCATTAGCGTGTAACTGAGAAAGAAGTGAAGGACCTGTCTAGTTCTTGGAAAGAGTGCCCTTAAGGAGCTGGGAGAGGTCTTAGGAGAGGCAAAATGGGTGACAGATGGGGTCAGGGAAATGTGAACTACATCTACAGCTCACTCAAGGAACATAAGGTCACATTTATAGTATTTAGTGATGAGTGATGAGATTTTGCTGCACATCTTGGCCAGTCTAGTCTGCATGGTTAGAAACCGTAAAGTCATTCCATATGCGATAAGGGCGGAACTTGACACTCATCGAGTCTAAAATCTTAGTTGCTGCAGAGTCACACCCTTCTGCTCAGAGGAGCTGCTGAATAATAAAAGCCTTTGGACTTGGCATTCCATGACATGTGAAATCGAGGTTGAATGCCAGTTCTTCAGCTCAAGCAGCCTGCGAGAGTTGAGGTAAGGCAACCAGTCACTGCGGTGAGGTAGGGTATGCCTCACAGAGCCAACTGTTGAACCACCTTCAAGGACTTCCAGGCAGACTGAAAGCTTGAAACCTATTTGTGTAGAAGCTTCTCCCCTATTTTGTTTTCTTCACTCAAAAAGCTTGACTTGCACTTTAAAATAGTTGACAATGTGTAACCTTAGGAAAACACATTCCCAGAGTTTGAACATGTTTTGAGGTTTTGCTGGTATGATATTAAAGTGCATGAGACACATTGGCTACCATTTGGTCTGGAGGAAGCAACAGATGCCAGGTAAAATAAGAATCCCACGCTGCCAGTTGCAGGGCCTGAAGGAAATGCCAGAGATGTTGATGGAATAGAGGACAGTGATAATTCTGGACTATGTCTATGCAGCTTGTCAAGTACAAATAGGGAAAGTCTAGTGCACCCTCTGACCCCATGCTCTGCATTTGTGCCACCAAGACTCCAATAATCTCAGTCAGCCTGCTGGTATGAGCATTGCATAAGAAACTCTGAACTATAAATTGCATTTACTTCTAGGTGAAGTCACATCAGGAGCCATGTAAGGATTGCTTAGACATGATTTGTGAGCACATGGGCAAATAGGATAGATAGTAGTTGCCAAGGCAATAAAATTTCATCTGCTCTGCCTGCAGATATTCAGAAAACATCTTCCTCACACTTTCCTTCACCTATCTGCCTACACACAACTCCATTCTCTCTAAGCAGGACTGTCAGAAGGTTATTGGTGATTGTGGACTGCAGTGTGCACCTGGACCACTCTTGACAGACGGACAATACTAGACCTTTGGTATTGTCATAGTTAAGGTGAATATTTGCTGCAGTTACTCATATTGTGCTGCCATCATACCAGCTTCAAAATCAGTGTTGGCAGGAGCAAAATATTAGGGGATTTGAAGTTCAGATTGCAACAGGAAAGGCTTCCTGTTCCAGTTGCTGCTTTTAGTTTCCTAGTTTCAGATGTTGTCTCTCCTCTGCTGAGATGGCAGTGGAAGAGGGAAGGATGGGAGAGTAGCTTGGTGTTTTAGCTCACTTGCTCCTGCTTGCTGCTGCTTTCTGCTGTGCTTTTTCTGCAAATAGGCTAAGGTAATTGTACATTTGTATTATTACTACCTCATTTATGCAGTAAGCTTTTACCTCAACTCAGAATTTTTTTGTGTGTTACTTTTCCCTCACTTCTGTGTTGGGGGAAACAGCCAGGTTAGACCATTTACTGTGCATTAACCTGTTAAAGGTATTCAAAGAACATCTCCAGAGGATTCTTTCTGATGAGGAAATATCAGGTCCTGGTTGGAAGCAAGTCTCAGTGATGTCCTTCACCTGCAAGAGCGCTTACTCAAGACAGCTATAAATCTTTTCTCTCATCTCTAGGATTTCTTCATGGAGGACGCTGTACACATAGTTGTCTGCTGAGCTTTTACATCCCTGCTGTGTTTCAGTTTTTGGCCTTTCCTCTTTACTTTTCTGATAGTTATTTCCTGCAGAGGAGGGCTTTTACTTCTGCTTCCCCATGGTTTCCTCACTGTCCCTTCCACAAATTCTTAATTTCAAAGGTGTTTTTATCACCTCCTGCAGGTAAGTGAAGTTCAAATGTCCTCAGATGAAGGTCCTTACTATTTCTCAAGAAGCAAACACAAACTCACCACGTCTTAAGATACATGCAAAGGCAAAACTGATGGGCAAGCTGTTTCAGATACTGGAGCAGAAAGGCTGTTCAGAACTCCTGCTTTAAGGAAACAAATACCCAGAACTGAGACAGCTATAGCAACACTCATATTGTCACATGTGAGGGAAACCCACTCCTGATAGTAGGCAATCCAGTGAAGAAAACAAAGTAGATAGATATGCACACCAAATAAAGTTATTTAAATGAATTTAAGAGCAATATAATGATTTTAAAATTCTCTGGCCAGCATGCTCTTCAGCCTCTGTGAATCATAGAATCATAGAATCAACCAGGTTGGAAGAGACCTCCAAGATCATCCAGTCCAACCTAGCACCCAGCCCTATCCAATCAACCAGACCATGGCACTAAGTGCCTCATCCAGTCTTTTCTTGAAGACCCCCAGGGACGGTGCCTCCACCACCTCCCTGGGCAGCCCATTCCAATGCCAATCACTCTTTCTGTGAAGAACTTCTTCCTAACATCCAGCCTATACCTACCCTGGCACAACTTGAGACTGTACCCCCTTGTTCTATTGCTGGTTTTCTGGGAGAAGAGGCCACCCCCCCACCTGGTTACAATGCCCCTTCAGGTAGTTGTAGGCAGTAACTGTTGGCTAATCACATCACCAGACTCTTAGAAACAAACTGTTTGTTAGAAACCAGCTTTGGTGGTCGGTCTGGTGCTTTACATCCATGTGCACACAGACGTGCACCTACCCTCTACATGCACACTGTATCTGCTGTCTGCGTGCATGGTGCTCGTGCTTTTGTGTATGTCCTGTAACACTTTTTACAAGCCATGGGCCACCTTAATCTCTATCCTAGTACTGATGGTGAATTGCTTGCAGGCTATGCTGGTGCAGAACCTGTGTCCTGCTCGAGAGGCACAGACCTTTGGACTTGCACTGGAGCCTTTCCTTGGCCTGCCAGCAGTTCAGGGTTTCACCAACATAGCCTGGACTGAGGGATGAAGATGCAGTACATGCTCGGGTTGGAGGCCCCCCTTTACAACATTGATCATCTTCCCATCAAACTCACAACAACCTTGTCTCCCATAGTTGGGGATGAACTTCCCAGCGAGTGAAGGGTAAAAGATATCTTTTGTCAAAAAGTAGTGAGTGATTCCTAAAGGCACAAATTTACATTTTATGATTTTACCCCTTTTCCCAAACTGTTTCTCATCCTTGGAACTGAACTTCTTCCCTCTTTCATGGTCCAAGCAGCTTTCTATCTGAATTTAAATAATTCCTGGAAACACTCTTTGTAAAGTCTCTGGCTACAGGTGACAAGGATATGCCAGAAACAGTGCTTGAATTCAGAGCAGGGTTTTGTTGGAGAAAATTGTGTGGGATATAGCTACTTTCTACACAGTACCTGATATTCAGCAGAGTATTGGCATGTGAACAGGAGTGGTTATTCACTAATTATTATTTCATTATTATTCTGTTCAAAAGAAATCCAGTCGTCTAATAACAGCAGAGAGGGAATAGAAACATCATGTCATTTAGCACATCAGTTACGGGACTTAAATGAGGATGCACAAACAGTTGTCACAAGTGGCTTACCAGTTTATCTGTTCTCTAATGAAGGGATGGCATTCTGTCTGCAAACAAACAAATCAGCATTTTTCAGTCATCTGTTTGCTGATTGTAGCTGAAGCAGATATGTTTGCAACAAAACTCTTTCATGGAGAAAAACTCATGTAAAAGCGGGGGGGAAGTAAAGCAAGCATTTAATTGCTCCATTTGAAATTAGCACTTTTACCTGATTTGTGGATGCTGGTTTGTCTTTTTGCGTTCTCCAATTTACTTTGCAGTGCCACGTGGGGAAGGATTTCCTTTCACAGGGATTGTCAATGCTATAATATTCCTAACAACTTTCAGCCAATGATGAAATGACAGACTTTCCTTGAGCTGAAGTGAAAAGCAGGGGCAGAGAAATGACTTAGCTCCAGGAAGCGTCTGAGACAGAATCACTCTACACTCTACAGCCACCTTCTGCTGCATGCTTGTGGAGACTGGCACACATAGGCAAAGATGCACACTGTAGCTCCGCAAGCTTTGCCAGCTCCACCAAAAGGTGAGGGTCTTGCAAGAGGAGGAGTAGGCCAGGGAAATCACTGTCACAAGCCTTGCACAGAAAAGCAGCAGTTGATTTACATGCAACACACAGCAGGACTGATAAGACAGCCGTGGGAGGAATGCCCAGTTGTCTGCGTGGGCAGGAAGTCTCATTCCTGAGTACCATAAATTCCTCCTGTGGTCCACCAAATCCTGTTGATTCAAACCAAGACATCGTTAAGCTTGATAATCACCTTGTCCCTTTGGTATTAAGATTCTATGATTTTTCACCTACTTTCTCACTGTCGAGGCCCATTTAAAAGGCTGAATCATGATGACTTACCTGTTCTGTCAAGGACTCAGTGGAATGGAACAGCTGTCTTTACATGAGAAGAATCCAGCTGAATAAAGTTAGCAGAACCATTTGGCACTGAATAATCAGGTAAGTGCTGATAAATGCCCTCTGGTGAGACAGAAACATTGTGTAAATCAAAATGAAACCTCACGCTAAACCATTTGTGTCCACAAGTAAATACTACTATATGGTCATACACTGTCTGTAGATAAGGTGGCACTGGGAGGTGCCTGTGCTGAGTGCGGCCATTCCCCTTTGTGTCCCCTGCCCACCGAGAGCTCAGGAGGCAGATGCTAGCTTTAGCCAGGGCTGTGCTAGGAGAGCACTGCACCATGTTGGCCTGAATTGCAAAGAGTCATTAATGGATTGTGAATATCTCGCCTTTCCAAAAATTAAATGTGTGTGTGTGTGTGCAGAAAATATGGTGGGTATGCAAAATCCTATGGAAGCACTGAAACCCATGTCCCCAGTGCCGAGCTGAGAGTGGGCTGCCTTCAGCGCATGTACTGATTTTCTCCTTCCTCTGCTCTCCGATTCTACACCCCCCATGCTGCTCAATCTCTTCCCCCGAGGGCATGAGTGCTGCCCCCAGTGCTGCTTGTGCAGTGTGAGGGATATGTGTGCTTTATTGAGCACTGCCTTATTAGCACATCCTGCAAAGCGATCACTGGTGGTGTAAAGTCATTGTCTAACGTCTATAAACACTGCCGTGGGAGAAACGCCAGGCACTTCACTGCGGTCAATTTTAGGAAAGCAGCTGGCCCAGAGCAGAGGAAGCTGTATTATTAGTCTCTCTCTCTCTGGGGCAGGACTGATCATGCTTTCCCATGGAGAGAACAGGCAGAGGCAGTTTAGGGGCAGCTTTGGTGTCATGCAGGAGTCTAGTTTTCATCACAAAACAATTTATCTGCCCAGTGAGGGAGGGGTGGCCAAGCTTGAATTCAGCCAGCTGGGCTTGAAGAAAAGGTTAGAGAGACTCAGAAAGGTGAAGCTTGAATTTCATAGAATCACAGAATCAACCAGGTTGGAAGAGACCTCCAAGATCATCCAGTCCAACCTAGCACCCAGCCCTATCCAGACAACCAGACCATGGCACCGAGTGCCTCATACAGTTTTTTCTTGAAGACCTCAAGGGACGGTGCCTCCACCACCTCCCTGGGCAGCCCATTCCAATGGGAAATCACTCTCATCACTCTGTGAAGAATTCAAGAGATGCTGGGATGGAGTGAGGCAGAAGAGTAATACAATTGACTTTTCTTCAAAGTAAGATAAAGACAGTGATCACAGAATCACACGATCACAGAACTCACCAGCTTGGAAAACACCTCTGAGACCACACTAAGTGCCTCATCCAGCCTCCTCTGAAACACCTCCAGGGACAGCAACTCCACCACCTCCCCAGGCAGCCCATTCCAATGCCAATCACTCTCTCTGCCAACAACTTCCTCCTAACAGCCAGCCTGAACCTGCCCTGGCACAGCTTGAGACTGTGTCCCCTTGTTCTGTTGCTGCCTGCCTGGCAGCAGAGCCCAACCCCACTTGGCTACAGCCTCCTTTCAGGCAGCTGCAGACAGCAATGAGCTCTGCCCTGAGCCTCCTCTTCCTCAGGCTGCACACCCCCATCTCCCTCAGCCTCTCCTCACAGGGCTGTGCCCCAGGCCCCTCACCATCTTCATCACCCTTCTCTGGACACCTTCCAGCACCTCAACATCTCTCTTGAATTGAGGAGCCCAGAACTGGACACAGCACTCAAGGTGTGGCCTGAGCAGTGCTGAGCACAGGGGCAGAAGAACCTCCCTTGTCCTGCTGCCCACACTGCTCCTGATGCAGGCCAGGATGCCATTGGCTCTGCTGCCCACCTGGGCACACTGCTGCCTCATCTTCAGCCTACTATCTATCAGTACCCCCAGCTCCCTTTCCTCCTGGCTGCTCTCCAGCCACTCTGTCCCCAGCCTGTTGCACTACATGGGGTTGTTGTGGCCAAAGGGCAGAACCTGGCACTTGGCCTTGTTAAAACTCATGGTTTTGGACTGTGCCCGTCTGTCCAGCCTGTCCAGGTCCCTGTGCAGACCTCTCCTGACCTCTAACAGATCCACACTGGCTCCTAGTTTGGTGTCATCTGCAAACTCACTGATGCTGGACTCAATCCCCTTGTCCAGATCATTAATGAAGGTATTAAACACAACTGGCCCCAGCACTGATCTCTGGATGTGGCACCATTCACCACCTCTCTCGGGCCATGCAGCCAGTTCATAACCCAGCACAGAGTGCCCCTGTCGAAGCCAAGGGCTGCCAGCTTGGCCAAGAGTTTGCTATGGCAGAAGGAGTCAAAGGCCTTGCTGAAGCCCAGGTAGACTACATCCACAGCATGCCCCACACCCACCAGGAGGTCACCTGGGCACAAAAAGAGATCAAGTTGGTCAGGCAGGACCTGCCCCTCCTAAATCTGTGCTGGCTGGGTCTGATCCCTTGGCTATGCTGTAGGTGCTCTGTGATTGCACTCAGGATGATCTGTTCCATTATCTTGCCTGGCACTGAGGTCCTCCTTCCTCCCCTTCTTGTGGATGGGCACCATGTTGGCAGCTTCCAGTTGTCAGGGACCTCTCCAGTGAGCCATGGGTCATTACAGGACCAGAAACTCATGAAGAGCTGATGTGTACCAGAATTGGTCTATACAGAGAGACCCTAGGTAAAAACACCTCTAACCCAAGCACGTTCCTTATTCCAAGGGCAGTGAGATGGTGCCACCTGAACTACCCTTCATTACTGAGTGTGGAGGAAGCATATGGAGAGCTCTAGGACTGGGAATGAGGACGAAATGTTATTGTAGACTGCCTATGGCAGTAACATTGCCCTGCATCCTGTTAGGCAGGAAGCCAGGGAGCAATGCTTCAGCAAGAGGAGCTCTGAAAGCCTTAATTCAATTTGTACCCAGCTCAGTTCCACGACTGTCTCTTAGCTGCTTCAAATTACTTCATTTTTGGTATTAATCTCTATTAGCATCGAACTAGAACCTAAACAGCTTGAACCTAGGCTTCCTAGTGTGTCAGCTGAAGCAACATGCCTTGATCCAGTCTTTAAATCAGACTCTCTGACAGTGTAGGTGCCACAGAAACACAACAGTCTAAGCTCAGTGTTTTTATTGATGCTGCTTCATGACTTACTTTAAAAGCCCAAAGCAAACAATATCATGACAGAAACTAGGAATTAACCTGGAAGGCTAGAAGTACTAAAAGAATTAAAAATTCAGAGGTCTTCAGCTTTTTCCTGGCATTACACACTGCAATGCTATGCTGCAGCTTTTCAGCTGCCATGGTAGCATTTCTGCAAAGGAAATTCCCTCTTAAAGAGTTTTTAACAGAAGAAGCTGAACTTCTTCACTCTAATACACTGTGCACAGAAAATGCCTGCTTGCTACCTAAATGCATTTCTATTGTTGAGGCAATGGCCAGGACCACCACCACACTCAGAGGGAAAAATCCTGCACAAAACAAGGCAAGATGTGCTGAAATGAGCAATTGCTAAGGAACCTGTCCCTGGCAGAAGCTGTCTTCTAATCACAGGGCAATTAATTGTTATTTCATTGTTATATATCTAGGTCGAGGGACCTAGATAGGCTGGATGGGTGGGCAGAGGCCAACAGGATGAGATTGAAGAAGACCAAGTGCAGGGTTCTGCACTTCGGCAACAACAACCCCAAGCAGCACTACAGGCTGGGGCCAGAGTGGCTGGAGAGCAGTCAGGAGGAAAGGGAGCTGGGGGTACTGATAGATAGTAGGCTGAAGATGAGGCAGCAGTGTGCCCAGGTGGGCAGCAGAGCCAATGGCATCCTGGCCTGCATCAGGAGCAGTGTGGGCAGCAGGACAAGGGAGGTTATTCTGCCCCTGTGCTCAGCACTGCTCAGGCCACACCTTGAGTGCTGTGTCCAGTTCTGGGCTCCTCAATTCAAGAGAGATGTTGAGGTGCTGGAAGGTGCCCAGAGATGGGTGGTGAAGATGGTGAGGGGCCTGGAACACAAACCCTATGAGGAGAGGCTGGGGGAGCTGGGGTTGTTTAGCCTGGAGAAGAGGAGGCTCAGGGCAGAGCTCATTGCTGTCTACATCTACCTGAAGGGAGGCTGTAGCCAGGTGGGGTTGGGCTCTGCTGCCAGGCAGGCAGCAACAGAACAAGGGGACACAGTCTCAAGTTGTGCCAGGGCAGGTCTAGGCTGGATGTTAGGAGGAAGTTGTTGTCAGAGAGAGTGATTGGCATTGGAATGGGCTGCCCAGGGAGGTGGAGGAGTTGCTGTGCCTGTAGGTCCTCAAGAAAAGACTGGATGAGGCACTTAGTGCCATCGTCTGTTTGACTGGCTACAGCTGGGGGATAGGTTGGAGTGGATGATCTTGGAGCTCTCTTCCAACCTGGCTGATTCTATGATTCTATTTATGAGCTAAAGCATGGTGATTTATAGCCCACGCAGTTTGTTGTCCTAATGAGTGCAGAGCTTGGTGGTTTTTATTATTCATGGACCTTTAAAAAATGTGAGTTCTATGCTGAACTCAATAGCAGCAGCTGGGGCAGTAAGTTCCACAAGTTAATTACTGGTTGTGTATAAAGAGCCTTCCTTAAAATAATTGTATTTTACTTACATTTGCTCCTAATTTGCTTGAGTCTATACTGTTCCTGTCCTCTGTGTGTGGCTGCTTCCTCTGTAAGATTCATTGTTCTGCTTTAAATGCATCTTCAAAATTCATTGCTTGCCTCCCTTGTCAGTTCTGAGCCTGTGGATCCCTTTGTGCAAATTGAGTCTTTGTGTGACTGCTGGTAACACAAATACTTTCTCCTGCAGCTTTTCTTTGGCAGGGTTTTATCAACTCTTGAGGTTACAGAACTGTTTTGACCTAGCAAGGTGACCACCAGTGTGTTGGTAAACAACAAAAACTCAGGAAATCTTCCTAAATTCTCTTCTTTATTAGGAATTGAGCCCCTGAGCAAGGTGCTGGATCAGCCACACTTACACTGTTCTGCCAGATCTGTAACAATGAGGAAATAAATTGTCTCTGAGCAAATGCTACCTGACAGCACAGACTGAAAACAGTGTTTCACTGGGGCTCACCTCCCTCCCAGAGCCTTCAGCAGAGCCTCTTCTCTTCCACTGGTTCACCTGGCCCTCCCCTTTTTCCCTGAGGTAGGGGTCCTGTCTACTTCCCTGCAAGGCACAACTGCCAGGGACACAAGAGCAGTGCTACTCAGTGCCAAAACCACCCGTCCCTTCCGCATCCCCTTCCAGTGTTTCCTCAGAGAAGAAAGAGCAGCTCACCCAAGGCTGGGGCACATTCAGTGAATTCCCAGTCTTGTGCTAGGCCAGCATCACTCCACTCTTCCTCAGCTCACACTGTTTGATTTCTCACTTAAACACCTTAGGCATGGAAAACCTACTTCATTTATACCTATGCCTCACCACGAGCCTTCTCCCACACCACATGCCTGACCTCTGCCCATGCCTCCAACCTCCATCTGGTATAATCAAACAGGTTGGAAGAGAGCTCCAAGATCATCCAGTCCAACTTAGCACCCAGCCCTGGCCAATCAAACAGAACATGGCACTAAGTGCCCCAGCCAGGCTTGGCTTCAACACCTCCAAGCACGGTGACTCCACCACCTCCCTGGGCAGCCCATTCCAATGCCAATCACTCTCTCTGCCAACAACTTCCTCCTAACATCCAGCCTAGACCTGCCCTGGCACAGCTTGAGGCTGTGTCCCCTTGTTCTGTTGCTGCCTGCCTGGCAGCAGAGCCCAACCCCACCTGGCTACAGCCTCCTTTCAGGAAGCTGCAGACAGCAATGAGCTCTGCCCTGAGCCTCCTCTTCCTCAGGCTGCACACCCCCATCTCCCTCAGCCTCTCCTCACAGGGCTGTGCTCCAGGCCCTTCACCATCTTCATCACCCTTCTCTGGACACCTTCCAGCACCTCAACATCTCTCTTGAATTGAGGAGCCCAGAACTGGACACAGCACTCAAGGTGTGGCCTGAGCAGTGTTGAGCACAGGGGCAGAAGAACCTCCCTTGTCCTGCTGGCCACACTGTTCCTGATGCAGGCCAGGATGTCATTGGCTCTCCTGCCCACCTGGGCACACTGCTGGCTCATCTTCAGCCTATTATCTACCACAGAAAATCTCTCTGTTCTTTGTGGCCTTGAAGAATGGGCAGTAGAGCAGAACTCGGTTCAAACCAAGCAGATACAAATGCCACAGAGCGCTGTGCTTCCCAAGTGCTCTCCATTGCTGCTTGCAAACTGTGGTCCCAACCATGATGAGCACATCTGGGCAGATGCTCCATGCAAGAGAACTCCAGCACAACCACCACTCCTTGTCCTAATGCACAAATCACACCCAGCACCAAGGCCCACCCAAAATACTTTACTACAGGATTGTTGCAGAAAGCTCTCTCTGCAACTACCTGAGAGGAGGTTGTAGCCAGGTGGGGCTGGTCTCTTCTTTCAGGCACCCAGGGACAGAACAAGAGGATACAGCCTCAAGCTGTGCCAGGGCAGGTTTAGGATGGACATTAGGAAAATGTTCTTCACAGAGAGAGGATTGGCACTGGAATGGGCTGCCTGGGGAAGTGGTGGAGTCCCCATCTAGAGGTGCTTCAGAGGAGGCTGGATGAGGCACTTATTGCCATCGTTTAGTTCATTAGAAGGGTTAGGTGATAGGTTGGATTCAACGATCCTAGAGGTCTTTCCCAACCTGGTTAATTCTGTGATTCTGTGACATGCCATTTTATGGTGAGATGAGATGAGATGAGAGAAGTGCCAGTGAAACATGTTTGGAACATTATTTCCTAACTGCCATTATCCTCCCTGCTGGCTTCTCTGTTGAAAGTCTCCACCACACAGTACATCTGCCTGCAGCAGCTACTGCCTCTGCCTTGCTTCAGAAATAGTGATGAGACAACCTGTAAATACGTATTTGTGATGATATCACAGTAAATCAAATACCCATTTGGGCTAGACAGATCTCATCTTCTAATTCACTTGAAGTATTACAGCAGCTCAAGATGTAATCATGAGTTTTGCAGTACAGTGTCAGTCTCTGTTCTGTTCCCAGCCCATTCCCTGGACACAGTGATATCATTTGAAATTCAGCTAACATTTTTGAAGCTGTAGTTGGGAGTCTTCCTGACTGCACTGGAAGAACTCCAAAACTACAAAAGAAACAGAGAACTTAAAAGACATACTTCTAAAAAACCAAGTGGTCTAAATTAAATTAATTAATTTGGGAAATCAGGGGAGGGGAGAGGAGGGGAAGGGAGAGGAGAAGAAAAGAGAGGAGAGAAAGAGGAGAGGAGAGGAGAGGAGAGGAGAGGAGAGGAGAGGAGAGGAGAGGAGAGGAGAGGAGAGGAGAGGAGAGGAGAGGAGAGGAGAGGAGAGGAGAGGAGAGGAGAGGAGAGGAGAAGATGAATCCACCTTTAATTCCCATGAGGAGGTCACAGAGTTTATCATGTCCAAAGGTTTACCAGCTGGGCTACAGAAAACAGCAGGGAGCATTCCCTCAGAAAATAACACATCTTCCCCCCTTCTGTCAGGATTCTCTAATCAGCCAAACCCACTTTTTCAGTGTACCTAGAAAAGAAAGATACAGGATTGTGCCTTTCATTCAACTCCTTTAAGGCCTCGAACGGAACCATTAAAAAATTCACTCTACCTGCCTGACTGCTTCTCTCATCTCATAGAAGGTAGGAAAGCAGTTTATGTGTTTCCTTTAAATTTTAGTTCAGCAATTCAGGTTCTCTCTCTTTCTATTTCCTTCTTCCAGCTCAGAATTCCAGACCTGCATCTTGCCCTGTAGAAGCAATGCTGGTGGAGTACCCCCTTACTGCAGGAATGGGCCCAGATTCCAGCAGGCTCTAGGACTGTGTGTCTAAAAAGGGCTTAAGGATATCACCAGTGAATCCACGCACTGAGGAACAGCAAGGGCAGTTCTGAGGCCACTACAAAAGGCTCTCCAAGAGGCTCACTGCACAGGGCTGCTTTTGAAAATGGTTCCCTATTCTTGTCCTGTTTGTGACTCCTCTTTCCTCCATAATATTTGCTTGAGCATCAGAAAACTTCCTCTAGGAGGACATGCAGGTAGTTAGAAAGACCTGCTGTCTCTGGGAGGAGGAAAGGCAGGCTCAATTGGTTGTTTCTGAGGAAGAGACAGGGTTATCCTGGCAGGTGAATTAGTTGCTTGCCAGGAATCAGAGAATTGTAGAGTGGGATAGGTTGGAAGGGTCCTCAAAGCTCACCCAGTTTCAATCCCCTGCCATGGGCAGGGACACCTCCCACTAGAATAAGTTGCTCAAGGCCTCATCCAACCTGGCCTTCAACGTCTCCAGGGAGAGAGCAGCCACAAGCTCCCTGGGCAGCCTGCGCCAGTGTCTCACCACCCTCCCTGCAAAGAACTTCTTCCTAAAGATCAGGGCAAGATAGGGAAAGAGTTTCTAAGGAAAGCCTCAACCTTTAGCTTAAAATGTGTGGTGCAAAACCTAGGGATGAAGTTGGGCTGGGAGTCAAGATTTGAAGGCAGAAAGCATTTGTCGATGCTTGAGCAGGATTTGCAGAGGACAGAGGGGAAGAGTGGGCTGGCACTGATTACAGAGGGGAAGCCTGAAGGGCTTGAGGCACACAAAAGCAGTTATGTCACGCTTTCTTAGACACCACTAATGCCTCTGCATGAGCTGGGGAAGTCTGGGCACAAGGAGGTCCCAGCTGACCTAGGGCTAGGTGCACATTCTGGAGAGTTTCAAATCAGTCTTTAATAGGTCTGTCTGGCTTATCAGTGCCTTTAAGAGCTCAGACTGCAGATAAGCACTGCAGAGGGTGCACATCCAAGGAGATGTAATGAGGACTCTTATTTTTGCATTAATCTCTTTACAAGCTTCCTTTTTAACATCCTTGGAAGGATGACTCCTGCCTTGCCTCTGTGTGTGCATGGGTGTGTAATGTCTTCTTCATTCTGTCTGAGTTGTGAGCCATTTACACATAAGGCAGTCACTCGAATCCATTCTACACCTTTCTTTCAGTTTCTAGATGCACCACATACAAAGGGTTGCTCAGGAAGATGTCTACCTTCTTTCAGCAGCTTGGAGAAGAGAGAAAATGCAGTAGAAGAGAATACCTGGTGTTTTGCATAGCCACAGTTCTTCACTTTGTTTGCTACAGACATCTTTTCTCTTAAGCCTGTTAAGTTTATCTTGAGCCCATGGAACTGAAAAAAACTTGTCATTACAGGATTTGTGTTTGCTTGCTTTCAGCAGCAGAAAGATAATTGGAGGAGGAAACAATCTATTCCTCTTAGGAGTAATCTTCGGTATGAGCCAGTGACTGCTCTGTGGCCAGCAGTCTGTTGACCATTGTGGTCTGGCTGTGAGGAGATGTGAAGTTCTAAAAATCTCTGACCTCTTCCCCAGGCACTGATGCCAAGAGCATCATCCCAACTGCCAAGGTCTCCTCTTGTCTCCAGCATGACAGCTAGAAATAGAGCTGCCTGCTGGAACAAAGTACATCATGCCACAGCTCAATGCTTCCCCAGTAGGTGCCTGAAGTGACTTGACATGGTGGAAAGAACACTCAACCTGTCCAAAAGACCACAGCTACCTCAGACTGGACTATTACTAAGTGAGAATCCCAGCTTAAAGTCATCTTGTAGTTGCAGTTGATACTCCTCGACCACAGCCTCGTTATCTGCCCCTCAAAGTCCTCTCTGAGCACTTGCTGGATAAAGAATTGACTGGATGTTGGCATGAAGAGAGTGGTGATCAAGGGCACAATGTCCCCCTGCAGACCAGTGCCAAATGGCTCCCTCAGGGGTCAGTGCTGGCACCAGTGCTGTTTGACATCTTTGTCAGTGATATGGATAGAGGAATCAGTGCAGCCTCAGCAAGTGTGCAGATGGCACTGAGCTGTGTGGCACAGTCGACTTGCTAGAGGGCAGGAATGCCATCAAGATGGGCCTGGATAGGCTGCAGAAGTGTGCCCAGGCCAACCTCGTGAGATTCAACAAGGCCAAGTGTAAGGTCCTGCATATGGGTGGGTGCAATCCCAAGCACAACTCCAAGCTGGGTAGGGAATGGCTGAGAGGAGCCCTGAGGAACAGGACCTGAGGGTCTGGGATGATGAAAAGCGCAACAGGAGCCTTCAGTGTGAGTGCAGCCCAGACACAACCCTGTGCTGGGCTGCAGCAGGAGCAGTGTGGGCACAGGGCAAGGGAGGGGATCCTGCCCCTTGGCTCTGCTCTCCTTAGACCCCACCTGGAGTCCTGTGTGCACTTCTGGAGCCCCCAGCACAAGCAGGACATGGAAGTGCTGGAGCCAGTCCAGAGGAGGCCACCAAGATGCTCAGAAGGCTGCAGCAGCTCTGCTCTGAGCACAGGCTGAGAGAGCTGGGGCTCTGCAGCCTGGAGAGGAGAAGGGTTTGAGTAGACCTTGGAGTAGCCTTCCAGTATCTGAAGGGGGCTACAGGAAGGCTGGGGAGGGACTATTGACAAGGTCTTGTAATGACAGGACAAGGGGGAATGGGTTTAAACTGGCAGAGGGGAGATTTAAACTGGATGTTAGGAAAGGATTCTTTATGGTGAGGGTGGTGAGACTCTGGCACAGGTTGCCCAGGGAGGCTGTGGCTGCTCCCTCCCTGGCGGTGTTGAAGGCCAGGATGGATGAGGCCTGGAGTGACCTGTTCTAGTGGGAGGTGTCCCTGCCTGTGGTGGGGGCTTGGAACTGGATGAGCTTTGAGGTCCTTTCCAACCTAAACTATTCTATGATTCCATGATCTCCTCACTCCTTCCTGAAAGGTCCTGCAAGGGGCATCACAGGAGAGGAAGAGCAGTTCTGGGCTCCATAGAAGACTTAACTATCTGGGCAAAATGAACTGAGGGTACTGGGTACAAGGCAGGACACTTCTGCCAGTGTTGCCCATTCTACATTCTTTAACCATATGTTAGGAAAACCACAATGGCTTCCCAAGACTTGGACCACCCAAGTGCTTAATTGTGCATCTCAGATCAGACACCTCCTTTCCCTTGAAACAGATGGGACAGGGGAGGCCAACAGAAGGTATATCCTGTAGAAAGGACTGGAAACTCACGCATGCAAGAATGAAGTGACTTGCCCAGGATCACAGAGGAAGTCTGTGGAGAAGCAAAAGTGTCACCTAGAGTGACAGAACCACCCCCTGTTCCAGAAAGGGAAACATGGCCAGGAAGTGCTCAGAGAGAAGCCAGGAAGCTTTAGCTCCTGGCCACATACTGAGATTGTGACATTTTGTGGCCTTTGTGTGATGGTTCCAGTTTCCCAAAAATTGCCACTTGCTTTTGAGTGTGTACTGCTACCCTTTCAGCAAACACACCGAAACCCAGGAAAGGCTGACAGAGCTGAGGGCTTATTACTGTGGAACACTGCACTGGGGAGGTGCACCTCACTGCGGTCTGAAACCACTGATCTCCAGCCCCCTTGCAAATCTCTGCCAAGTCTTTACCCTCCTTTGGTCACCTATTTCCTCTTCAGTGTAAGCCAGTTACACTTGTTCTGCTGATAAAGTCTTTATCTTTCCTTCTTTCTTTGACCATGTTGGCCACCTTGACCTTGCAAAAGCGAGATGAAACACCACATGGGCCTAATGATTAAAATATGAGACTGCACATTCTGTCTTGAAATTCAGATGGCCTTATTAAATTGTTAAGGGAAAGCAGACAGAAATACAGCCTTTGTGTTTGACTGGGGACATGTATTATTTATGATGCAGAATGAATGACTGATTGCCCTGAATTTTGATATGTGAGGCAGATGAAGAAACGCTACCTCTTTATATTCAGTGCTACAGGAAAGTGGTTTCTTCAGGTCTCTGATGTGGGAAAAGCTGGGTTCTGGCACATTTCTTACGCTTAAGCTGCAGCTGAAAGGTAAGAAGGCAGAGCTGATTTAACAAGTACCTACAGGCATCTGCGGGGCAAATCTCACTGTATTTACTGGTACAGTATCAGAGCTGTATCTCCCTAGTATTTGCTGATTAAAACTTCATGCAATGGCAGTGTAGTTACTAACAAAGCAGAGATTGTCACCCTCGCAACTCACCTTTGGGGGCCACAGAGCTCTGCAGCTGAGCAATAGATTCATGTCTACAGCAGAATTCAGTCCTAAAAATCAAGCCACTGCTCTGATGCTGTGATTTTTCTCATAATGGCCAACAGGTGAATTATCTCTCACACCCCCAAAATGACTTCTAAAGCACTAAAGGCAAAGAGAGGAAAACTGTGAAAGTGTTTACAGTGAGAAAGGACCTGGGCCACCAACTCATATGCTCTTATCAATAATATCCTAAGTAATCACACTGTAAGCAGGTATTTAAAACCCATTTCCACTCCATTCTTCTTTTTTAACATATAAATTAGGAGGCTGACTCTATCTTTCAGTACAACTAGAGGCTTTGAGACTGTCCATCCCTTCCCTCCCCTTCTCCAGGAGTCCTGACAACAGGATCTTAGCTGTTTTGCAACCACTGCTATGCACAGCTCACTCCTTTTCCTATCATCCTTTCATGTCTATGTAGAGACAGAGCACCCACACAGATAGACTTGCACATACACACTCTAGGGACAAGGGTTTAAATGTAACTAGAGTTTACAAGGTGTTCTAAGGTGAAAAGCTTCTCATAACTGCTGACTACGCCTAAAACTTGTATTTCACCTTCTTATGCTTAGCATATCCTGTCTGTAAGTGCTGACAAATGAACAGGCTAGTCTTACACAGGTTAATGGCTTTCTGCTTCTGCATCTTGCTGAGGCAAACTGGAGACACCTGTGTGTAAGAAAAGGGCACTCATCACCAAAACAGAGAGACACTCAGTGACACACTTTTGATATCATGGCTTTATTCTCCTTCTGTAAAACAAGCACAGGGTAAATACTGTTGTAATTACTGTTGTAATGTCTTATTAAAATATCTCTCTTCTTTTATCTGTCCACTGCCAGTCAATGATAGATGGACTGTTTTGCTAGTCAACAAAAGCAAATGAAAACATCCCTCCTCTTCCACCAGATTTTGATAGCCTGATCCAGAGACATAACTACTACCCAAGTAATCTCATTGACTTTCGGCACCCTTTTGGCACAGCAAGGCACTGATTACCACAAGGGCTTTTCTACACAGGGGGGGTGTGTACCACTGCAAAGGCTGGGCTGCACAGAGTTGTAACTATATTGGTAAAGGGAAAATGGTATCAGGTCCCTAGGGTAGAAACAGTTATACCAGTATGAAGGTGCTTATTTATGTTGAAATCTTTATTTCCATACAAGCAGGCAATAAGACGTGCTGGTATAAAGCACCTGTGTGCTGGTAAAGGTGCCCTCAACAGTGGTTATATTGGTTTATCTATGTCAGTGAAACTCCTAACACCTGTGATGCAAATAGTTGTACCAGTACAAAACCTATGGGTTGAGCAGGCCTGAACAAAAACTTCAAAGGCAGACTCTACTTTTTTTTCCTGAATCCTATAAAATAAAGCATCTCAATAAGTAATCTGGCTGGATATTTCTTGAGCATGGTCTCAGACTGCCTTTTGGTGCTCAGCGGCAACCGTGAGTCGAACATTCGGCACCTGCCAGGCAGGGAGGCTTCCTGGTGTGCAGACAGTGCTCACTGGGAATTTTCCTTCTTGTTCTGGTTCTCTTCACTTTTACGCAGCAAGCAATACCCTGTGTGGAGATTCTGGAATGGGTTGGTGCTGAGTGAGGAGCTGTGCTCACTCGGGCTAGCCTAGTGCTGAGCTGGCACAGCTTTCCTCCCCCTGGAGCCGCTGCTTTGGGGCCAGTTTGTGTTTCCCTACCTGGCCCTGCAGCACAGCTGTGGGGAGGAGGCGGGAGACAATGGTGTTGGCAGTCACACTCACAGACAAAGGAACTTCAGAAACCAGGCAGACAAACCACATGGTGAGAGATTTCCCCTTAAAAACAGAAAAATGCAACCCTCAAATTGCAGGCTGGTCTCACAACTTTGGGGGTCTGACTCATGATTCATCTGCTTAGCCTGCCTCAGGCACTCCAAAATAAAATCCACTGATATGGACAGGTCAAGTAAAGCTGGGATGAGTTTCTTACAAAAACAGGTTCATACCTTCCATGTGATATTTCACCGGCAGAGTCCAGCGCCGGACTGGTCTGCCTTTGTGGGAAATAACATTACATGCTCCTAGGAGAAACCTCCTCTAGAAAGACAAACAATCTTTTCCAATGCCACTTTGGATTATTGGTGACAATTTACTGTTTTGGGCATATGTACATTTCCCCCCCACTTTTTGGTAACGATGGAAAACTTTATTATGGTTAAAAGGTACATGAAGGGGCCTGGTTGAAATTAGTTTCATATTGCATCCTCAGTAATGTAACATTAGATCAGCATCCCAAGGAAAACAAGAAATCCTTACCTTTTGTTCCCAGTTTTGGGAACATGCAGCACCATAATTGCTCTGGCTTGGCCTCTGTGCAGTCTGTTAGCACCAGGAAAATCACTCCGCAAGTGAGGTACTTTGTCTTGCTGGAGACCATGCCCACCTAGGAACAGCTCTTCTGACTCAATTATAAGGAGAAAAAAAAAAAAAAAAGAAGGGGGAAGGGGAACCACAGACTGCCCCCAAGTCCTTTCTCTGCTTGCCCAAATACTTACGCTCACCAAGTTGGGACTTGTTCTAGAACGGGGACTAAAATCCCCACTCTTGCCACTGTGAAAAGAAGGTGTGCCCATTTGAGATGGATTTCTAGCTCAGACATAAAAAAGTGCAACAGGGAAACTTAGAAGTGGAAGCTCTGAGTGGAGAGGTGAACCTTCTAGGGGTAGGCCACAGCATAGAATACAATGACAACAATAGATAAGTTAATATAATTTCATTGGAGCATCAAGAGCTCTATGTCTGGAAGCACAGCTTGGACTTTCTCCCTCCTTGCTTCTGCTGTGTCCACTGTTATCTTTCCCTGCTGCTATTTTGGCTGCTGCTGCTGCTTTGCTACTTCATTGCCGCTTGACATCTTCCCCAACTTCCTTAAGGTTATTCTATATTTTTGTAGTAATTTATTCTTCTTACACTATTCTATTTAGTTTAGACTGTAAAAAAAAAAAACCCTTAAAAAATCTTTTTTTTCTCTGCCTTTCCGAAATTCTGAGTTGTGGTGAATTTACTTTACTGGGGGAGGGATCCGCTCCAGCCCAGCACAGAGGGGCGAGCCGTGAGTCTGTGCTGATCACAGCATCTCAGAGCCATTCAGGTTGGAAAAGAACTCTGAGATCATCAAGTCCAACCTTCTACCCAACACCTCCATAACCACCTGATCCTTTCTTCACCTTCCCCAGCAGTGAGGCCATCTTAAGATGGGAGATCTTTGTGCATAGTTTACATCTGAGCATTGATCTAGTTTAAAAGCAAATGAAAAAGGAAAGGGTAAGTGGTGCCTTTCACCCCTTGCAAAACGAGCTGATGGGAGTCTCACCTTCCTCCTAACCACCTCCCACAGCCACATGCTGGTCTCTGGTTGTGTGCTGAGCTCCTTAGAGGCTCTCACCCCACCCAGGGCAGGCTGCTGCTGGGCAGAAGGAAGAGGAGACCTGAGGAGCTCTGCTGAGGACAGCAGAAGATCCATTTGGCAGGACAGAGGGAGGCTGGGGCACAACCTGCCTGCTCCAGACAGGGCTCTGTGTGCAGGCCTGGCCCCAGTTTCAGATGTAAGGCTTCTGCTTGACAACAGGAGCTCTGCTGTGCTGGGTCACTTGTTGGGAATTTTATTAGCCTAAAATGGTCCCCATTGCATTCCAAGCACGGTATACAACACAAGATCTACTCTTTGCAGATAGTGCCTAATGATTTAGAATGTGCAAATGCTATAGAATGACCCGTGGCCCCTCCACCCCCGGCTGCCTGCCTGAGCTGCCCTCTTCTGTTTATGCAGGGCCTAATAGTAAGATCCTTGTTGAAGCACTTGGGCACTGGAGCAGCATCAGGAACTTTTTCCTTTCATGTGTTCCCTTGGGGATAGCAGGCAGTACAGCTACAGGTAGGCAGGAAGGTGTAATAGAGGTACATATAAATAAATGTTTTACATTTAGCAGCTGAATTCTAACTCCCTCTTGTGTTAAGTGTTTGTTGGAGATATGTCTGGTTACAGCAAGAATGCTATCTAATAATCTGCACCTTTATGCACTGAGAACAAAACCAGAAGGGTAAAGCTGAAGAGCTGCTTTCCCTGCCACTCTCTCAACCGTGTATGGGTTAAAGCGTGACATAAAAGTCCTGCATGGATGACCGCGAGCAAGCCACCTGACTGCTCCCATATTCCATGACTTTTCTGGTTCATAAAGATCTTTGGGGCAGGGACAGTCACTCACGTTGTGTCTGCACAGCACCACAGAGGTCAGGGCTCAGGACCTCACTGCAGGCTCATATTTACAAATCTAGGTAAACAGCAATACGAAGAGCAGACATTCTGCCTGCTCAGGATGCAGCTGCTGCAAAGCATGAACCCATTCCTTAAGTCCAGCATCTTCTTGACCACTTTGATGAGAGGACAGGATGAATAAAACATGCTACTCATTACTTGTAAATGTCATTTGCATAAAACATATTGCTATGTACTTTACTACATTTTCCTGTTATGCAAGCCCACCTTTATGTGGTAAGATTTATTGCGAGCTAAGATTTATTGACTTATTTCAGCATGGAAATGACTATTAAGATTGACCTGTCAGCAGTTTTTAATTTAATTGCTCTTTGATCCTTCAGCCCTGAACATATTTGCATTCTCAACTAAGCATCTCTTGGCAAGACTCGTAGAATATGGCAGGAGCAGCAGCTGAGATGTAGAGTTCCAAGGAAACCCACGAGTGTTTCTATTTGTGGGTGTGTCCTGCTGTGGACTGCAGTTTTTCACTCTTTCTTTATCCTTATAAGTGGGCTTTTAGGTGGCAACAATATTGCTCTTCATTGTCTAACCTTTTTAATCCTTCTCTGGGCACAGAGTAGGTGGGAATTCAAAGGAACAATTTCCAATCTGAAATCAAAACAAGATACATCTAAATCTGCCCATATTCTGTGTGGGGGTGCAGAGCCTTCATCCACAAGGCAGATCAAACTTCTGGCCACTCCAGAATGCAACGTGTCTTAGCTAGCTCCATAAAATAAAAGACTGTGAAGACAGATGATTGCCATGGTATTTAAACAGAAAAACACTAAGCAGTATGCTTTGCTGTGGAGAAAACCCACACTAATATACGCCCCAGTGCAAAACTGACAGCTTGAAAAATAGGTAGGATGATCAGAATTAGAAATGTGAATGAGGAATTCGGATTGCCAGCTCCAGGAATGAAGGGCCTGCTCTGATCCCAAGTCTGAACTCGGAAAAATTCTCTCTAATGGTAGATACACAGGGTAAAAGTAGCAATCTTTAACTTGTATAGCTGAGCTTAGATCATTTGTACAAACCTGGCCCCAGCAGCAGCAAAGAAGTAATTTTATGCATCACAGAACTGTCACTAAATTATTCATTAACACATAAAAATAAAACACTTTGCACTTCTGCAGCACTGGCGATCCCAAAACTGTCTCTGACAGTCCCTTCCATAAGATAGGAAGTTTGGAACATTGGCCCTGTGGCTGCTGAATGAGGGGCAGGCACTGTGCAGGCAGCCAAACCACTGCTCTGCTCACAGTGTCTGCTGGTTCGGGAGCGCATATGTCAGTGTTAGTCAGTACGGCTGACTAAAGGACTGAGCGCTGGCTTGGATCAGAAAAGGGTCTGCAGTGTTGGATAGTTGAGTCTGCTCTTGAGCGCAAGGACCAATTCTGTAGCTATTTCAGCAGATAGCTGCAGTCTCAGGGCCTCTTCCAAAGTACAGTTGTGTCAGTTGTTTTGGTGTCCTATGCTTCCCAAGGTGTGTATGTCACCTGTGCTGCGAAGGGAGGGCTGCACCTCTTTGAGATACACCTGCCTCACCCCTGGGTTTTGTTAGAGGGCAGACATCCATTTCCCCCTTAGAATCACAGAATCAGTCAGGGCTGGAAGGGACCACAAGGATCAGCCAGTTCCAAGCCTCCTGCCATAGGCAGGGACACCTCACACTAGATCAGGCTGGCCAAAGCCTCATCCAGTCTGGCCTTAAAATCCTCCAGGGATGAGGCACCTCCCTGGGCAACCCCTTCAGGCTCTCATCACCCTCACAGTGAAGAACTCCTTCCTAACATCTAATCTGAATCTGCCCATTTCCAGCTTTGCTCCATTCCCCCCAGTCCTATCACTACCTGACAGCCTAAAGAGTCCCTCCCCAGCTTTCTTGTAGGCCCCCTTAAGGTACTGAAAGGCCACAACAAGGTCACCTGGGAGCCTTCTCCTCTCCAGACTAAACAGCCTCAACTCCCTTAGTCTCTCCTCACAGCAGAGCAGCTCCAGCTCTCTGAGCATTCTCATAGCTCTTCTCTGGACACCTTCCAGCACATCCATATCTCTCTTGTAATAGAGGCTCCAGAACTGGATGCAGTACTCCAGGTGAGGTCTCAGCAGTGCAGAGCAGAGGGGCAGGATCACTTCTCCCACCCTGCTGCCCACACTGCTCTTGCTGCAGCCCAGGCTCTGGTTGCTCTCTGGGCTGCCAAAGCACACTGATGGCTCATGTTGAGTTTCTTGTCCATCAGCTCCCCCAAGTTCCTCTCCTCAGTGCTGCTCTCAAGCCAGTCACTGCCCAGCCTACATTGGTGCTTGAGATTGCCTTGACCCAGGTGCAGGACCTGGCACTTGGTCTTGCAGAACCTCCTGAGGTTGGCTTGTGCCCACCTCTGCAGCCTGTCCAGGTCCCTCTGGATGGATCCCTTCTCTCCAGCCTGTCTGCTGCACCACACAGCTTGGTGCCATCAGCAAACTTGCTGAGGCTGCACTCAGTGCCTCTGTCCATGGCACCCACAAAGATTTTGAACAAGACTGGTCCCAGGACTGATCCCTGAGGGACTCCACTTGCCACTGGCCCCCACTTGGACATGGACCCATTGACAGCCATTTCTTTACCTCTGTTTTAAGGGAATGGAACTGCACAGGCTACCAGGTGCTGTAGTTGTGCAAAGGCTGCATCATGAATCACTTCTACTCAATAGCATTCACCTGTGGCAACTTTGCTCATCACTGTAGCGAAAGCACTCAGTTTACCATCTCAAGTACTGGCTAGAGCAAGCCACATTTTGGTTTATTGCAAGGCACCAAGCAAAAAAACAAGGGACACAATCAATTAGTAGCGTCAACCAAACCAGAACCCTCAAGTTGTGACCTGTTTCTCTGTGCCAAGCACTATGAGGGACAGATCCCAGTGCCTCTGATAGCAACTCCTCTACTGAATGCATGGAATGGGACAAAGGAAACCCCTGCATATTTGCACTGTGGTTGCTTTGTTCCTGGTGCAGTAAATACAGGTTACAATGTAGAAGACAGTGATGCTCTACAGTCCTGTTCTTTCAATAAGGTTTCCTTTCCAGCTCCTGAATTGCAAACTGTACAGTGGTGTCTGTGCAAGAATAATGTCCTCTTTCAATCTGATGTTCAATTGCCACACCACTATGCTTTTTTCAGGGGAAAACCTTTAGGGATGTCAGAAAAGAGATGTGTCATGTATATGTTTTTATCAGTCTATAGACAAAAAAAGAGTGAAGTAAAAAAGCCAAAGAAATTGGCTGAAGACAGCATTTTCTGGAGCTGGATTTGACATTGCTTCCAGGAGAGCCTGTATCAAAACTTAGTCCCTGACTTTCTGAAACTTCTTATTTTACAGAACAAAAAATGCTACTGCTAAAAATGGAAAAGGATCCCATGGAAAAGATGGTTTTAAAAATATTTCTGACTTACAGAAAAGATGCAGGAAACTCTGCCTGTGTGCACACTCCTGTACACCTAAAGTGAGTCACCAGAAGGAACAGCCAATGGAAGTGAACTTGCTCTTCAAGTACTTAAGTGTGAAAAACACAGTATCCCTGTTCCACATGTCTATTTTATCTCTCTTTTTAACAAGTCATCAATATTGCAACAAATAAAAGCCCAGAACAACAAAACAACCAAAACAAATTAAATAACTAGAACAAAAAAATCCTCAGTGTATAGACTAACTTAGGAGAAGATTACTTTTGTATCTGGTGCAATATCATGTAGCCTGTTAGTACTTAACCAGATTATATTTGTTTAATAAGTGCTTAATAAACTTCAGTAACAGTAAGAAACAAACAACAGTATATTTTGACTCTGAGAAAGGTTCATCCATCTTAGCATATTTTAATGAACAACCCTGGGAATTTGACTACATAGAAACTTTCTCTGGCCAAATGAAGACATCAGCAACAAATCAAACTCCACACTCTACGCAGCAAAAAAAAAAAAAACAACCCCAAGAAAATCAGATCAGAACAACCTTGCATCAAAACCAAGTAAACATTACTCAAAAATAATTTTATCTTTAAAAAAGGAACTCTGTCATCCCAAAGGTATTTTCTGCAAGTGGGGAAATGGAATCATTATGACAGCTACAGGAGGGGTGTTCAACAGCAACCAATGAAATAAGAACAGGGATAGTCTCGTAAATCTTAACAGAAGTCTCTGAGGCAAAGCACATTCGTACATATAATGTACAGGATTAGAGATGAGTAGGAAAACAGTACACACAAACACTCTAAATACATAAGGCTTGCTAATAAACTCTTGTAGAAGGCATCTATGTTTCATATCACATCAACAAAGAACAAATCTATGAACATCTCATCCAGACAAACAGACTCAGATCAAGATTTGTACAGATCTCTCCATTCAAATTAAACCATGTACTCAACACCAAGCAGCACCAAAGAACAGAGCTGCTGCTTTGTATTCTGGAGAGATTAGAGGGAAAACATTGCAAACAATCTTGGAGTGGCATTTTCCATTGTTTCATGATGCACCTCTCGTTCACTTCCTTTTTTCCTGCATTGTGATGAAGTGGCAATTTTTGGCTGTGGTAAAAGCAGCACAAAAGGTGCAAATCACTTGTCTGAACAGAGGAAGTTGAATCCTGCCATGTTTGAAACTCTGTAGATTGATGTGCACGACAAAAGATCTTTTGGTCCAATATTTTGCAAGTTAGCAGGCTGACTGTGCAAGAAAAAGTTAAGTCATATGAATCACAGAATGTGACGGACTGGAAGGGACCTTGAAAGATCACCTGGTCCAGCTCTCCATGCCAAAGCAGGAGCACCCAGAGCAGATCACACTGGAATGCATCCAGACAGCTCTTGACTATCTCCATGTCAAACAGCTTATGACAACAAGCAATAGTATAGTTTAAAATTAAATACCTAACAGCTGATTGATAGTATGAAGTCAGTAAAAATTAAAGAGAAAAAAAAGGTTTAAAAAAGCAGATGAAAAAGGGAAGACCTACAAACTTTGAGACATGAGAGTAGATCTTTCTAAATCCTGAACATTGACTTCTATCCATACAAGGAATAAAGATACCAAATCCAGATTACAGGATCAGAGGATGTGAGGGGTTGGAAGGGACACAAACAGATCATCCTGCCACAGCAGGACCATACAATCTGGCTCAGGTCACACAGGAACACATCCAGACAGGCCTGGAAAGGCTTCAAGAGAAGGAGACTTCACAACCTCTCTGGGCAGCCTGTGCCAGGCTCTGGGACCCTTCCAGTCAGTAAGTACCCCCTTGTGTTGAGCTGGAACCTCCTGTGCTGCAGCTTCCATCCATTGCTGCTTGTCCTGTCCCAGGGAGCAAGTGAGCAGAGCCTGTCCCCCTCTCCTGGCCCCCAGCCCTCAGATATTTATACACATTGATTAAATCTCCTCTGTCTTCTCCAGACTAAACAGCCCCAGGTCCCTCAGCCTCTCCTCATCAGGCAGTGCTCCAGTCCCCTCAGCATCCTCCTAGCCTTCTGCTGGACTCTCCCTGCCCCTCTTCAACTGGGGAGCCCAAAACTGAAGGCAGTACTCAAGATGAGGTCTCAGCAGGGTAGGGTAGAAGTGGAGAAGAACCTTCCTTGATCTGCTGGACACACTCTTCTTAATGCAACCCAGGACCCCCTTGGCCTTCTATTCAATTTCTCCAGTGATGCTATTTTTCACCTCATTTCAATATGTTACTGAAAATGATCATACAAATGAGAAGATGAATCTGGCACACATCAGACTCTGTCTTGTGGTTGAACTGAGGTAAGAGCACATAGGGAAAGTCTATTTCTCAGATCTGAGTGATAGGAGAAATTCGCTGGGAAAAAGGGGAGCTCCCTGTCCTTTGCTCAGTCCTGCAAAAAAGAGACTAGCTACAGATGTCCATCTTTAAGCACTCTGAAAAGATATCTCAGGACTAACCTTAGTGGCATATGCACCTCTAGACAGACTGTGTCAGCACTAGCAAACAGTATAGACCAATGAGAGCAGCTACACAAATGAAAACATTTGGTGTCGAGGACATGATGTCTTTACCAGATACCTTTCAAGGGTTTTCTGGATGAGATCCAGCCTGATTCCACAGACTGAATGACAGTTTGTGCTAGAGCATGTCTCCTGAATTAATTTCATCCAATAGGAATCCAGTTTCCTAGTCTTGAAGGAGGGTAAACGAAGGGATGAGGAGGTGTAGACCTTAAAAAGTGCCTGTCTGATAAGCACTAAACCACTGATGCATGATTACTTCCCAAATGAAGACTACTAAAAGCATTAATAGAAGTTGTATGGAATGGTCCTACCTATGAGCAGACTTTGTTATAAATGGCTTTATAGTAAAATTTCCATTAACATAAGGTTACATTAAGCTGCTTCCAGGATTTCAACTGCATTAAGAGCATAGACAACTCCCATCAGCAAGAAAAAGGAATGAACACCTGGTCTAGCTTCCTACTGTAGGCAGCTGAACTACCCCTCTGTTTTTACCTTCAACTGTGATGCAGTCAGAAGGACTTTTGTAAGTTTTCTGCTATTACAGTGAAGCTGACATCTCATACTGCAGTTGTCCTTAACAGGTTCTGATCCATGAGTACTTTATACTCAGAAGTTTATCCATGAATATGTATTTTATAAACCTTCATTCTATATGGTGCCAGCACTCAAACCCAGAACCTCTGCACTACAAAAGCCTGGACAAGCTTATTATCTGATAATTCAGGTTTGGATTTCTTAGACAGGAAAGTCAGTACCTGTGAATCTATTACAGGAAAGGAGTGGTAGTAAGGGTGGGCTACAGATTCAGGGCTTTCAGGCAAGACCAAGAACAAGGAGACTTACAAAGAGTCTTACAGCGCCTAATCAAGGAAGCTGTATTTGCTGCTGGTGGGACCTTACAGCATTGAAACTTACAGGTGACAGAATACTTTCCTGTGATGGTATTTTGGATGTGTTAATACTTCTGATCTAAAGCACACTGAGACTTTAAGGCAAAAGAAGGCTAGTAAGTCAATAAAGGCGATCTTATCTATCCTAGGGTGTGACAGAGCATCGGTTCTGAATGCATTTGCTTCCCCAATGAGGAAATGGATCATTATCAGTACAGCATTATTAAAAAAAAAGTATATAACTCTGACATCTTGATTCTAGTGGGTGATTTCTACAGTGTTCCCACAGTTCTGAGCCCTTGCCTGGCTTGAGACATTTTGCACTGACCTGAGGATACTGAACACAGTACTGTGATTTGCTTAGGTCCATCTATAGTCCTTCTTTTCATCCTGTAAATGTAAAGCATTGGGCTGAAAGAGTCTTTCAAAGCCAGGTCAGGTTTTGACTTAGTTTTTATTTGTGGCACTAGTAGACATTGGTATCTTACAATACATAATATATAGACACATTGAGTGCAGCTGGCTAAAGATTCGTGCACTTCCAACATTACATAGCTAGACAGTCAAAATTTCAGCTCCAAGAAAAAAAGAGTCTGCTGTTATTCTGGCCCAGGATTACAAAAACGGAAATGTACAAACTTCCTCTTATTCAGTTTCATTACAATATAGGAAATGTGGGGGGGGAAAAAGCATTTCCGTGTGTCCTTTTTAAGTTAATCAACTTAATTAAATATTTTCAATATATGTACAACAACTACCAAAGTAGTTAACATTTGAAAGAGATGCTGCTATAAATAATTGTGAGACAACGTACAACAGCCACAGAAATTGGGAACAAAGGACCAGCTTTTGCATGACCTGAACAGGACATGACAGAAGTCCTGGTTACTGATATAAACCAACTTCACTTCATTTTGCAGTGCAGGAATGAATTCTGTATCTTGGACCTCTGCCCAGCGCTCCCAATCTTATATATAACCTTCACAGTCTTTTGCAAATAAAGCTACTTTAAGGTGCCTCAACATTTGTAAAGTGCCATAAATGCTACTAGGGTTCAGTATATCTCTGCCTGTTAGCATTCTATACATCATATTCCCTTAACTTTTTGATAGACACTGTCTCACGTTCACTTTTGATTACTGCCTTTCTCTGACGTTCACCAGAAAGAGATTCTCATTTTTAAAAAATGACTCCAGCATATGACAATTCTTTAGAAAGTACCAGCATTTTTTTTCCTTTTGATTGTTTTCAAGGAATCTTTATTCTGGGTTTCACTTCAGTTGCTTACAGCCCTTTCCCAAATCAAAGAAGAAGCCAGTAAATCATTTGAAATAGCTACATGTTTTTAACAACCTGCAATGAGGATTGCTTTTCAGATAGCTAGCAAAGTCTTGTAATTATGCCCACAAACACAATTAAGTATTAACACAGGACTGCACAGTGTTTGTACCCTTATTAACTTGCCAACAAGAATAGCTTATTGGCAACCTTAAATATTCAGAGGCAAAACGCAATTCCTTGGCACAAAAGCTTTACTTACGAGCAGCCTATTTCCCCCTTACAATCATTATGAAGGAACACACAGAAAATTAACTACAACTGATTTTGGCTTATAGGCAAGAGAAGAAACTATACTTCTTTGATGTTTTTTTGCCACTTTGGACCATGAATGATGATTATGTGTGCACATAGAGTTAGACTTTCCAATTTCTTTATACATTCAAACGAGCAGCGGGACCTATAATAAAGAAAAGCACATGATCATTCAAGGTACATTTAAACCTGTGACTCTTGGCATTGTTAGCCAAACATAGGATCACAGAATCAGTCAGGCTTGGAAGGGACCACAAGGATCATCTAGTTCCAACCCCCCCTGCCATAGGCAGGGACACCCTACCCTAGATCAGCCTGGCCAGAGCCCCATCCAGCCTGTCCTTTATACACCTCCAGGGACGAGCCTCAATCACCTTCCTGGGCAACCCATTCCAGGCTCTTACCACTCTCATGGTGAAGAACATCCTCCTCACATCCAGCCTGAACCTTCTCATCTCCAGCTTCGCCCAATTCACCCTAGTCCTGTCACTGATGTCCTGAAAAGTCCTTCCCCAGCTTTTTTGTAGGTCTGCTTCAGATACTGAAAGGCCACAGTCTCCTGTGGGGCTGTTTTCAAGCTTAGTCTCTTCATCAGCTCCTTGAGATTACTTAAAGCTTATTTGCTTTTTCCAGCTCTAGTAGTAGTTGATCTAACGAAAGGTGCTGCCATTCCCTAAACCTTAGGCATTACAGTTAGCAATGACATGATTACTGCAAGGGAGGTGATGCGTTCTTCTGGGAACTTCCTTTGTTTTGTGAAATGAACAGCAACCCAGGCTGCGAGTACACAAAAGCCAACAGTCAAAATCTGATCAGGAGCTGTTAGCTGTCCTAGGTCAGAAAAATGAGTTGATGAGGTACTTTGCTTCCTAACTGAATACAGGAAACTCCCAAAGACTCTGATTCAGAACAATACTGAAACAAAAGCTTATCATCCTTCCTAGTTCTCAGGTCATCCAAACATACATTTAATTTTAGGTAGGTATGGTAGGATGCTTTTCCAAAATCAAAGTTACTGAGCACTTATGCTATTGGAAAGATGTACATTAAGGTCACCACCAATGCCAAACAGGAATAATATATTTAATCAGGTCTAAATTTTCCATTTGGGCCCTGGCAACCATGGCAGAAGATTTACTCTTGAGGAAAACCAGAGGTCAAGGTATACATTATTAGCAAGAAAAAGAGCTCAAATTAAATTTTATATTTCAATTCAAACAGAGTAACAGCATACAAATGAGTGCCTCTCACTGTGCATAGGGACAAGAATCACTTTAAGGCTCATTTGACTACCTGAGTATCAAGCTTGGGCAACCATTTGGTGTGGTCTCCTACCACATTTCCAGCATATGAAAGCCAGTAGCAGCTGTGGCCTTGTCTGCAATCTCTGTCATTGCACTCACTAACACAGATGATAAGAAACAGTATTTCTTCATTCACAATTATGTACCTCTGATCATGTGAGAAGAATAGTCCACTGCTTGATGTAAAGGTAGGGAACTAGGCCATGCTTCCTAGAAGGCACTTAATGTGCATAACTTGCTGGCGTGCAGTAATTACCTTCCCTGGCTCCTCTGACTGCCAACAGAATGATACACTGCACATATCAATAGTTAATGTGATTGTGTCGATGCTGGACACTGGCATGAACACTTGTGGGTGCTGTGTAATGAAGTGTTGGAGAGCACTCCAAATCCCTTCTGCCCCCCTGCTCTATCTTGGGGCGTCTGAATGGGTTGGAGAAGAGGGCGCAAAAAACTGCTTTCCCACCACCCCCACAGGCGTGAAGGGGAACAGCCAAAAGCACCTTTCTCCACCCATCTACTGACCCATGTGGAAGCCTGTGCTGGGAATCAGGCTGCTGGTTAGCTGGGTGCTTTGCACCCAGTACAAAATGGCAAATGGACATCTTGTCTAGAAAAGCATAAATAGAGCAAAGGAGAAGGTTCCAGTTGCCTGCCTGACAGAGCATCCGACAGGACAGGTTCCTACCTTGACAGAGCTCCTGCCATGACAGAGTTCCCATTTTCATTGGACCATCCCTGCTTTTGGAGCTCCCACCTTTTGCACGGCTCTCAGTTTTGCACTGTCCCAGCTTTTGGGGCTCCCACCTTTTGCATGGCTCTCAGTTTTGCACTGTCCCAGCTTTTGGGGCTCCCACCTTTTGCATGGCTCTCAGTTTTGCACTGTCCCTGCTTTTGGAGCTCCCACCTTTTGCACGGCTCTCAGTTTTGCACTGTCCCAGCTTTTGGAGCTCCCACCTTTTGCATGGCTCTCAGTTTTGCACTGTCCCAGCTTTTGGAGCTCCCACCTTTTGCATGGCTCTCAGTTTTGCACTGTCCCAGCTTTTGGAGCTCCCACCTTTTGCATGGCTCTCAGTTTTGCACTGTCCCAGCTTTTGGGGCTCCCACCTTTTGCATGGCTCTCAGTTTTGCACTGTCCCTGCTTTTGGAGCTCCCACCTTTTGCATGGCTCTCAGTTTTGCACTGTCCCAGCTTTTGGGGCTCCCACCTTTTGCATGGCTCTCAGTTTTGCACGGCTCTCAGTTTTGCACTATCCCAGCTTTTGGGGCTCCCACCTTTTGCACGGCTCTCAGTTTTGCACTGTCCCAGCTTTTGGAGCTCCCACCTTTTGCATGGCTCTCAGTTTTGCACTGTCCCTGCTTTTGGAGCTCCCACCTTTTGCATGGCTCTCAGTTTTGCACTGGCCTTTCTTTTGGGGCTCCCACCTTTTGCATGGCTCTCAGTTTTTGCACTGTCCCTGATTTTAGATGGCTCCTACCTTTTGCACAGCTCTCAGGTTTTGCACCATCCCTGCTTTTGGATGGCTCCTTCCTTTTGCATGGCTCTTGGGTTTTGCACCATCCCTGCTTTTGGACAGTTCTCCCCACTTCTGCATCATTCTGTGCAAATTTGCAAGCTTGGCAAGTCCTGGAGTCCATCTGAGAGAGCTTGCCGGTGGCACTGGGAGCCGGCTACTCTTGGACCATAATGCAGCTGCCTTCCTGGTTGCTATCATGGCTGGGAAGATGCTAATAGTTCGTCTCTCCCCTGCCACTGTTGAGACAGTATCGTTCCACGATCATCCCACTCATGGATCATCGCACACCTCTGACTTTCCACCCGCCTTGGACTTTCGCTGTCTGGATCCACAACTAGATACTGTTTGCAGCGTCAGAAGGCAGCCGAGCCACAGAGAAATCCAGCAAGGGATCATCCCTGAATACCTATCTCACCTCCCTGAGTAAAGCCTGCTGCTCCCTTAGTTCTCTGCTCAGCCTGATTGATAGTGGGGTAAAGCTGTGTTTGTAGCTTAGCTTTCTCCATTTTCTGACTTCCTAAATCTCTACAATTGCCCATAGCATCCTGTGAAGATTTTTCCCGATTGAATTGATCCTGTAAATAAACCTAAACTAGTTCTGTATATAGTTACAGAGTGAGGTTTTCAGGAAAAGTAAAATAATTCTATTTTTATAATTCCTGCCTTGGCCACATTAATTCCCTGCCCCTATGACATGAAGACAAATTAATATTTAAAATGGCAGTGAGCAAACAGCAGAGGCTGCTTACATGCAGGTCACGTCTTTATTGGGAAGTGTGTGAAGTCTGTAGAATCTCTCTTGCATGTGCCTGGAGAAGAGGAGGCTCAGGGGTGATCTTGTTGCTCTCTTCAACTACCTGAAGGGAGGCTGTAGCCAGGTGGGGTTGGGCTCTTCTGCCAAGCAGATAGCAACAGAAGAAGGGGACACAGTCCCAAGTTACACCAGGGGAGGTCTAGGCTGGATGTTTGGAAGAAGTTCTTCCCGGAGAGAGTGATTGGCATTGGAATGGGCTGCCCAGGGAGGTGGTGGAGTCACCATCCCTGGAAGTGTTCAAAAAAAGACTGAATGGGGCACTTAATTGACTGGACAGGGCTGGGTGATAGGGTGCTAGGTTGGACTGGATGATCTTGGAGCTCTCTTCCAACCTGGTAGAGTCTATGATTCTATGGTTCTAAAATGTAGTCTATGGCGATCGGTTTACGCTAAGCAAAAGCTCGGTTTTCAGCTGTGCAACTTGTATTCCCCACCTTGTGCATACCCATTTACCTGCAATCTTTCTACCAAATCCCTGGGTACAACTCTGCATAAAATGAGTAGATGGCATATAAGTTAAGGCAATGTTTATAGCTTCTCTTTGTTGGGTAAGATTTACAACCCTGTGTGGACTTGTGCTGCAACTATACCTACAGCTAGACATCTAACAGGTTATTTGCATGTGTAGTTACATTTCTTTTCCATAGATAGGCATGGCAAATCCCAAGGCAAGTTACACAGACACAAAAATACACATGCAAGGATATGCAGAGTTTCAGACACCTAGCTAGGCTGGTCTTCATTTTCTGAGATAGAAAATTAAAACTAGACATAAAGACATCAAGAATGCGAAACTGCAAGAAAGCTTGTTTGAAACAATCTAAGGAAAACAATGTCTCACTTTTCACAACAGAAGCTCAAGTGGTACAGCTGTAAGACTTGAATTTCTCTCACCAGAATTAGCCAATATTTGCTCTCAGATCTGCTGTTTATTTCCTAGATCAGCTGATTCTCCTTTGTATGGGAGGCATATTGCGTGGCTGGGAATTGGGCTCCTTGATAGCGAGATATATCCAGACGCTCCAGCTCATTACTTGATGTCATCTCCCTGACTTGCTGTTGTACTTTGGATGTGCTAAATACCTGCCAGGATCCTCAACAGACCCTTTTGAGAACTGAAGAAAAAGATCACCTCCTGCACACTGTAAGAACTTCCCCAGTTTAGTAAATTCACCCGTTTTCAGTAACACGTCTGTGTCTCCATTCTCTTTGGGTAGGATCTGTAGTCCAACCACTTTCTGGCAGGTCTGAACACACTGCACTGGGGAAGAACCATTTTACTAAGTAAGCCACACTGGGCTTGGCATCCACAAGAATTTGCCTTCAGGAGTCTGTGGACATCAGTAGTGTGCAACAAACCAGAAGACATATCTTCAAAACAAAGTATCATTTATTTGCCAAAGCAAGCACAGAAATGGACTGAAAAACAGACAGGAGACCTATGCACATACTGTCTTACCTATGCTTGCCATTTTCCTAAGTACCTATTTTCTGCTCTGGTTTGTGTTGGCTGACCCAATTACAGCCTGTGTGATGCAGACGCTGACTCTCAGCAAGGCAAGCTCAACCTGCAACAAATTCTCTCTTTTCACTACTGCTGTCCTTCACAACAGTTCACAGGAGCAGAGGATGTCAGGGTTGGAAGGGACACAAACAGATCATCCAGTCCAGCCCCCCTGCCAGAGCAGGACCATACAAAATAGCTCAGGTCACACAGGAACACATCCAGACAGGCCTTGAATGGCTCCAGAGAAGGAGACTCCACAACCTCTCTGGGCAGCCTGTGCCAGTGCTCTGGGACCCTTCCAGTCAAGAAGTTCCCCCTTGTGTTGAGCTGGAACCTCCTGTGCTGCAGCTTCCATCCATTGCTGCTTGTCCTATCCCAGGGAGCAGTGAGCAGAGCCTGGCCCACCCCTCCTGACCTCCAGCCCTCAGATATTGATAAACATTGATTAAATCTCCTCTGTCTTCTCTTCTTCAGACTAAACAGCCCCAGGTCCCATAGCCTCTCTAGATCAGGCAGTGCTCCACTCCCCTGATCATCCTTGTATCTCTCCACTGGACTCTCTCCAACAGATGTCTGTCCTTCTTCAACTGGGGAGCCCAAAACTGAAGGCAGTACTCAAGGTGAGGTCTCACCAGGGCAGAGGGGGAGAAGAACCTCTCCTCTCTTCCTGCACAGTGGATCTTAACCCTTAAGGTTCATCAATTTAGCAAAGAGATGTGGAATCAGGGAAGATGGAGTTGCCTTTTCACACAAACTAATAGAGCTAATGTTTGTTCTGATGCTCCTTATCTAGGCAATTGACTGCTTTTTGCATTCAGTTCCCCTGACAGCCACATCTGATCTACTTTCATGGCAAATAATCCATCATAAATAAGCACAAAGTGATTCATACATAAGTAAGGGGCAACGGACAAGAGGCAATGGGTGGAAGCTGAGGCATAAAAGTCTCATTTAAACATAAGAAGGAATTTTTTCCCTGTGAGGGTGACAGAACCCTGGAACCGGCTGCCCAGGGGGGCTGTGGAGTCTCCCTCTGGAGATATTCAAAACCCACCTGGATGTGTTCCTGTGTGATCTGGTCTAGGAGATCCTGTTCTGGCAGAGGGGTTGGACTGGATGAGTTTTAACACAGTATAACACAGTAACACAGTATCATCAAGGTTGGAAGAGACCTCACAGATCATCAAGTCCAACCCTTTACCACAGAGCCCAAGGCTAGACCATGGCACCAAGTGCCATGTCCAATCCTGCCTTGAACAGCTCCAGGGACGGCGACTCCACCACCTCCCCAGGCAGCCCTTTCCTTTTCCCTTTCCCTTTCTTTTTCCCTTTGCTTTCCTTTCCTTTCCTTCCAGTAGTATTTCCAAGCCTGCCCTTTGCAGTCACCAACCAAAACTGCATCTCTGACTGATAAGCTTTGGAGGTGCCTTCCAGCCCCTGACATTCTGTGACTCTGTAAGCAAGGCAGGCTCTTCCCAGTATTAGCAAAACAATTGACTTTGCCATCAGAAGCTCTTGTCCCAGAAATATTTGGGAAGACATAGGAGAAGAAACAGATGCAGTTACTGAACTGAACTACCTACTCTGCTGTCTAGTTGCTGCAAACAAAATCTTCCAGAAAGCAAAGCCAAAACCTTCACTGTGCTCACATCTCCAAATCATGACATCGCAGGTCTTTGACAGAGGAGGAGAAACACAGAAAAATGTTTGCTTCATCCATGGTACAAAACTCCCTGCCAGCCAGTCTACTGAAAACTCAGTGGTCCTTAGAGAAGTATTCTTCAGCTGTAAAGAAAGAAAACCCTGACACAGACTCCTCTAAAGAGTCAATTTTTGCTGTCACAAGCTGTCTAACTCTCTCAAGCAGCTCTGTGTCCCTCTTGAACTGGGGGTCCCAGAACTAGACACAGTACTACAGATGTGGCCTCACCAGGGCAGAGTAGAGGGGCAGAAGAACCCCTCTTGATCTACTAACCACAGCCCTTCTAATACACTCCAGAATGGCACTGGCTCTCCTGGACATGAGTGAACATTGCTGGCTCATGGTCAACCTCCCATCCATCAGGACCCTCAGGTCCTTTTCCCCTTCACTGCCTTCCACCAGCTCAGTCCCCAGCCTATCCTTATCCCTGAGGTTCTTCTTTCCCAGGTGCAAGACTCTGCACTTGCCCTTGTTGAACTGCATTCCATTTCTCCAGCCTGTCCAAGTCTGCCTGAATGGCAGCACAGCCTTCTGCTGTGGCAGCCACTCCACCCACTTTGGTGTCATCAGCAAACCTGCTGACAGAGCACTCTGTGCTCTCATTCAGGTAATAGATGGAATATATTGAACAGAACTGGTCCCAGTACTGGCCCCTGAGGGACTCCACTAGTCACAGGCCTCCAACTGGACTCCATCTCATTGACCACAACTCTCTGGCTCTTTCCTTCAACCAGTTCCAAATCCACCTCACTACCTGATCTCCCAGACCACACTGCCTCAGTTTAGCCAGAAGGATGCTGTGGGAGACAGTGCCAAATGCTTTACTGAAATCAAGATAAACCACACCCACTGCTCTACCATCACCAACCCACCTGGTTATGCCCTCTTCTGTTACAAGATGTGCTCCTCTGTTATTTCAATAACAAAAATACCAAAAATTACTCTGTCTTGAAAAATGAAAGAAGACAGGCACAGTATTTAGCACAAAAGGTTTTTAGATCAACTTACTTTCATGGCCTACACTGGCTATCCAACTGATTTGAAACAAATCCCCAAAGACATAATAAAGACTTGTTTTAACGATTAGAGACTTCTGAAAGAGTAATGTCATTAGAAGAACACATTAGAAGAATTTGCAAAGATCAAGAAAAAAAATATGCATGAATTATTCTTTCATATCCAAATTGTGTTTTTCCTGTAAATGACTGAAGTGGGGAAATAAAGGCCTGATCTGGAGTATTACTTCTTTATAATTTGTAGTCTTAGAATCATAGAATACCTCAAGTTGGGAGGGCCCCATAGGGATCACTGAGTCCAACTCCATACTCCTCACAGGACTACCTTAAAGACCAAGAGTGTCATACACATATTCCTTAAACTCTGACAAGTCTGGTGCCTTAATTGCTTCTCTGGGAAGACTCTTTCAGTGACCAATCTCCCTCACAATGAAGAACCTTTTCCTAATGTCCCCCTTGAACTTCCCACCTCAGCCACTCATAACATTACAAATAATACTGATACAATTTTTCACAAGCAAAATACGTATCTCATCTTTCTGAGGTTCACCTCGCCCAAAGGACATCTAGTGGGATCACAGATTCACAACACTGAAGAGTGTATGAATTTTTTTTCTGATATTATATCCAAGCTCTTGATGTTCTCTTCATGACAAAACCCATTACTGACTACTCATATGGGTTGCAGACATCCATAGGCACGATTCAATTTTAATATAGAGTTTGAAATAGACTCTTCATCTTTGATTCAGTTAAGCACTGCATGTACCTTCTTCTGATGCAGTAAAGGCATGTGTGGCTAGAATAGCCTATAAATGTCTCTCAAAGCACAGCAAGCTTAGGCTGTTTCATCCACAATAAAACACAAAAGTACATTTACCTTTCTCAACTTTGCTGCTCCGGCACCAGAGCGAATGGCCTCCATCAGGGCTTGCCTTGCATCTCCAGGGTTACCAGCAGCAATGGCGAAGGATTTAGGGGCTGCTGCTGACAGCTGAGTGGGAGGTGGTGGCTGGGCAGGTGCAGGTGGTATATAAAACTGCTCTTCCTGAGGGTCTTTTGCCTTCTGCAAGGAGTGTTCTGCATTCCGAAAACTCTGCAGCTCTTCAGAGGCCAATGAAGAGATCTGCTCATGGTGCAATTGAAGGGAGTTGATTAAAATCAAGCAGGACTAAACTGTAATTATTTGACATTTGATACACTTTCAGTACCCTGATTTCACTTTGCTTGAATGATGTAAAACACACAGACCTTTCATGTGCTCATGGAGTTGAACATGTGTTATTATTCACTCACATTACCCAGATGGGCTGATTACTAGCATCAGGAATTTGGCATTGTCCCAGAAACGCACTCTTCATTTACTACAAGCTCCTGTATCCTGTAACTCTTCTTGGCATGTAAGGTAAGAGAGAGAGTTGGACTTGGTAGTCGTGGAAACAGCCACAAGGCTTTTGGTATCAGGAAAATATATGAAGGCTGCAGCAGCCACCCAGGAATCTCATTATTTTTTGCACATACATATTCTCCAATGACAGGGAGGTTCTTCTAGATCTCAACTGTTAGACAGGATGTCCTTGAAAAAACTGCCATTAAAGCTAACGTTTACAGCAACAGTTTTTTTTCTTTTCTAAACCAGAGAGATATAGGAAAGCACTGAGAACAAAGCAAGTTGACTACTCTTCCAAATGTATTTCTGTGAAAACTATGAAACTAAAATTTCTTCACGTATTACCAGCTTGGAAACTCACCCTATTTTAAACACATGCAGGTAGAGAAAGTAATCTTTCAGACTAAGCCAGCTTTTCTGTCAACTGTCTAGCAAATATTTCTGCCATTAATAGTATCAGTAGTAATAGTCACAATAAATTGTTAGTAATTACAATCATTTCCTGATTATTAGGAAATTCAGTATCAATTTCCAAGCAGAACTATTAGCATTCCTTTCTCAGTGAAACTGAGGCACAATATTTCTCTAGTGAAAAATAAAAGGATTCATGTCCCATCAAATATAATGCACAGCTAGAGAGCTCCTACATTCTATTACTTCATTCTGCACAAACATGCACACACACACACACACACACACACACACACACACACTATATTGGAATAATATCATGTCAGATCAAAACATGAACATCTGAGGTCACATGAAAGTTACAGCCCTTTCATCATAGCACATCTCCCCCTGTACACATACAAATGTGTTAATTTAACTGACACAGGTGGCATGGTGTGAAAAATGAGTGCCCTGTTTCCAGGCAACTTCCCTAAAAATGATGGCAAAAGCTTATCTGCTGGAGGAGGGTATTCCAAAACATCTGTGATAATACACCACCCCTCGACTGTCAGAGCCCTTTCCCCACAAACTGACAGAGAATACAGTCAAGTATGTGTGAAGATGGCTGCTGCCTAGCACATGCCACTTTCAGGCTCAGAGGAAGCGGTATCCTATCTGCAGCAAGGGCAGTAAGAGATTTGAGGGATAAAAGTAATTTCCTAATACAGACAAGAGATCCTTTCTCTTTAATGCCAGCTACCTGGGTGAGTCATCACATGAGGGAAACATCAAGTGCCTTGTCAAATACACATCTCTAGAAGGGTTAGTAAACCGAGTCAACAACCTAAAGCTTCAATTCAACTTTTGCTTTTAGGAATAAGTAATGCTTTAATGATGAAGTAAATCTTTCAGATAGAAGCTGTGCTGAAAGTGGATGTTCCATCAACATCAATTAATTGCATATAACTTGCAGGCATCACCTCATGTTAACGGCTAAGCAGCATTCATGGTGAAGCCCCAGTGTGTGTACAGGTAACTGTGACTGAATGTAAAGGTATTAATCTAAATGCATACTCCTAAAGTACAAAAAAACCCCACCTAAATGTGAAAAGGACAAACATTTGGTGCACACTCCCTGGAATTAATTTAGATTTCTATGTGTGTCTTGTTTGACTGAAGGCACACCCTTTGAAAGAGCACTAACTTTTATAGCAGACCTGCTAAGACACTTGCTGGATGTGGTCTTCTGTTGTGCTATTTCGTCCTTGATATTCTCTTTGCAGCACACTGGTTAGTTCATGGTATCAGGTTTTATTCAAAACTGCAATCAAGAACAGACCACACAGAAAAGATCACTCACTCACCATTTGGTCTCTTACCTTTTTCAGCTTTGAGATGCCACTGTGGCCTCTAATTGCTGCTAGAAGGGCTGAGCGCTCATTCTCTGGCTCAGCATATGAAGGTTTCCTGTAGCTGTCATTTAGTGCACTATCTGAAACCTAGAATATGAAAAAAATAAACTTCACATTGTTATAGGTATTAACTAAGAGGTGGTTTGGAAACACCATGAACAGTATTTCTGACACTTGTACCAGAATGGAGACTAATCAGTCTGTCTGCTTTTACAACCCTCACTCACACTGAGCAGTAAGGGTATGTGTAGATAGTAACGCTGTACTTACAGAGGTTGTCTCCTAAGTCAGTGGAAAGCTACTAATCACCTAGTAAGAAAATGCAGTTCTCTTTCTGTCATTTCACATACTTCCAAGTTTACTCAGTGCTGTGTGTTCCTGGGTTTATGCAGCACACTGAAATACTGATTCGGCTCTTATGCTGACCTCAATTACCTCTCCTTTATGCTGCGTCTCTGCACGTTCTGTCTCTTCTCGCTAGTGCAGCAACAGTGGTGGTGTGTAATATGCAGGATGTGCAGAATAAGCAGTGCCTTGCTCTGTATTTTGCCATGATAAACGGTTCAAGTGCCTTGTATACTCCAGCTCACCAGCAACTGTACCAGCTACAAAACCTCTGGTGGCTGACAGGATGAGCACAGGGCTCTGCACTCCAAACAGGCTAGAAAAGAAGTCTCCACTTTACCTTTCTGAGTTTCTCTTTTCCCCCTCCTGTTTGAATGGCTTCCATCAGGGCACTGTGCAGTGATGTGTCTTTTGGAACCGGTTTTTGGATGACAGGTTTAAACTTCTTCTTTGGCCCAAAGATATTGGTCTGTACACTAACATCCAGTTCATTGACAGCATTACTCTCTGAATCACCATGCTTCTCTTCCTGTTCTGCCCCTGCGTTTGCTGCTCCACTGTTTAGCTCAGGCGAAGCTTTTAGCAAACTAACTTGTACACCATTATCAGGAGGCCATTTAGTGACTCGCACAGGTGCGCTGAAAGAGGATGCAACTCCTTGGAGATCAGGAGACTTGAGAGATGAGGCTGAAGTAGTACGGGTTGAAGTCTCGCATTTCTGGTCAAATGAAAGATGTGTCTGTTTCTTGGCTACACTTTGTTCTCTCTTTAAACCATTATCATCCTCTGGACCATTGTTATCCTTGGAAGAGGATTTAGTAAGTGAGACACCAGCATTCCTTTTATAGAAACTCAGAGAAGTTGCTTGATTTGGTGACCTGATGTCAACTATTTTGTTTTCCATGCCAGAATTATCACCAGGTGGAAACCTGTGTGGTGCTTTCTGGCTGCAAGTAAAAATACTCGAAAGTGTTTCTCTTGTTTCTGCTGATTCTGTGTCCATAGGGCTAAATTTGTCTACAACAATATATCTTCTGGGTGACATTTCTGCTTCATTTTTAACCTCTCCTGACCCTTGCTTATTTTCATCTTTCTCATGGTATTCCATTGAGTTAAAGGTAGTTGCACTGATGTGTCTTGCAATGGCAGAGGCAACGTACTGACTTGAAGTTCTTCTATGTGGCTTTACAAATGGAAGCTCCAGCTTGTCTTTATTAGTTGCTGGGACCACTAATGGTGTTACCTGAGACTGTGCAACTGGAAGAGGTGATTTTGTCCTTTCATTCTCTGACTGTCTTTCAGCTGCCTGAGTAGTAGCAAATTGTGGTGCTACTGGTTTTGGAGCTGCAAGATAGACCGGTTTGTGTTCATGCTTTATAGTAAAGGGCTTAGAGTTTGTGGTGACTGCTGACTTTTTAGGAAGATGCTCAGCAGTGTCATCACTTTGCTTTTCTGTTGAACTTGATTTCCAGAATTCCTTCACCTTCCCAAGAGAAATTTCCTCACTTTCACCAGCAGATGTGCCTGGTATGTGCTTACTGACACCAGAGTTTGGCCCTATAAGGTTGCCTAGTTCATCTATCTTAATGGCACCAGTGGAAAGCGAAACTCCTCTATCGAAATGTTTGACTTCAGGCTTGGGAGGGACAACTTTAAAGGTTGTCAAACCCATTTTAGGTTCATAGTTTGTCACCGAGTTCTGGGCACGATGATACCATGTGGCTGTTAGTGGAACTTCTTCTCCTTCACTTTTTTTTGCTGGTGGCCATTTAATTTCTAATTCTGACTTACTTTTTTTCAAAGATCTTTCCCTGTTACTACTTTCATTAAGTGGATTTATCTTCTCTTTTGCTGTACTGGTTTCAGCTGAAGCCTTGGAGTGAGACGGATTCAGCTTAGATTTACATTCCTCAGACTTGGCACCTTGCTTGTGTGGTGTTTCCTGTCTGAAGCCCTTTTCAATTCTTTTTTCAAAAGAGGATGTGAGAGATTCAAATAGATCTCTCCTCTGTTCCACAGGCAAGAGGCTGAATTCATTTTCAGTCAGGTGTTGATATATTAAGTCCTTGGATACACATAATGCTCCACCATCTGTGTGTCCTTTATCAAAAGAACCTGCATTGTTGTTTTTATTTGTAAAGTTCCCTGTAATAACAGAGTCATCCACGGTATTTTGTAATGATCTTGTCTCTGTCTCTTGACCTCCAGCAGAGTTAGAGGTGCTAACTTCTGGAGCATCATCTATGACTGTTACTGGAATAGAAATGGTAATATCTTGGGTAGCTTCAACTTTTCTTGCATGCGGCTTCAACACTTCATCGATGTACTCAGTGTCAGAGTTGCTTATACCATCCACTGCTGCAAATACAGATACAACATTATATACAGGCAGCATTTAGGCAATACAATTTTAAATCTCACAAACAGCCAGTACAAACTTAAATGGATCAGATAGCTACATTAAAACTAACAGGTATATATTAATGCCTGTATTGCAGAAAGGGACAGATCTGGATCCTTTTTATTGTCTGGTTGCTGATTAAGACCAGCCAGCAGTCATCTTTCTTCAGCCAGTGGGAAACATACAAACGTAGCTGAAAGCAGAATTTAATCCATTGTTCGTTCCTTATCTTTGACTAACTTCTTCCAGTGATAAACATTTCACCACATGACTCTGAAGGAGAAATGTTTCTGAGAAACTGCAAGCAACTCCAAATTACATTTCCCAGACCTGGTTAATCATAGCAGCTCAGCTGAAGGACTTCTTTGAGCAAGCAAAGAAACAGTACTTGTACTTTTTTCTCCATTCTTCTCACCCTTCGCTACCAGTGACTCCAGAAAGCCTCTCTGTGCAAGAAGATTAACTTCTCAAATTTGCTGGCATAAATCAAGGGTTACAACACGGAAGCTAAGAAATTGCAATGTTAGAGAACTGACAGAGTTAAGTCCTCCGGTGAAGTTCTAAAGTAAAGGTGGGAAGTTTTATAAAGTACTCAAAATAATTTTCTGACAAACCATTAACTGAGAAATACTTTCACTCACAGTAGGAAAAAGAAGAGCACATTATGACATTTATCTCTTGTTTCTTTTCACACTTTTGATTTTTATCTTTAAAATAGCTCTGCTAACACAGAGGAGGCATGGGGTACAAAAATGTCCCCACTTTCACCATTTCATTATCAGAAAATACAAACCAGAAACATTGTTAATTAAAATTTGATTTGATAAATTTGTTTTGATAAAATGATTTAGTTTCATTGAAGACAGTGACATTATCACAGAATCACAGAATGTCAGGGGCTGGAAGGCACCTCCAAAGCTCATCCAGTCCAGTCCCCTGCCAGAGCAGGATCTCCTATACCAGATCACACAGAAACACATCCAGGGGAGTTTTGAATATCTCCAGAGAGGGAGACTCCACAACTCCCCTGGGCAGCCTGTGCCAGGGCTCTGTCTCCCTCACAGCAAAAATTCTTTTCTTCATGTTTGCAAGGAATGTCTATTACACCAAATCTGGCCCTTAAGATGTGCCCATAAACTGCTGTTCATTTCTTATTGATAGCAGACACTGAAATAAAACGACAATCCGATAAGGAGCTTGAAAAACATTCAGTGTGAGCCTATGAAGACCAGATGCTCCTGAAGCACAGGGAAAGCAACTACTTTGGATGGGCCACATTTTGTCTGAGACCTGTGAGTTGCTCCCCACGATCAAAGTGAGAAATGTGCAGATGTCTCAGAGTACAGTTTGAGTCTGCAACTCCTGGCTATGCCTCCATCTTTTGTACTTCAGACGTTACACACTTCCATACCTTCTAACTCCTTGTCCAGGCCAGCTAAAGTCTGCTGGAGTTGTGCAGCAATGAACTCAGCCTCATTCTCATGCTCAGCTGAAGCCATTTCTTCATCTCTCCTGCTAAAGGAAAATTAAAAAGGCTGGGTATCCTTTTTTTTTTTCTCCAGAATCATAGAATCAATCAGGTTGGAAGAGACCTCCAAGCTCATCCAGTCCAACCTACCTCCCAGCCCTATACAATCAACCAGCTCATGGCACTAAGTGCCCCAGCCAGTCTTTTCTTGAACACCTCCAGGGACAGCAACTCCACCCTCTCTTCCTGGCTGCTCTCCAGTCACTGTCCCCAGCCTGTAGCATTGCTTGGGTTTGTTGTTGTGGTCAAAGTGAAGAACCCTGCACTTGGCCTTGTTAAATCTCATCCCATTGGCCTCTGCTTACCCACCCAGGCTGTCAAGGTCCCTCTGCAGGGCCCTCCTACCCTCCAACAGATTAACACCTGCTGCTTTTTTGGTGCTTTGCACTGTTGCTGTGAAACACACTATCATTTCAGCCCTTTTGGTTCTACTGAAGTCATGAAACTCATTCCCAAAAGCATGAAAAATACAGGCTATCTGGTGCCTGAGCATACTCAGAGTACTGACGATCAAAAGCTTCGGATTTGACACCTGTCACAAAGACATGCTCCAGCTTCACTGTGCAGTACTCGTTTCTGCTGGCCTACAGAAAAGCAGCATATGCAAGGCAAAGGTTTTGCATATCCATACAATTTTAAAGCAGACCACTGGCCATCCTGTGCCTCCACTATACCAACACATCTGCACCTTAATTAAATAAAACTTGCATGACTGTTGTGGAAAGCCCAAATTAGGCCTAAAGACATCCTGGCTTGCCCAGACATGTTTCTCTGCTCTCCCTCCTTCTGCTGATGGGAGAAGCAACTGCAGGAAAGGAGGACAAAAGGCCTGATGCCTCCATGTCTGTCCAAACTTGTTACAGGGTACCCACAAGTGTTTATACACTTGTTTGTGTTCTGCCCTAAAAGGTAAAAGTAAGCCCTGCCTTTACCTAATATGGTTAAGTTTGGCTAACTGCCATTTGGATTGACTGATCTGTGGCCAAAGGCCCATTAGTCTCAGGATGTATTGATATAAAGAGATGAGCAGGTAAAGACAATGTGCTGCTGCCATTGCTTTTGCCTTAATGTACTCTCTGCTTGAGTTCTGCCTCCCTCATTGCCTTACTGCATCCTACCATGCTCTGCAGCATTGTCTGCTAAGCTATAAGCCAGCTCTGCTACATATTAACAAACCCTGATACTTTGGGTTTGTCTGCCTGAAAACCTACTGTGTCTCAAGTTTACCAGGCACAGGCCTTAAGTGCCTATCATGATAGGCTTGCTTAGCCTGCGTGACATCATGCCAGGACTGCACATCTACAAGACACTCTGCCTGCACCTGCAAGTCTCTATGCCGAGTCTGGAGACAAGAGGAACCAGGATCAGGTCAGAGACTGCCTGCCTGTCTCCCAGCACCTGTGCTGGTTTGAAGCTAATTGGAATATTTTAATGAGAGCAATCAGATTGTTGGCTGTGAAAAGAAAACTACATGATGTCTGTTTCACTCAAAGGTTTGCTTAGACATATAAAAACCAGAGCACAAACATAGATAAGGCAATGTCTCTCCCTGACTTCTGCCAAATTAACTGCTTCTGCCTGACCCTGTGCATAACTCAACCAATCATTTCCTTCTAACCCCCTTGCTGATTCTTCCAACTCCCCTTACACAAAAGAGAGAGATTGTGAGATAAGGGAGCAGGTGGGATGGGGTGGAAAGAAGGTGGAAGGGTGATTAGGAACCCCTCCAGGGCAGCTGGCTGCTGAGAAGGGTATTGCATTTCTGTATTCCTTTTAACTTGTATACAACTGTGTATAGTTGTAAATATTTGTAATATATTGTAAAGATCTGCTTGTATAGTGTGCTAAGCTGTAAATATAAAGCTTCATTCTTTAACTTCCAGACAGCTGCGTTTAGTTTGGGTGAATTCACTGCATGTATGTGTGGGGGGTGGGCGACGCCCAGAACCGCTACAGCATCCCTGATAAGAGTCTGGGAAGAACTAGAAGCCTCTCAATGGCTATTAAGACACTGACAGAACTCTCTGTGTCCCAGGCTGGGAACTACAAGGTTGAAAATCCTTTAGGGACTAGATAGTTGTTATCCAATGCCATAATTCTGCTATCTCTTTATAAACTAGCAGCGAGGCTAACTCGCTCTCCTTTCCTCTCCCTCCAGCCCTGTGTCTGGTGGGGGCTGCTTATCGGTACAAACATGTAAGGAGTAGGCCTGTTCTGGGGCCTCCAGAGGCTTTTGTTTAGGCCTATGGGTGGCAGATGTGCTGTGAGGGGAGGACTAGAACACTGGGGATTATAGATTTAGTCTTGGGTTGGGGGAAATTCAAGGGGTTTGCTATCTGTTTTGTAATTTATTTCTGTGTCTCTCTTTCCAAATATAACTGCTTGCTCTCCAATTCATTTGAGAGCTTCATTCATGAAATCACAGAATCAAACAGCTTGGAAGAGACCTCCAAACTCATACAGTCCATCCTAGCACCCAGTCCTAGCCAATTAACTAGACCATGGCACTAAGTGCCCCATCCAGGCTTTGCTTGAGCATGTCCAGGGACAGCAACTCCACCACCTCCCTGGGCAGCCCATTCCAATGCCAATCACTCTCTCAGCCAACAACTTCCTCCTAACATCCAGCCTAGACTTGCCCTGGCACAACTTGAGACTGTGTCCCCTTGCTCTGTTGCTGGTTGCCTGGCAGAAGAGATCAACCCCATCTGGCTACAGCCTCCCTTCAGGTAGTTGTAGACAGCAGTGAAGTCTGCCCTGAGCCTCCTCTTCTGCAGGCTGCACCCCCACAGCTCCCTCAGCCTCTCCTCACAGGGCTGTACTCCATGCTCCTCACTTGCTTCTGTCAGCTCTTTAAAAACCACAACACCCTGCAAGTGTTTGGGTACTGTCTGGGAGCTGAAGTTATTCAGGGGAGTCTGGAGATGAATGTTCTGTGATTAAATACTCAAAAGCCTCTTTAGCAAACCTCTCTACATTCTCTGCATCTAATCCTGAGTGCCTTCTGCCTTAGCAGAAAGGATATTCCTGGCTCCATCTAGTGGGCACGTGGTGTAATTAACCACAAGAACCTCTTTCCAGTTGTGATGATTTAATGTTTGTATTATGGCTAGTTATTTCTCAAGTGTTCTAGAGTCTCTTTATCCTATGTATAATGTTTTCATGACCATTGCACAGAAACAATTATTATTAAAAGTTCCTGGGTGAGTGGTGAGAGTCCTGAATATAAAAATTGATAAATTATATTAACTTTGAAAAAATCCTATCTTGTATCATTCATTACCCTCCAAACCAATGGCAATGAAAAATAAACACAGCTAAGTGCTGCGTCATGAGGAGAGGGAGAGGAGGAGAAAACAGAAACTTATCCCTTGAGAGATATTTCTAACTAAATATATTGCAGAGGCCTGATTGTTGCCAGAAAATAGCTCCCTGCATTTTGATGAACTTGTACAAAGATCTAACACAAATTTGAAATCAAAATCGGGGCAAGTATTGTCTTGGCTTATTAAACAAAAGAAAGAAGGAAAAAAAAGGGGAAAAGAAAAGAAAGAAAAGAAATAAATTAAAGAAAAAAAATTTTAAAAAGGAAAAAGAAAAAAATTAAAAGGGAAGAAAAAAAAAGGGAAGATGAAAGTAAGAAAAAGCCCTATTAAAAATAAAATTACAAAAATACAAATGCAATTTGCTACACAACGGACCTTCTGCTTCTTGGGAAGAAAAATCTTGACCAGCAGAGCTTTTCTACCTAGATCACTGATATTAGGATCGAAAGAATTTTCTCCGTCTCCATGTGCCTTGCCTGAATTTAAGACAAGTCTGTGACATTGCATCTAAGCCTTGCCCTTGTGATTAACCTATTGAAAAAACAGTCCTCAACTCTAGCTACACTTAAACTGACTCTAGTCAGGCGAAACAGATTTGCTCTTTTCAAGAGCAGCACAGATACAGTACCAGACAATGCTTTTTTGGCAGTTGTTGTTGTTTACCTAATCTTACCTGAAAGATGCAATTTGTGCTGCCCTTTAAGACAACAACCTGAAAAAAAATTCAAGGATACTCTCTGACATTGAACCATGACAATGTACCTTCTTTTTTGCTTTTTTGTTCTGTTTTGTTGATACCAGGAGCAAATGAAAGCACAAGTTGAAGCATCAGGTATTTAACTTTACTTACTTTAGTTAGTTACCATTAACCTCTACGACTCTGCAGTAGCCCTAAAGCCCAAGTAAGCTACTTGCACCTAAACTGCCTTGCACTTACAAGTACAACAAAATGCACGTGCAAGGAAGCCTCCTTTCTCACATCCTCATCCTTGTGCATTTGAACACAGAGATGTGATGAATTCAAGGTGGTAAAGCTACATGTACGTGCTGAAGTGGTTTCCTATCTTGGATTCTAAGACAGAAACCTGTATTGGTTGTTTAAACATAGTGGAATAGACAGTGTCATGAAACTGGACACAGAGAGAGTGTCTGCTCAGCAAGTTTGCTGATGACACCAAACTGGGAGGCTTGGCTGATACAGCTGAGGGCTGTGTTGCCATCCAGTGAGACAGGGACAGACAGAGCTGGGCACAGAGGAACCAAATGAGGTTCAACAAGGACAAGTGCAGAGTGCTGCATCTGGGGAGGGATAACAAACTGCACCAGAGCAGGCTGGGAGGTGATCTGCTGCAGAGCAGCCCTGTAGAGAGGGACCTGAGAGTGCTGGTGGAGAATATCCATGGCACAGCAATGTGCCCTGGTGGCCAAGAGGGCCAATGGGGTCCTGGAGGGCATTAAGAAAAGTGTGTCCAGCAGATTCAGGAAGGTTCTTTGCTGCCCCACTCTGCCCTGCTGAGACCTCATCTTGAGTACTGCCTTCAGTTTTGGGCTCCTCAGTTTAAGAGGGGCAGGGATCTGCTGGAGAGAGTCCAAGGGAGGGCTCTGCTCACTTGCTCCCTGGGATAGGACAAGGAGAAAAGGGTGTAAGCTGCAGCACAGGAGGTTTCACCTCAACACAAGGGGGAACTTATTGACTGTAAGGGTCCCAGAGCTGAGCACTGGCACAGGCTCCCCAGAGAGGTTGTGGATTCTCCTTCTCTGGAGACTTTCAAGGCCTGTCTGGATGTGTTCCTGTGTGACCTGAGCTAGATGGCACGGCTCTGCTCTGGCAGGGGAGTTGGACTCGATAACTTCTTTGGGTCCCTTCCAATCCCTGTGGTATCCTGTGACAATTTCTTCCAACATTTGCCACTGACTTGAGCTTTGACATGCCCTAAAACATCCCCAGAAGCCAACATGAACTGATGATGCTGAGGCTTGGCACCCACACTGCAAGCCTCACAGTAAATGGATTTCTCCCTGATGGAGAATCAGCTGAAGTTTCCAGCAGAGGCGACTGCAGAGGAGACTGCAGTCCTACTGTGCCATGAAGCAGACACACATAAATCAATTTTAGCAATCTGACAAAAAGATTTAAAACTACTGTGGCATTCAAATTGGGAGAGAAGATCGACAAACAAAACTCTCAACTCAAAGGCAGCAGAAAGAAGGAACTGCTGAATTTCATTTTGGTTTGTGCAGTGCAAAGTTTCATAAATTTAATTTAAAAAAATATTTGCTCTCCTTTGAGTGCATTTTAAAGAAATTTATTTGCAAACTCAGATGCAGCATTTTTGATGGGAGAATTACTCAAACTGTGCACCACCTAAGCAACATGACTGTCCAGCACAGAAGGCAAACACTGCTTTCTCCTTTACAAAACTGGTTCTGTGGCATAGTTGTACACAGCTGGAAGTAAATTACTGACACACACTTAGAGCCCTTCTCTAAGGCTCTGTGAAGAAGCTGTTTCCAGTACCTTGCAAGAAAAAAGTATAAACCTGTATCTATCCTAGGACAAGATCTAATTTCACAATGGCTGTGCCAGCTCACCACCTTTTTGGTACGATTGCATCTTTCTTGCCAGTTGCTTGACTGTTCTACAATAGAGCAAATTCTATCACTAAGAGTGTCTGTGCTGGGCTCTCTCCAGGAAATAACAGGAAGTATCTGCTTGATAACTCCATAGGCAAATTATCTAGGAAGACAGATTTTTTACTGAAACAGGGATTCCTGTACTCCAAGCATGCAGTGCACGTCTACTGCACTGCCCACTTCTCTTCCAACATCAGAGGGAATCTTTTCCCCAGTGACTCCTTATAGCAAAATTATCTTCTCCTCGATGAACATCATCAGTCAACAGATGCCACAGGCTCACAGAATGTCAGGGGTTGGAAGAGACTCAAAGAGATCATCCAGTCCAACCGCCCCTACCAGAGCAGGACCATACAATCTAGCTCAGGACCCAGAGGAATGCATCCAGACAAGCCTTGAAAAGTCTCCAGAGAAGGAGACTCCACAACCTCTCTGTTGATTTCATTCTTGTACACTTCTGCAGTGCCTACACATAATTTGCCTCTCAATCTCTGATTTCAATGTCTTTATCTAGACAACTGGGACAATAACATTCAATTTGCAGAACTCATCTGAAGGAAAGAGTACAGTGCAGTGAAAATGAAATTTGCTTTCAGAGATGGAGCAGCAGAAAAGGCAGATCTTTTCTTTTGCATTTCCAAATTCTCACAAGAACTATTGTTTTGTTCAGTTCATCTCCCAACTCACCTACAAAGCAAGACAGAAGGCAAAGATGAGCCATGGGGCTTTTCTTAAAATTCCCAGCATTGAGATTTAAAATATGATATTTCTAGTGTTGAGCATTTACAATATGGTATGTATTTTCTGAAGTTGGATGAGGCCTTGAGCAACCTGTTCCAGTGGGAGGTGTGCCTGCCTATGGCAGGGGGCTGGAATTGGATGAGCTTTGAGGTCCTGTCCAACCTAAACCATTCCATGGTTCTAAGTGAAGGTCTGGCAGTTTCCACTAGCTCACATGATTTATAAATATGCCTCAGAAAACTCTGACAATAGTACTTGGGAAAGGAAAACAAAAAGGTCCCTTTTTTTTTTTCCCATAGCCCTCTTCCCTTCTAACTCCACACACTTTTCTTTTGTTGACAGTCCTGTTTTGGCTGGAATCCAAGAAAAATATCACTTATTCCGATACCACATTTTACATTCTGGATAAACATTACCAGTGGTATTTTCTCACACAGATTTTTTTTTGCTTAGAGAAGAACTTGATAACCTTTATGCTGCCTTTCTGGTAAAACATGAGGTGCTAAAAATACAGCTCTGGTGTGTGTTTCACCCAAGCTCAAAACGGCAAATGTGCAGGGTTCCTGGAAGCCTGCGCACTTATTTCTTATGCAGACAAGCAGAGATTTGTGCAAGAGAACAGAATGGAGCAAAGTGACTACCAAAAAGCAGCCTTTATTGTTCTACTGAGCTTGGGCTACAATGCATAACTACTCCTCAGCAGTCATTTTAACAGTTGGAGGCAAAATGAAATTTGGAGCAGTATTTCATCAGATTAGTGGCACGGGATATAGACATGAGAATGTCTACATCCTAAGAAAGACATTAAATTCTCCAATAAACCTAGCTGGAAATCACAGAATCAAACAGCTTGGAAGAGACCTCCAAACTCATACAGCCCAATCTAACACGCACCTAGTCCTAGCCAATCAATCAGACCATGGCACTAAGTGTCCCAGCCAGGCTTTGCTTGAACACCTCCAGGGACGGTGACTCCACCACCTCCCTGGGCAGCCCATTCCAATGCCAATCACTCTCTCTGCCAACAACTTCCTCCTAACAGCCAGCCTAGACCTCCCCCAGGCACAGCTTGAGACTGTGTCCCCTTGTTCTGTCACTAGTTGCCTGGGAGAAGAGACCAACCCCACCTGTAGAGACCAATGAGGTCACACCTGAGCCTCCTCTTCTCCAGGCTAAACTAAATGCTGCATTAGAAAGAAAATAAGACCAGCAGCAAAACAATGGGTATGCAATGACAGAAGCTGTCATTTTATTATAGTTAAAGCAGCTTTACCCATGGGTCTGTAAATCACAGAATCACAGAATGTCAGGGGCTGGAAGGGACCTCAAAAGTTCTTCCAGTCCAATCTCCCTGCCAGAGCAGGCTCTCCTAGACGAGATCACACAGGAACACATCCAGGTGGCTCTTGGTTATCTCCAGAAAGAGAGACTCCACAACTGCCCTGGGCAGCCTGTGCCAGGGCTCTGTCACCCTCACAGCAAAAAAAATTCCTCCTCATGTTTAAATGAAACTTCCTATGCCTCAGTTTCCACCCACTGCCCCTTGACCTGGCACTGGGCATCACCCAGCAGAGCCTGGCTCCAGCCTCCTGGCATTCACCTTTACATATTGATAAACATTGATGAGGTCACCTCTCAGACTCCTTTTCTCCAAGCTGTGATAATGATAAAACTAACTCAAGAACTCCTGCATGTTCTGGTACCAGAGGTAGAGGACACCACTGCTACTGTAACCACTGAAACACAACACAGACCTACACAAACTGCAGAGATAGGACTAAGTTTCAGGTATCTAAACTCAGGTACTTGGTGCCACTTGAAATACTGCAGGATATTGAAGACATCTGTTTGGGGCTGGGAGACATTAGAAGGAGTAACACATCTCCTGCTGGAGAGGTGGTATAAAGCAAGAATGCATGGCAGGAGACAGTTCTGAGATTAACTGAGCATGACCCAAAGGTCTTGCTGCTTTTTACTGTTTGCTTTATCAGAAGACTTGAGAACATGGTTTCATTTAAACACAAGGAGGAATTTGTTCCCTGTGAGGGTGACAGAGCACTGGCACAGGCTGCCCAGGGCAGTTGTGGAGTCTCTCTTTCTGGAGATAATCAAGAGCCACCTGGATGTGTTCCCATGTGATCTGGTCTAGGAGAGCCTGCTCTGGCAGGGAGATTGGACTGGAAGAACTTTTGACTCCCTCTCTGGAGATATTCAAGAGCCGTCTGGATGCATTCTGGTGTAATCCAGTCTAGGTGATCCTGCTCTAGCAAGCGGCATGGACCGGAAGATCTTTCGAGGTCCCTTCCAGACCCTGACATTCCATGATTTTCTTTCAAGGACAGAATATAACAGCAAGAGAGCAGTTAGGAGAAGTGGTGGACTTCCTGGTCACCTCAGCTATGACCTGACCAGTGCTGCTTTCCATTTTTGCTGTCTCCTGTGAGCTTCAGCATAATGATGTAATGCTCAAACGACCAAAGCATGTTAAAATGCAAAAATCTACAGAGTTCACAACCAGCTTAGGAATGGTTAGATAGCAAAGTCACCACTTGTCTTTGTTATAAGATTTCTGAAACTGGCAGGCAACTAGAAAAAGGAAAAGGCACATGCTCATCACCTGTTGAATAACAGCAGATAACCTCATTTTTAAGTTCTTCAGTGTCTGATAAAAAAAAAAATGTGTATGCTTTCTGTGAACAAGGTACAGGTAACATTTTTGCTTCAAGTCTTGTGGTTTGTGTTCTGTTTCTAATTCCATGGGGCTGCATCAAACTTAGCCTTTAGGCTAGATTTATACCTGTGCTGAACAAAAATCATCAAAAAATAAATTAAACTATCTTCCAGTCATAGAACACAAAGGTCCAGTAGTGACTTCAACCACAAATATCACCTAATTAAAATAAAGAATCTGCATGTATAGATGAGGAGGAAAGTTAAGTAATTTTTCAGCAGTAGTTGGGTTTGTGGTCCTTTTACAGTCCTCCTCCATGGTTACTGTGTCGAAAATCTAAGCAGAAAGCAGAAGAAAATGTCTATCATTCTGTGGCTTAATGCTAGAAGTCTCTAGGCTTGTTACATATCAAGATGATTTAGCTTCAGGAGTCCCCCAACATATGCTGGTTCCAGGGTACTGCTGCACAAGCAGCAGCTTGTCGTTGCTATACAGCTGGAAGCATGCCCCTGCTCCCCCTCTCCTCACACGAGTTTCTGGCAAAAGCTTCTCAACTGGAAAGCCTGCAGGCAGGTAGCATTGTCAGAAATAGGCAGAGGAAAGTGGTTTTAAATCTTAATACAGCCACATCACCTGTGCAATACCATGTTGTAAGTTAAAAGAGGGCACAGTGAAGTTAAGTAACTTCTCTTGCTTTACACAGAAAAATAAGAAAGAGAGCCTTCTGTCTTGGAAGCCAGCACTACACCTTTAGCAATCTGAGCCTTTTCCTAATGGGTAAAATATTCTACAGCTCCAATGTATGCAGCATTTTTCCAGAGGATGAGTGTAACAGAAAGGATAAACTGGATTCCTGCTCTACAGTGACTGTGAGGATGTGTTCCTTAACCATATAATCCCTTCCTAACCATGAAGATCTGCCAGCAGAAAAACTGCATCCAAATTCAAAGAGTTTTGTGGAATAAAGGGAAAGCCAAAGATAAGGAAGGAAATTAGCAAAATCATGTCAGAAGCAGAGGCTTGCAAATATGTCAGACACCTGGGTCTTAATTAAGCAATTTTGCACCCCTGAACTTCTCCCTGTCAGTTTAACCCTTTCTCAATTTTCCTCCCTGCCCCTTAAAACTACATTTCTGTTTTCAAAAAAGTGAAGTGTGTTTACCCAACTAAAACAAACCCTACCCTGCAGAGAAAGAGCAAAATAAACCTCCCCTCATTTCTCAAAGGTGACAACAAACAGCATTTAATTACACAGCATGTGTCTGTCTGGAAAGGGGTACTGGTAATATGTACAATGCTATTTTTCATTGGAGTTTTTCTCCTTCCTTTCTGTCTGCCTTCTGCCATCCATTATTGCATTTTTAATTCCTTTGATCACCTTCATTGCTGAATTCTCTCTAGGTGCCAATTTCTCTTTCCCTCCTGAGCTTTCCAAGGGGGACACAAAACCTTCTAACACTTGAATTTCAATGGGCTGAAAATTAGGCAGAACAAGTTCACCCACCCCTATCCTTTTAAGCTTTTGCTTTAAACTAACTCATCAAACCCCTAACAGCTTTGTAGCAAAGACCAAGTATTTCCTAGGTTGGTAATAAAAAGAACTCTTCTCCTCCTAGAAGCTTCAACTAACCCAACCACAGGCAAAGGTAACTTCTTCCAAAAGAAAGGGAGGAAATGAGATTATCCCTGCTCCAGACCCACAGCATGAACCAATCTCAGGAGGGTTTCCCCACCCCCATCCTCTGCCCTCCACTAGCTTTAAATGAAAAAATACTCCTCTCTCATGCATTTTTCCTGCCCTGAGACAGGCTGGTGGAGCCACTCTTAAGACACCTTTTAAAACCCCCAATATCAGCTGCTTATAACTTTGAGAAATTACACATCGTTGGTGGTGGCAGTTCAAATGTGACAATTTATAGCATGCCCATGATCATTCTATTACTTTATTTCAGCCACAGTGGTTAAATGCCTTTTAAGAACAGACTTTGGAGGAAAAAGGGAGAGATGCATTCTGATACACAAGACACTATTCAATGTTCAGTCCTCTGAGCTTTAAATGTACCCATGTGGTACACGGATACTGGAATGAGGAGTAAGTTAAAAACAGCAAGAGGAAATTAAATAGTTCTGTCTCCAGAAGAGAATGCGAGCTGAGAGTGAATGGTGCTGTACTTCTTTTATTCATTGCACTCTGAAATGAAGAACTAAAACAGAGTGTGAGGACATTTCCTGGAGACTTTATCATTGTGTGCAGAAAAGGGGGGAGAGGGGGAGAATTAAGGTTACAGGGGGGAACCTAGGGTTACAAAGACAGCTTTAATATTAATGTTACCTACTTTGAGCAAGTGACCTAGCATCACTAATAATATTATTTTAACACAATTTTTCCTGTGCAATTATTTATAAAGCTGCAGCCAGTAGGTGTGTATGATGCTTTATAGGCATATAAAGATGTCTGTTCCCTGCCCCTAGGAGCTTGCGTGATGACACCACACAAGGGATGGGAAAGGAGGGGGTATGGGAGGACAGAGTTGCAACACTATGAGATCATGAGATGTGCTTACTGCTACATAAGCAACATTTCAGCTTCTTTGTGGTTTTCTTGTTACTCATTTGACACTATATATTAAAATTTGGTGAACAGATACATAACACAAAGAAAGCACTCATAAGGAGGCATATGAAGAAAGAGAACTGTGTAGCACAGTGTTCGTCGTCAGCAGTTAATATTAAAACATTCACAGTCAAACGTTGCATGTAGTCAATTATTTACACAGGGTTAACCCTTGGCACCTCCAGCTGAGGTCTGGATTCTGCTCCACCAGGCACTGTACAAACATGCCGTGAGATATGATAGCTGCGTTATAGTTTTTGCGGTAAAAAAGCAGGCAATGACTGAAAAGGATATCAAAGGTGGAGAGACAAGGATGGTTTAATAGGTTAAAAGTAGAGCCAAGAGTATGCTAGAGTGTTTTGACATTTGATTTGATACTCTGTATGCTGATTAAGATGTGTATTTGGATTAAGATTGGTCAAACAAGAATCAACCATCACCACCCCAGAAAAAACAGTGCACCTGCAAGTTACTCTCATGTACTGGAAAACAAAACCGTGGAGGAAAAACATCAGCTTGGAAGCCCTGGAATCCAGGGACCTTCTTTTAGATATTTTTGTTTCTCTGCTCTAGGAACTGAATGAGAGTGGAGTTCTGCTGTGGTTGTCATTTCTGTGTGTGCAAAGCCTGTGGTATATGCCATTTCTGACTTGGCTGTACTGTTTACGCTGCTATGTGCAGACAAATCTATTGCGTGTTGAAGACTGTGCCCTTAAATGCTCACAACTTTCCTCAACCTCAGCAGCAGATGGGGTGCAGCCTCTATGGGACTACACAGAGACGAGGCCACTCAGCAAACAATTCCAGAAACTCTAAAAAACCCAGTTTAAATATGCAATTAACCAAAGTAAGCAACGTGACAAAATACTACTGATCCCTTAGAGCACAGGCTAAGCCTCTGGCTCAAACCTCAGTAAAAACCATGGGCTTTATTCCACTCTCTGCTGGAGCCCTTCACAGAGGATGTGCAAAATATTCTCTGGGGCCAGTCCTGTTTAATATCTTCACTGATGATCTGGATAAGGGGATTGAGACCTCCATCAGTGAGTTTGCAGATAACAGCAAGTTGGAAGCAAGTATGGATCTGTTAGAGAGCAGGAGGGCTCTGCAGAGGGACCTGGACATGCTGGACAGATGGGCACGGTCCAACACCAAGAGTATTAACAAGGCCAAGTGCCAGGTTCTGCACTTTGGCCACAACAACCCCACGTAGTGCAAGAGGCTGGGGATAGAGTGGCTGAGAGCAGACAGGCACAGAGGGACCTGGGGGTGCTGATCAACAGCTGAACATGAGCCAGCAGTGTGCCCAGGTGGGCAGCAGAGCCAATGGCATCCTGGCCTGGCTCAGGAGTAGTGTGGCCAGCAGGACAAGGGAGGTTATTCTGCCTCTGTACTCAGTACTGGTCAGGCCACACCTTGAGTGCTGTGTCCAGTTCTGGGCTCCTCAATTTAAGAGAGATGTTGAGGTGCTGGAAGGTGTCCAGAGAAGGACAGCAAGGCTGGTGAGGGGCATGGAGCACAGCCCTGTGAGGAGAGGCTGAGGGAGCTGGGGGTGTGCAGCTTGCAGAAGAGGAGGCTCAGGGGTGACCTCATTGCTGTCTATGGCTATCTGAAGGGAGGTTGTAGCCAGGTGGGGCTGGGCTCTTCTCCCGGGCAACCAGAAACAGAACAAGGGGACACAGCCTCAAGTTGTGACAAGGCAGGTTCAGGCTGGATGTTAGGAGGAATTTGTTGTCAGAGAGAGTGATTGGCATTGGGATGGGCTGCCCAGGGAGGTGGTGGAGTTGCCATCCCTGGAGGTGCTTCAGAGGTGGCTGGATGAGGCACTTAGTGCCATGGTTTAGTTCATTAGAAAGGTTGGGTGCCAGGTTGGACTCTATGATCTTAGAGGTTGTGCTAGTTTGAAGCAAGCTGGAATGTTTTGGTAAAAGAACTAGATAACGGGCAGTGAAATGAAAAACAATTGTGTCTACTTCTCTCACAGTCACGCTGAGAACTCTGGGAAGAAGAAGAAAACATTCTCCATTTTGTCTCTCACTCTTGCTTTTGCCTTAGACCTGGTCACATCTCATTAACCCTGCTCCTACTAACCTTGCTCCCTAACCTCTTGGCTGCACCTCTTTTCTTCCTGAGGACTGGGGTAAGGTTGAGAGGGACGGGGGGAGGTGTTGGGGTGGTTTGAGAGCCCCTCCTGGGGACCTTGGTTTCTGGGAGGGGAGTTGTGCTTTTATATTGTTTATCCTTTGTATATTTCTGTATATAATTGTATATAACTGTATATATTGTAAATAGCTGCTTGTAAATTCTGCTAGCTGTAAATAAATTGCTTCATCTATATTCCCAGGGTCCGTCTGAGTTAGCTGGGGCAAATTCAAAAGTGTGGGAGGGGCGGGGTAACCCCCAAACCATCACATTTTTAATTGGCTTTCCCAACGTGGGGCTAGATATTTTGGAGTGAGTGGAAATTAGCTCTGGGAATTAAGATGAAGCTAATCAAGCAGCTATTGTATTTGGTTGGTGCATTGCTCTGGTCTGGTTTTGTTTTCTTGGTATTTAGTTGGTTAAAAGGTCAAATTGTTGCTTATTTCATTGATCTGGCTTATAATAAGGCAAAAGTTAAGCTTTCAAACATGTTCTGGAGCTGGGGTGATTTTATTCTTGGTTATGCTGGTTTTAATATCTCTGAAAATATTACCAAGGACATTACAGGAGCTCTGGTCAATAATGTGACAATCAATGGAAATTCTGCTTTAAATATGGCTCTAATGAGAGTTATTCAGCCTAAGACAGGAATTCCAACTGTTTGCCTAGGCACATGCTCGTGTAAAACTGTTTTTCTTCTCTCAGTTTTTAATATTTGCCTCATGATTTTAATATTCATATTAATTTTGGCATTATTGGTGAAAAATTCAAAACCAGCTTCTGTAAGAGCTAGGAAAAATTCTGTGTCTCAGAAGCAGTCTCTTTCACAGCAAAACAAGGGAACACAGTTATCGGCTTCCCCCTTGCCAGCCTCTGCCCCTCCTTCTCCAAGTGCTGGGAACACAGCCAGTGTTCCTGCCACTAACGTAAACAATGATAACGGGCAGAGTTCGGCAGGAGCCCTAGGAGGACAGGCAGGTACCCAAAATCAGAATGTTCCTAGCAAAAATGAAAACAAGTCAGGGTTGGCAGGCATCCCAGGAGGACAGGCAAACAATCCCACTAATGCTGGTAACACTAGCCCAGTCAGTCCAAATCCTAATGACACCAGCTCAGCCAATTCAAACCCCCAGCCAGCAGACCAGAACCAAAATCCTCCTGTTAAAAGCAAGGCAGATCTGAACTCACAGGCTCCAAATCAGACCTCCAATAATTCAAATGCTCCAGGTCAGACCCCTAAGGATTCAAACCCTCCAAGTCAGACCCCTAATGATTCAAATCCTCCAGCAGACACATCCAAGTCTGTTGCTGCTCAGGCCTTTCTGGCACCTGCTAAGGCAAAAGCTAAGACAAAGAGTGGTTCGCAGGAGGATGTAAGAGATGGGACCTCTGGTGATCAGCAGCAAGAAGAGGAAGAGGAGGCAGTTAGTCTGCGAGACCTTGTAGATGTGCTGAGACAACAATACTCAAGTGAGAGGAGCGCTGTGAGGTTAGCTGCCAAGAGAGAGGATGGTTCCCATGAGTTTAGGAATGCTATGAGGAAGATTGTGTTAGGCCAGGCACCACCAGATCAACAGGAAGAAGAGGAGGAAGATGACATCCAAGGCTCCAAGGATCCACTCAGAGAGGTCAGGGAAGTTAGGAAGGAATACACAAGGGAATCAGGTGAGCCAATCCTAAGCTGGCTAGTGAGATGCCGTGGCATTGGTGCTAATGCCCTGCAGGTAGGAGACAAGTCTGCCAAGCAGCTGGGACCACTCACTAAGGAGAGTGGAGTGGACAAACACCTAGCAAGTCCTCTTGGTAGGGTTAGCTTGTGGACACGCCTTCTGTTGGCTGTGGCTATGAGATATCCTTCCCGAGATGATTTGCCATGGGCTGCCAAGAAGTGGAACACCGTTGAGCAGGGAATTAAGCTTCTGAAGGAGTTTGCTGTGAAGGAAGTGCTTTATGGAGATCATGGTACTCATGAGCCTGACGATATTCCTTTGGGAACAGGTCTCATGAAGAAGCTGATTAAGCTTGCTCCTTCATCCTATGCTAACATCTTGGCCAGTAAATTTCTAGCAAGGAGTGATAATGGAAGATCTTTCACTGTTGGTGAATTCACTGATCAGCTCAGGCAGATTGAGGACAGCTTGTCACATTCTGGTATAATCTGTGCCATAAAGACTATGACTACAGAGATTAAGAATACCATGAAAGAACTGAAGGAGGACCTTACAACCTCAATTTCCAATCTGGCAAAGGATACCATTCCTGCATCATCTGAATGGGTGCATGTTTCTGCAGTCAGGAACAGACGCCCACCTCCTGCAAGGCAATTCCAGCCTAGGAGGAGACAAATTCCACCCAGACAGCAGCAATCACGTGCGTCACTGTGGATACTTCTGCGTGACACATACGGGGAGAACATGAACAAATGGGATGGTAAACCTACTTCAGCTCTTTCAAAGAGAGTCAGGGATCTGCAGAGTGGCAGAAACAGAGGCAGCAATGCCCGAAAAGTAGCTGTCACTTCTTCAGCTCCCGAGAGCAACTGCAATTGTTCCAACAGTTGCAGTTCCTCTCGCAACAACACCAATCACTGTGTACACCCTACATGCCATGTTCAGCATTAGGGGTGCCCTGCCTCCAGCCAGGAGGAGGAAAGGGATAGTGGAGAGAACCGAATCTATTGGAATGTATTCATTAGGTGGCCTGGCAGTTCAAGAGTTCGGAAATACAGGGCTTTAGTTGACACAGGTGCTCAGTGTACTTTATTGCCATCTAATTGCAAAGGGACAGAGTCCATTTCTATCTTTGGAATCACTGGTGGATCTCAAGAGTTAACTAAGTTACAGGCTGAGATCAGTTTAACTGGTAAAGAGTGGAAGACACATACTATTGTAACTGGTCCTGATGCGCCTTGCATTCTGGGAATTGACTTTTTGAGACAAGGTTGTTTCAAAGATCCTAAGGGTCACAAATGGGCTTTTGGAATAGCATCTGTAGAGATTGAGGATGATAAATTGAAATTGTCTGTTAGACCTGAACTTTCTGATGAATCTGCAGTTGTGGGACATCATGACATAGAGGACCTGGAAGTGCCAATTGCAACTCAAACTGTTCATCATAGGCAGTACAGAACTAACCGTGACTCTTTGTTGCCCATTCATCAGCTGATTCGTCAATTGGAGAGTCAGGCTGTCATCGAGAAAGCTCATTCACCTTTCAACAGTCCCATCTGGCCTGTGCGTAAACCTACGGGCGACTGGAGACTGACAGTTGACTTTCGTGCCCTCAACGAGGTGACGCCACCCATGAGTGCAGCTGTGCCGGACATGCTGGAACTCCAGTACGAGCTGGAATCAAAGGAGGCTAAATGGTATGCAACCATAGACATTGCTAATGCTTTCTTCTCTATTCCCATAGCAAAGGAGTGCAGGCCTCAGTTTGCATTCACCTGGAGAGGAATCCAGTACCAGTTCAACCGTTTGCCTCAGGGGTGGAAACACAGCTCAACCATCTGTCACTCAGTCATTCACAATGCACTGGAGAAAGGTAAAGCTCCAGAGCACATCCAGTACATCGACGACATCATTGTGTGGGGCCAAACTGCTGAGGAAGTCTTCGAGAAAGGTAACAAAATCATTGACATTCTGCTGCAAGCAGGTTTTGCCATTAAGAGAGACAAGGTCAAAGGACCTGCCAGAGAAATTCAGTTTCTGGGAGTGCGGTGGCAGGATGGTCGCCGTTACATTCCTCAGGATGTGATCAACAAAGTCTCTACCATGGCTGTTCCCACCAGTAAGAAGGACACACTTTCTTTTCTTGGTGTGGTGGGATTTTGGAGACTACATATTCCTGGTTTCAGTCAGATTGTCAAACCTCTGCATGATGTGACTCGTAAGAGAAACAATTTCGAGTGGGGACCTGAACAACAAGCAGCCTTTGATCAAATTAAGCGAGAAGTAGTCCATGCAGTGGGTTTGGGACCTGTGAGATCTGGTCCGGACATTAAAAACATTCTGTACACGGCTGCCAGTGACAATGGTCCAACTTGGAGTCTTTGGCAGAGAGCTCCAAATGAGACACGTGGTCGTCCACTTGGTTTCTGGGGACGTTGTTACAGAGGTTCAGAGACAAATTACACTGCAACTGAGAAAGAGATTCTAGCAGCCTATGAGGGAGTGAAAGCAGCTTCTGAAGTGATTGGAACTGAGTCACAATTGCTTTTAGCTCCTAGACTGCCAGTTCTTAACTGGATGTTCAAAGGCAAAGGTTCATCACCGCATCATGCCACAGATGCAACCTGGTCTAAATGGATGGCTTTGATAACCCAACGAGCACGAATGGGTAATCTTGATCGACCTGGTCTGGTGGAGGTGATCACCAACTGGCCGGAAGGCACAGACTGTTCCAAACCTCCGGAGGAGAAAGTAACTCGTGCTGAGGAAGCTCCTCCCTATGGTGATCTCTCTGATCAGGAAAAGAACTATGCTTTGTTCACAGATGGTTCCTGTCGTCTTGTTGGGAACAAGCGAATATGGAAGTCTGCAGTTTGGAGTCCAACCAGGAGAGTTACCGAAACGAAAGATGGCGAAGGAGAATCCAGTCAGTTCGCTGAGGTAAAAGCTGTTCAACTTGCTCTTGATGTGGCTGAACGTGAGAATTGGCCTATCCTTTACCTCTACACCGACTCGTGGATGGTAGCCAATGCTCTATGGGGTTGGCTAAAGGACTGGAAGAAGAATGGTTGGCAGAGGAAAGGAAAGCCTATTTGGTGTGCTGATCTATGGCAGGACATTGATGCACGGCTGGAGAAAACTCCAGTGAAGGTGCGGCACGTAGATGCACACATGCCTAAGAGCAGAGCAACTGAGGAACATCAACATAACCAGCAGGCAGACCAAGCTGCTAAGATTGATCAAGTTGATACCAACTCTGAACTTGACATTGACCTTGATTGGAAACACCGAGGTGAGCTGTTCTTAGCTCGGTGGGCCCATGACTCATCTGGACATCAAGGCAGAGATGGAACATACCGATGGGCTCGCGATAGGTCAATTGACTTGTCCATGGACGCTATCACCCAAGTCATCTATGACTGCGACATTTGTGCTGCTATTAAGCAGGCTAAGCGAATCAAGCCCTTATGGTATGGTGAGAGATGGTCAAAGTACAAGTATGGTGAAGCCTGGCAGATTGACTACATCACTTTACCTCGATCTCGTTCTGGCAAGCAGTATGTGCTAACGATGGTAGAAGCCAGCACTGGATGGTTGGAAACCTATCCAGTTCCACATGCTACTGCACGTAACACCATTGTTGGTTTGGAGAGACAGATCTTGTGGAGACATGGAACTCCAGAGAGAATTGAGTCAGACAATGGTACTCATTTCAAGAACAATCTTGTGAAAAACTGGGCCAAAGAGCATGGTATTGAATGGATCTATCACATACCCTACTATGCACCAGCTTCAGGGAAGATTGAACGCTACAATGGTTTGCTGAAAACCACCCTAAAAGCCATGGGGGGTGGAACTCTAAAAAACTGGGACAAACATTTAGCAGAAGCTACCTGGTTGGTAAATAGTAGAGGTTCAGTAAACAGAGCAGGACCTGCACAATCAGATTTGGTCCAAACAGTAGACGGTGATAAAGTTCCTGTTGTACGTGAGAAGAATCTGTTAGGGAAAACTGTTTGGGTATTTTCTCCTTCGGGCGAAGGGAAACCTGTCCGAGGGGTGGTTTCTGCTGAAGGTCCTGGTCATACATACTGGGTAATGCAGGAGAATGGTGAAATCCAGTGTATTCCACAGAGAAATTTAACTTTAGCTGAGAGAGTTTAAATTCAAGCTGTTAGGAGTTTTCTGTTCTAGGTAACATCGGCGCCCAACACTGAGAGAATCTACAATAGAATCTACAGTACGTGAGCACGAACCCAACGTCACCTGGGAGTCCCTGTTCTGAGCTTTTGAATCACCTACATCTGATTGAAGTGTGAACTGAACTTGTATATATTGGTTTAGTGTAAATATTGGTTTAGATTAGATTGGATAATTCTCAGCGATACTCTGAGCGAAGTAGACAAGGGGTGGATTGTGCTAGTTTGAAGCAAGCTGGAATGTTTTGGTAAAAGAACTAGATAACGGGCAGTGAAATGAAAAACAATTGTGTCTACTTCTCTCACAGTCACGCTGAGAACTCTGGGAAGAAGAAGAAAACATTCTCCATTTTGTCTCTCACTCTTGCTTTTGCCTTAGACCTGGTCACATCTCATTAACCCTGCTCCTACTAACCTTGCTCCCTAACCTCTTGGCTGCACCTCTTTTCTTCCTGAGGACTGGGGTAAGGTTGAGAGGGACGGGGGGAGGTGTTGGGGTGGTTTGAGAGCCCCTCCTGGGGACCTTGGTTTCTGGGAGGGGAGTTGTGCTTTTATATTGTTTATCCTTTGTATATTTCTGTATATAATTGTATATAACTGTATATATTGTAAATAGCTGCTTGTAAATTCTGCTAGCTGTAAATAAATTGCTTCATCTATATTCCCAGGGTCCGTCTGAGTTAGCTGGGGCAAATTCAAAAGTGTGGGAGGGGCGGGGTAACCCCCAAACCATCACAGAGGTCTTTTCCAACCTAGTTAATTCTGTGATTCTGTGACATACAACTCTGACCTTCTTTATATCCCTTCACACTTCAAACATCATTTGCTTCTACTTTTAGGGTACTTTTCACAGCCCACAGAGTACAAAATGATCTGAGTATTCAGCATTACAAATTCTTAAGAACTAGTTGGGCATTCTCAGGAATTATTTCCCTGGGTGACAAGTCCAAGTTTAAGCTTTACAATTTAAAATGATGAGCTAAATATTTCCATTATTCTCTTTAACTCTTTTTTCCCCAAGCCTCAGTCAAACTAGTCACTAAATGAGATTTTTAGCTTCAGTGGAGCTGAAGGAGGACTTGGATCCACTGCTGCTAACCATCATTTCTTTGCAGTAGCAACATGCTCTTGCCTTCATTTTGGCACATGGACTAGCAGAATATAAATTAGAATGAATAAACTCCATGCAAATTTTTCATGTAAATTTTGTAGCTTATGAAACACATCTAAAACTCAGTACATCTTGGTATCAATAATCCACATGAGCTTGAGAATTTAGGAGGCTGCTTTGGCCCTGGAAGTAGCCTGTTCACAAAAACTGCATACAGTCTTAGAGCTCCCAACAGTTTCTGGCACAGGTTCTGTGCCAGTGGAAGTTGAAAGTGATGTTCTCTAAATTTGGCTGTACTCAGAACTTACATCTCACTAAGTCAAGAATTTTATACAAAGAGTTGAGTTGTTCAAAAGCCACTTATTTTTTCCTTCACAGAACCACATGCACGTGAACACCCAGGCTGCAAAGCCCCTCAGGATCACCAAGGCCAACCTATACCCCTACTCTACGAGATTAACCTGAAACCATATCCCTAAGCACCACATCCAAATGACCTTTAAACACTCCCTCTACACTTGAAAACTTAAACAAGTTCACCTCAAAAGGATTTAGCTGAGCACAGTTTTTAAAGTTGATTTGTTTACAATGGGAGGTTAGGAGTGGAATTTATCTCCAAACGCTACTGGCACTTTCAAAGCACAAAAGCTTAAATACTTAAATCTCTGCTATGCCACTTTAAGTGTTTTCCTACCTAAGATTAAAACAAATCCTAAACGTTAAGATTCTGCTATACCCTAAAGTTGATCTGAAGCAATTTTGCTGTCCCAGAGCCTGTAAGAGAAATGAAATTTATAAAAAGTAAGTGCACTCCCCAAGCAACAACTGTCTCCTATTTCAGTCATGGACATCACAGATAAATCCAATTTAAAATGATAGAATTACAGGAAAGATGAAGCCAAACCTCTTTGTCCAAGCAGAGATAATTTCAAAGTCAGTCTAGGCTGTCCAGAGCTTTGCCTTGCTGAGTTCTGAGAACCTCCAAGCATGGAGATTCCTTGACCTTCATAGGCAACCTTTTCTGCTGCTTAAACACTCCTGTTTTGAGTGATTTCATCCTTGCATTCAGGAGCTGGTGATGATTGCCTCTTGTCCTTTCACTCTGTATTTCCTGAGTTCTCCTTTTGTTTAGGGAAGACTGCTGGGAGGTTTCACACTACTTTTGCAAGAACAACTCAGTTGACTCCTCTCCTCGTCATGCTCTGCGTGCTCCAGCATCCCAGCCCTGTCAGTGATTCTCCTCTGGACCCCCTCAAGTTTGCCAATCTGTCTGGAACTGAGGGTCCAAGACAGTACTATGGTGCTGGCCTTGTGGCAGCTGAGCAACAGGGAGTGGGCAGCTCTGCGACTGCAGTGAACAGCACACCACACTACCCTTCCAGCTTCCACTCCTTTGGCTCAGTGAGACCCTTGTGCTGGTTTCAGTCTAATTGGAATATTTTACTGAGAGAAATTAAATCCTTGGCTGTGAGGAAGAAAAATAGCAGTGACCTCTATCACTCATTCTTCTGCTGAGAGACACAAGTAGTCAAAACATAGATAAGGTGCTCACTTCTCTCACACTTCTCAGTTCTTCTGTGTCAGTCTGGCTGCATCTTGGTTTGGCTCCTTTTGCATGAGAACCTATGTAACCTGATCTAACTCTTTTCCTCTAACCTCCTTGTTGTCCTTTTGACATCTCACCTCAGACCTCTGCAGATTCATCACGTGAGCTGTACGGAGATTGATCTGATTATTTGTGATGGGAGGCAAAGAAGAGAAGGAGGGAGGATGTTTGGTTCAGGAGCTTTCTGGGCAGTCTAACTGCTTCAGGAGGGATTTTGTGCTTCTGTGTTACTTTTAACTTGCATATATCTGTATATATCTGTGTCAATTGTCCATATATTTTGCTTGTAAATTGTGCTAGCTGTAAATATAGCTTCCTTAACTTCCAGCTGACTGAGTCTAGTCTGGGTGAATTCCTAACTGTGGAGGGGGGGCAGGTAATTCCCAAACTGCTACAGCCCTCAATAAGTAGTTCTGCCAGAAAGCTTATGAAATCTCCCGATGTCTCTTATAGGTACACTTTTCCCAACTACTCAAATTCTGGTGTCTTGATGTGGCAAAGGTAAATCTCAATGCAATATTCAAAATATATATCATAGAATGCCAGGCTGAAAGTGACCTCAAGGATCATCTGGTCCAACTTTTCCTGGCAAAAGCATGGCCCATATATTTGGCTGAAGTTAAAGATGAGAACAATGATTTCCAGGATGGAATGTGTCACTTACTGACTTGTGGTCAATCATTTATTTGACTGAAAAATGTTTTTGGCTGATTAGTACTGCTCTTACAGGGCTCTGCTTTATTGTCTTTGCTCAACATTATGGTAACTTCTTCCTCTCCTACTCATTTTTTCTAACACCCTATTCAGTTTTCCTAACCAGTTTAGGTCCTGTACTTTGAGGAGAGCTGGGATTGCTTAGTTATCTTATAAGGTCCAATGCAAGTCTATCGAAATTAGTGGGTTGTCATGTTTGGAACATTGATTGCCTCTATTAGCCTATCTGATCCTCTGAGACTGCACTGGGATTCAGGAAACTAAAAAAGGACAAATCATGAGAAAAATATATTGTTGAGCCAGTAAGGCTTGGCCCTGTCCTCACTGATATTGATTGCAGGCTCACAGGATGTCAGGGGTTGGAAGGGACCTAAAGAGATGATCAAGTCTACCCCCCAGAGAGCAGAACAATACAATCTAGCTCAGGCTGCAACAATAAAATCCTGGCATCATTCCTATAGGTTAAGTATTAACTTTGGCTTAATTTTATCACCCACTGTGTGATCCAAGATGAAGCTCTCCTTCAGAAATGTGTGGAAGGAAATAACCAGGTCATGCGCTTATGAAGGGGCTACAGATTAGCAGCTGAATGGAGAGAAACCAGAAAGCACAGGCTCTGTGTCAATTAAAGAGAGGAATTTTTGCACCTGCCCCACGACCCTGCAGCATCACATAGACTGTATGCCTGTCAGTATCACCAGGCCACCCTCCCTGATGCAGGCACAGCTTCCTATTTGTCCAGCTTGTATTTGCAAACTCCTATATATTTGGGGGTCCCTTTGCAGTCCTGCCACTAAGTGTGTGAGTTTTGGCAAATGGTGTCAGTCACTTGTACCTGAAGGCAGTTTCTAGTTAAATTCCAGGTTCTGTATGTTTTCTTGCAAAAGCTGCAGGAAAATGTTTGTTTATGAAGCAAAAAAAAAAAATAAAATCAAACCCAAACAAAAAAAACAAGACAAAAAGCTGCTGACAAAAATTCCCAAGGTCAGTGGAATTTAGCATTAGGTGAGCATGTACACACCCAAAAATCAATCCCCAAAATTGAGTGGATACAAGAGTTTTCCACTTGGCCTTCCGTGGCTTGAATTTTTCTGTTTTAGGAATTTTCCATTTTAAGACCTGCATGCCATTTTCTCCTAGATAAATACACAGTAACATTTTAAGCACTTCATATGCTACCAGAACTGAAAACTGAACCGAGCTAACAAAATAATTTCAGACTTCTTGCAGAAATCAGCTCTGGAGGGCAGTGGTCTTTTGCAAGAAATTTAACTACAAGTTCAAACAGAAAAGTGACCTTTGCCTGTTTCTACAAGCATGTCACTCCAGGGGATTTGGCAGTGAGCTTTTCACTGGGAGGAGTCCTTTGGCATGGGTTCTGGTTTATGAAAGAGCAGGAAAAAGTAGAAGTTGGTTTTCTTAAATAATTCCCTACAAGGACCACATGCAAGGTGTTTTGCAAGAGCTAGCTGCAAATAAATGTTTACCTCTGTGGAGAACTGTCAGATGCCAAACTATCAGAGGCACTCTTCACAGGGAATGTCTCTGTGCCGTGCATCCCATCTGCCTCAGCCGAGTCCACATAGCCATTGACCAGTTTGATGTCTCTCAACTTCACACTGTCATTCTGTGACTCCAAAGACACAATGTCAGATGGGGAACTCACAACACCTGAGTCTTCTGTGGTCTCCTCAGATGCAAAACAGCTGCTTTCTGAAGCTGTTTCTTCCACCTCTGATAGCTCCAGAACCGTGTCATCCACTACATAAACATTATCTTGTGAAGGAAGCAGGCTCTCTAAATGAAACATAACAAGGAATGTTAGCTGGAAATCATGAGTACATAAAAAAACACAGAAAACTATTCTTTTGTAATTGGAAAAAAAAACACACAAGTTCAAATATGACATATTAGAAGCAGTAGGATGGACTTCAATAAAGTACATCAAATATATTGCAAGTAGTAAGCTGGAATTCTACCAAACATGAGCCAGCAGTGTGCCCAGGTGGCCATGAGGCTGGATGGGGCACTTAGTGCCATGTTTTACTTCATTAGAAGGGTTAGATGATAGACTGGACTTAATGACCCTAGAGGTCTTTTCCAACCTGGTTAATTCTGTGACTGTGGAAATACATCAAATATATTAGAAGTAGTAAGATGGAATTCAATAGCTTTATATAGGATAAAGACGGTTCAAAAAGTGACAAAAGTTTTGTCCTTTGTCTTAGAAAGGTATCTTGGCATGCCTGTCCTGCAGAGTTTGTGTTTTGTAACTTTCAGAGCAAATCAGTTTCCATACTTCCATGAAGAAATGACTTTCCAGAGACAGTTTCTTGGGGAAATAAATCAAAGTTTAAATTATGTGGTGAAAGAAATTGCTCCTGTTACTGCTTCCGACAACACAATCTCATTGTTCACAGAAACACAGGATCACAGACACATCCAGGATGGCAAAGCCCCTCAGGATCACTAAGTCCAACCTAGAGCCCTACTCTACAAGATTCACCTTAAACCATAGCCCTAAGCACCACATCCAAATCACTCTTAAAGACATCCAGGGTGGGTGATTCCACCACCTCCCTGGGCAGCTCATTCCAGTCCCTGACCACTCTCCTCGTGAAAAACTTTTTCCTAATGTCCAATCTAAACCTCCTCAGCCTCAGCTTGAGGCCATCCCCCCTTGTTCTGTCTCCAGTTACCTGTGAGAAGAGACCAGCAGCCTCTTCACAATGCCCTTCAGGTAGTTGTAGACAGCAATGAAGTTTCCTCTCAGCCTTATCTTTTTAAACTAACTATCCCCAGCTCCCTCAGTTGCTCCTTTGTAAGATTTCTTCTCCAGGCCCTTCCCCAGCTTCGTTGCCCTCCTCTGGACCTGCTCCAGCACCTCCACGTCTCTTTTGTATTGTGGTGCCCAAAACCAAACACAACACTTGACCGAGAGGACAATCAACTCCCTGCTCCTGCTGTACACAGCATTTTTAACACAAGCCAGGCTGCCACTGGCCTCCTTGGCTGCCTGGGCACACTGCTGGCACACATTCAGCTGCCTGGGTACAGTGCTGGCTCAAATTCAGCTCCTGTCTATTACAACCCCCAGATCCCTTCCTGCCAGGCAGCTCTCCAGCCACCCCGACCGAAGGCTGCAGTGTTGCTTGGGGTTTACTCCTCTTCCATGCTACCACACAGATAGTGGTGTTTTCAACAAGGAGTCCATTCATTCTCCAGTTTACAGCATTTCCCAGTCAGGACACGGAACTGGCAAACCAGATGTACTGCTGGCCCGCTGGGTGCCACGTACCAACACTGAGTTTTCTATATGTTAAGTACGAGACTAACAATCGTCTCTCCTTTCAAAGCATAGAAAATCCACTAGTATGTGTACCAAAAAGCACACATTGCCATGCTTAAAGCAGCACTTTTCCCTACCTTTAGTCATTTGAAAAGGAGATCAAGGTATGCGCCTTACTAAAAGTTGCAAATTAGACGCAGCCATATTTTTGATACTCTGTTTTAGTTCGGTTCCCATGAGCTACTTGGGGCTTCATTTGTTTATAGTATTTTTGGTGAAAAAGGCAGGTTTTTGTATTTCCCTTACGCAATGTACAACTCTAGACATCCTGCAATTATGCCACTGGTCAGGAACTCCCAACACAGTCAATATGTCACTGACTGAAATCGCTGAGCAGCTGAGACAGAATCGAGCCCAAACATGCTTCTTTTGACCATCAGGAATCAGTAAAGACTAGTCTAAATAACTAATTTGGAATTATAAGTGTGCTGCATTCTATTCTTCACCCTGAGTAGGAAGGAGGAAGACTAAACATCAGTTTATGGTCTGATCCTGCAGACACTTGGGGCAGATGTCAATTATATGAGAAGTCTTGGATCTACAAGCACAACTAAGATTAAATATCTATTTCAGTGGGTTTTAGGGTCAGAATACACAACTTCATGAAGCATACAGCTCAATAAAAATGACCGAGAGAGAAATACTTCTGTGGTATGTCATATACACAAAACCCATTTGCTTTAAGTCAGGGAACTGAAAGCAATTTTGCAAAAAGAAGTCATATAAATTATTTTCTAAGGATGTAGCTTCACAGTGAAGCTTTGAGTAAAACTAAAACAAAAATCCAACCAACATTCTCCTTTTCGAAGTTACAAGATGACAGTAAGCAGTGACATTAATTTCTGACAGCAGGAGCAATAAAATTCAGGGGGTTACAAATCATGATGAAAGTTGAAAGTGCTGTTAAGCATCAATTTTAATGAAGGAAGCTGATCCGAAGACTGTGTCATGACTTTGGAAGCAACTAATTTCTTTTGCCTTGTTTTCTGTACCATTAGCTCTATGTTCCAGGTTAATCCAAGAGATTGTTCCACCTAAAAATGACAATTATGAGAACTAAGTATGTGCCACTGTATGGATTAGAGTATGCTCATGACAGAAATTCAGTTTGAAAAACACCAGCATCAAGGAGTGTCTTGGTTCTAATTTGAATTCCCAAAGACTCAAATATATTTGATAGAACCAATAGCATTTCTTTTAGAGTGCCCATCCCTCCTCCCCCTTCTTTCCCAAAAGAAAGGAATTAGATGTAGAGAGAGGAATGGTAAGCACATCCAAGTAAATAATCTCACTTTGATTTGGAAGTTAAAAAGAAGAAAAGTTTAACAATAAATTAAAAAGGTATTTGAGATGGGGGAAGTTACAAAGGTATGGGGAAGGGAAAAACAAATACAAAACGTGTAAATGCAACCAGATTTTGATGGTAATGGGTTTGTCTGCCTCGTGGGTGATGGCCATGTGGTAAAACAAAGAGGCACTGGATGGTGATGCTGGGAAGCAGGGAGCACAGTGAGAACAGGAAGTCCCCTCTGCTTTTTTAGACTGTTAGATAGGAAGGGGGAGTGAGCTAACCATGAATCACCTGGTGGTGTTCAGACCCACCCCTGGGGAGGCGTCAAAACCACCTAGGATCAGGTTCAAGGTCACTCCCCCTGGAGGGTTGACCCTATACAAGGAGAAGTAGGAATAATTTGATATTAAATACTGAATAATAAGCCCCAATAAACAGTTGGCAAACTGGTAAGAGTATATGGCCTGGTTGGCTTTCAAACAAAGAAAAAAATCCCACCACCAAAGTACTAGTGAAAGCAACAATATGTTAAAACTACAACAAAGTAGGATAGCAAAGAAATCAATTGAGAAGGTAGAAGCTGAAGAGTAGAAGTACCTGGAAACACTTGGAAGTAATATGCAATGCAGTATATCTTGATGCAAAAAGACCTCTGTATATAGGCAGGCCACATCCGTTGTGACCGGGATGCCAGAAACAATCTCCACCTTACAGCTGACACAGCACAGTGTAATAAAGTTTCAGTTCCTGACGTGAGGATGGCAGGCTTTTCTTAACTGCCCCTCTCATTTCTCACCTTCTTCTTGCCTGCATCTTTCTGCTCAGGGATTTAGATCCTTTTGTTAGCACAGCCCTGCCTGCCTGCTGTACTAACAACTCTAGTCTCTCCTGCACGTAATTCAGCAAACTGACCTCCAGCAGGGTCTCCAGCTCTCACCTCATTCTTCCCACATATTGACAAACAACATGAAAAACAATTCTCCTCATAGTAGGGTCCACCTACAAATCTATCTAGGTGGCACCCAACAGGCCAGCAGTATATCTGGTTTGCCAGTTCTGTGCCCTGACTGGGAAATGTTACATTTGGATCTTGGCAGTTGAATATCCAGTACAGTGTAAGAATCTCCTCAATCAACAGCAGTTTTATTCTGAAGCACAAAACTAAGGAAAGATGCCTTTCAATTCAACAATTAAACTCTTCTGCTCAAGCTGATTTGGTTGGGGACTAATTGGCTGAGACAGGAACTCCAAAAATGGGATTATTTTGTTATTTTCCTGAAAACCCTGCCCCCAAACGATATACAGAACTAGTTAAGGTTTATTCACGAGCTCTAATTCGGTCAGAAAAATCTTCAAAGGATGCTTATGGGTGAGTTCAATAATTTAGGAAAGCCAGAAGACAGAAAAGGCTACGCTGCAACACAGCTTTACCCACTTATAAATCAGGCCGTGCAGAGAACCTAGGGAACAGCAGGCTTCACTCCTGGAGGTGAGGAAGGAATTTAGCGATGATCCCTGATGAGCTTCTCTGTGGCAGCCTTTGAAACTGCAAGTTATATCCAACAGTGGATCCAAATGGCACAGTCAAAGTGTCTCAGACACAGCTTCCATGATGCAAAAGATCACAGGGTGGCACTGCTTCAGCAGCACAGAGGAAAGCCAAACTGCTTGCGTCTTGCCCAGCTCGGAGTGGTGAGCAGGAAGTCAGGACACGGTGAGATCCAAGAGAAGCCAAGTCTGGGTGCTGCTGGCTTACAGACTTGCTGAGCTTGCAGACTTGTGTGTAAGCAGCATGAACTGTGCAAGAGCAGCACCGCAAAGGACAGTGCGCAAACAGGAGCCATGCAGACGGGAACTGTCCAAAAGCGTGGACTCCTCCAAAGCAGCAACTCGCACGCTTCTTTCCTCACGCCCTTTATGGTTTTCCCAGACAAAGTGTCCACTTGCCAGGGATACTGGGCATCACGAACCCAGCCAACCACCAGCTGATTCCAGTGAAGGCATCCACACGAGTCAGTACACGTGTGGAAAGGGCACCTTTGCTGGTCCCCCTTCAAGACCACAAGGTGGGGTGTGGACAAGCAGTTTTTGTGTCACCTTTTTCCCCCATTCAAATCAACAGAGATGGAGGTGGGAAGGAAGAAAGGATTTGGAGTGTCCCAGAACACAAGCAAGTGCAGAATGTTCTCCTTTCATCAAGTCTATCAGTTTGTCAGAGTATTTCCCTGAAGAGGGACCTGGACAGGCTGGACATGCTGGACAGATGGGCACAGTCTAACACCAAGAGTTTTAACAAGGCCAAGTGCCAGGTTCTGCACTTTGGCCACAACAACCCCAAGCACTGCTACAGGCTGGGGACAGAGTGGCTGGGAAGCAGCCAGGCAGTGAGAGGTCTGGGAGCACTGGTCAACAGCAGCTGAACATGAACCAGCAGTGTGCCCAGGTGGCCAAGAAGGCCAATGGCACTCTGGCCTGGCTCAGGAGCAGTGTGGCCAGCAGGACAAGAGAGGTTCTTCTGCCCCTGTACTCAGCACTGCTCAGGCCACACCTTGAGTGCTGTGTCCAGTTCTGGGTCCCTCGAGTCAAGAGAGATGTTGAGGCGCTTGAATGCATCTGGAGAAGGGCAGCAAGGCTGGTGAGGGGCCTGGAGCACAGCCCTGTGAGGAGAGGCTGAGGGAGCTGGGGGTGTGCAGCCTGCAGAAGAGGAAGCTCAGGGCAGAGCTCATTGCTCTCTATAACTACCAGAAAGGAGGTTGTAGCCAGGTGGGGTTGGTGTCTTCTCTCAGGCACCCAGTGACAGAACAAGAGGACACAGCCTCAAGCTGTGCCAGGGTAGATTCAGGCTGGATGTTAGGAGGAAGT